>NC_133653.1:87714778-88082553 GCF_009905375.1 Apium graveolens | reverse complement strand
TACATTTGTTTGTTGACAGTCATTGTTAGAAACATGGATATTCAACCAATCTGTATCAACTCAGAAACACAAGTTAAATTGAATTAGGTTCTCTCAATGCTAGTTTTGTGAACCAGACCAGTGCACCAAACATCAGTATACAAGATGGGATTTTAATTTAATTACAAAGAAGGTGTTGATACATTGAAGAATGGTTTGACAAGAACCGAAATATTCTAAGTCATGACAGCTCTCTCTACCTGTCGCCACAGAAGCTGTAACCACAGAGAAACTGCTCTAACTCTGTTGCCACAGAGTTTTGTCGCCGCAGAGAAGGCACAAGTGACTCTATCGCCACAGAGCTGTCGCCACAGAGAAGGCATAAGGGAAACTCTGTCGCCACAGAGCTGTCGCCACAAAGAAGGCGCAAAAGGGAAACTCTGTCGCCACAGAGCTGTCGCCACAGAGAAGACACAAGTGACTCTGTCACCATAGAGAAAGCACATGGGATGTTGGTCGCCACAGAGCTCAGTCGTCATAGAAATGTTATTCATTAATTTTATTGCAGCAAATGAAAAGGATTTTGTGGACACAAGATTGCCATTTGTCCAATGAATTTGAAGTCTACACAGAGAAGCAGAATAAATAACAAGAGAGTATTATTATTGTTAAAAAGTTCTGTTCATCTTCTCTCTCACGAGAGCTGATGAAAAAAAACAAGAGAATACAGAGAAGCTCAGCACATTGATATCCGTTTAACTTCTCACCAGAGTAACGTTATAATGCCCGATTTATCTCTTGTATATTTATAGAGGCATTATAATCGTTACCCGATAATTAAATCCTTAGACAAACAAAAGCTAGATCATTGTATAGGATTTGATTTGTAAATCTTTGTAGTAGCTAGGAACTTTGTTGTTCTTATATTGTAGCTGGTTAATTTATTTACCGGAGTGTTGCCCCTCGAGGATTTATATACGAATATATTTCCCCGAATATCTTGTGTTCCTTGTTTTTATCGTTCCAAACAATATTCCTCTCAAGAACACGAAACACTAACCGAGCACTAAATTTTATCCGCTAAAGATTCGAAAGAATTTTTTAATTTAGTGATTATCGTATTCAACCCCCCCTTCTACGATAATTCGGGACCTAACAATGCGTCCCGGATTTGGATTCCAAATATGCAAGAATTAAAGGATGAGCTGCTGCACGGAGGGCACAACTCTAGATATTCAATCAACCCAGGAAGTACGAAAATGTACCGTGACCTTAAGAAATATTATTGGTTGGCTTAACATGAGAGAGAGAAGTAGCAGAGTGGGTCAGCAAGTGCTTGACATGCCAGAGAGTGAAGGCTGAACATCAGCACCTAGTGGACTAGTTATGACCCCTAGAGATTCCGGAATGGAAATGGGAGGCATATAGCCATGGATTTTGTGACAGGCTTACCAAGAACCAAAGGCCCAATCATGATGCCATATGGGTTATCATAGATAGATTGACCCAAGTTCGCACACTTCCTACCAATCAACGAAAGATACATTGTAGACAAGTTTGGTGGATATTACTGAAGGAAAATAGTAGTAAGACACGCGTTCCGTAGCCATAGTATCAGATAGAGACCCGATGGTTAATTCCTGATTTTGGAGAAGCTTCCAGGAATGCGAAATGCACCAGACTAAACATGAGTACCGCTTACCACCCCCAGACTGATGGACAAAGCGAAAGGACTATCAGACCTAGAAGAATACTACGAGTATGTGCCATTAATTTTAAAGGAAATTGGGATGACCACTTACCCCCTGATCGAAATTTGCTACACAATAGCTATCACGCTAGCATAGGAATGCCCTCGTATAAAGCTCTTTATGGAAGAAGATGTCGCTCTCCCCTGTGTTGGGATGAAGTTGGAGAACACAAGATATTAGGACCAGAGTTAGTCCAGCAGACCAGAGAAATGGTAGGACTCATCAGGAAAAGACTGGTAGCAGCCCAGGACAGATAAAAGAAGTATGGCCGACCAGACTAGAAAGGATAGGAATATGAAGTAGGAGATTCTGTGCTATTAAAGGTATCTCCGTGGAAAGGAGTGATGAGATTTGGAAAGAAAGGAAAGCTGAGTCTCATATTCATAGGAGCCTTTGAAATTTGAGGAGAATAGACCTCTAGCTTACGAGCTCGCCTTGCCTCCTAATTTGCAACAAGTAACACAACGTGTTCCACGTGTCCATGTTAAGGAAGTACCATGCAGATGCACGCATGTATAGAATACGAGCAAGTAGATTTACAACCAGACCTGACCTAACATCGAGTAGCCAGTAAGGATAATGGACCCAGAAAGAACAAGTGCTGAGGAACAAAACTGTAAAGCTGGTTAGGATCTTATGGAGAAATCAAAAATGTTGAGGAATCAACTTGGGAACTTGAAGACCGCAATGAGGAATAAATATCCCCACTTATTTTCTAATTGATTCCGGGACGAAATCCTTGTTAGAGGGGAAGACTGTAATAACTCGAATTTTTGAGACCTTGTAAAACGTTTAATGAATAGTAACCCTGACAGACGGGAAAAACTTTTGAGCCCACACTATGTAGTGCATGAGAAAATGAGTTTCGGAGTTGATATTACGACTATACGTACCAAATGAGTGTATGTAAACGCTATTAGTTTTCGAAGAAAACAAACTTTGAAAAATGACCGTATTTACGACTCATCGAGGATTACGGGAATCACAATATAATTACGAGATTTAAATCCTACGTATTTATATTCAAGTAGGATAAATAAAATATAAGGAATAAATACGAAAGGAATTACTTCGCGAACCAATTACGAGTAAGTATTACGAAAACGTTTAAGTAACCGAGCGAACGCGTAAACCGATTAAATAAACATAACACACTAACTAAACCATGGTAAGGAAGTAACCATGGTTACTTCATCAAATAGTGAGCTAACCATAGGATGATCAAGCTAGCTAGCAAAATAGTGTGCTAAGGAAGCTAACCTTGTAGTTTAGCTTGTAACCTAGTAAGCTCATTAGGATTTGTCCCTAAGATATGCAACCAAGAATCAACCTAAAATGCTATACTATGAGAATAAAATCAATTGCAAAGAGATCACCTCATCTTCGTAGAAGCAACCTAGCAAAGCATCCAAGAGAAGCAACCAAGAGTAGTAAAAAATACCCCCCTTGGAAGCTCCATTCGGCCCTAATGAAAAAAGGGAAGAAATCAATTCAAATCTCCAAGTTCTAACTCTTGTAAAATCACCCAATTAATTCTCAAGCCTCCTAGAAATTAAAATAAGTACGAAAATTTTTTCATCTCTTTTATCAAGGTTTGATGGGTGAAATAAATTCAAGAAACTCACTAGTAAATAGTTTGAATAGTAACCTCTCTTTGGTTTCTTGATTTCTATGGTGGTTTTAGGTTCTAAAAATCATACCAAGCACTTCCAAGCCTCCACCATCTCAAGAACACATCTCAAGCTTTCAATAAAGGTAAAAATCTTTGGCCCAACTTTATTTAGGTTCATTGTTAAGATCCATTTAGTATGTGGTAGTAAACCTAGTATATATGAGTGTATTGGTGAAATGTTGATGATTAAGTTAAGTAGAAGTTTAAGGTTGGTTATTTTGGCCCAAGAACATGATGTTCTTGAGAGGAGTTTGTGTGTTGATGATGATATGATGATTGTTGGTGGTTGTGTTAAGAGTTAGGGCGTAAATGAAACCCCGATCGTAAACGTAACTTCGTTAAAACCAACAAATCGTAACTTTAAGTTTCTGCACAAATTTTCGAAGTTTTAAACTGTAGGTTCTTGAAAAATAACCTTTTTTAGGATAGACAAAGTTATAAGGATCGTTTAGGCACTTGAATCACTTGATTCTGATTTACGGATCAAAAGTTATGGCTGTTTTAGTAAAAGTGTTTTACGCGACAAAAACTGCTACGAATTACGAACTTTGAAAATATAAAGGATAGACTTAACGTGTTCATAAATTATGAAATATTTACAGAGAGTAAAATATTGAGTTTTCTAACTGCCATAAAATTTCAAGTAAAATAATGATTTCCCAAGTTTTATAAAATGTCGGAGCCGAGATTGCGCGAGTAGAAACCGTAAGAATCCATAAGCGGAGCCGACGACGATAATGAGAATGAACCTACGATACTTAGAAAAATGAAGTGACCATAATGTGAATATGACTTAAAGGAATAATAAGGGTAGTATAAGTTGAGAGGATGCATAACAAGTAGCACATGAGTGCGAGTTGCCGTAAATTAGAACGGGACCCTAACAAAATGAATTGTGTTATGGTTATAGATTTCCGAGCGGAACCTAGAGCATCCTCCACCTCGAGATACCCAGGCAAGTTTACGAACCCAACTCCATTTTTACTGTTGTGTTGTGAAAGGATTGTTTTACTATCATTGCATAAATACCATGCTTGCCATGATACATAGTTGTTGAATTTCGCATAATATAGCGATGTTGTACGCTAAAGTATATATCGTGAAATGTTATTTCACTTTAAGCGTGACGTATTATATAAGGACCGAGAATCGGTCGGGATTAAAGATGAAACCCGGGAATCATTTCCGGTGATATTATAGGACGGTTATAAGTCCATAGTAGTACGTTTTTAAAGGGACTCATCATCCACTTACGAAACATTAAAACACCTCGAACTTTTATTAAAACGATTTCCCAACGATCATATTCCCTCAACTATATTTTATTGTTCAAATAATAAATACTATATATTTATTCCTTATTAGGGGAGTAGTATACTCCAATGATTAATTATTTCAAATCGATTAATCATTATAGATTAATTATTGTGTAGACACAAACTAGTTGAGGAATGTTATTTTAAATAATCTTTTAGAAGAGTAAACTCATTCGAGGTTTGATTATTATCGATTATCATTTAATTATTTATTAAGGGTTTATTATTGATTTAAAAATCATATATCCTGATTTAAAACATACTTTCTGATTTCAGAATATCATTCGAATAATTTCAGATCGTCGGTGAATATTATCCCGACTTATAATATTTTGAAATATAGTTTCAAGGAGAAACTTTTCCCCCTTATTTAATTATCTGTTGACAACGGTCAACCACATCCTTAGTACTTCCTCCAAAACTTTCGGAAGTACATATATATATATACAGTAAAGCTATGCTATCAACAAGCAAAACTCTTGGAGGAACTTCGATGTGTTCGAGTTCTCAAGATATGATAGGATTTCCTAAAGGACAAGGGAGGGGTAGGATCCAAGTACTTCGTGTATTGGATAGACTACTGGTACTGTAGAAGATGGTACAATATGTACCTATGGACCTGCGAAGTGTGTGTATACCCAAAATGAGGACACATAGCTCGTATACGGCAAGGGTGATAACTGTGAGGTAAAGGTGTCGTCCTTCTACTAGTAGAAAAGGTTACTTTTATCGCAGTAAGACTGATCATCGTATGCGGTGGTTCCAACGAATGTCCTAATTCTTCCAATTGGAATTGAAAGGAGATAACGTAACCAAGCCTAGGTGATGGGATTACTATTAAGGTATTCACAGGATATTAAAATCCCTTAAAGAATTATTTTCATAAGAAGGTGTGTATCAACAAGGAAGACTATTTTCGAATAAAACATAATTATCCTATGTGATGTATCATACAGTCATTTTCATACTGTACATTATTATGTTGGGCATTATAGCTCACACTTATTTTCTTAAATTGGCACAACACAACAGTGAATCAAGATGCCTGCCATGAGAACCACATCCAGGAAATGGGTAGGAAATGGCCAGCTGTTCCGTAGATTGTTTGGTGCTGTACCACAAGTAGTCAGAATAAGCTGGATTAGTTTTCAGTTGTTTATAGTTCGGCTTATTTATAAGTATGACTTATGTAAGGTAAGAACAAGAAACGTATATTTGGCTGGCGGACTAACCTTACCTAAAGGGTCACTCCCCGATAAGACTAATTATATTTGGGTTGTAATAAAATTACTCTAGTTATGATGGTTCGTTTCCAAGACAATAACCTGTAAGTGTGTGTGTGATAAGTGTGGGGTCGTGAAGCGTGAGTATTTACATATTGTAGCGTGAGTTATGTGAGTTTGGATGCATGGCTTCCGAGACTCCTGACCTCGGGTTTTGGGGCGCCATAATTTTCTTTGTTTTGCCTCCTGACATGAATCACAAAGGCCATCAGGAGCAAATACTGATTTTGGCAGTCCTCTCACAAGATCTTTCTTGACTAGTTCATTTATATTGTTGAAATTTAAATGATGCCAATTCCAGCTTTCTTCAATTGATGCTCTTCTTAACAAACAGATTACAGAACCTTCAGTACTTGTTGAAAGCTTGGCTTCATAAATGTTACCATGCCTGTATCCTTTCAGAACAACTTTGCCTGTGGATTTGCTTACAACTTCACAGTGTTCTTCAAAGAAATCCACATGATAACCTCTGTCACAGATTTGACTCACACTCAGCAGATTGTGTTTAAGTCCTGAGACCAGAGCTACTTTTTCAATGATGACATTCCCAAGATTGATATTGCCATATCCCAGAGTTTTTTCCTATATTGCCATCTCCATAAGAAACACCTGGGCCAGCTTTCTCCACAAAGTCTAATAGCAGGGCTTTATTTCCAGTCATATGTCCTGAACATCCACTGTCCAGAACTAGGATGTTCTTCCAGTTGCCCTGCAATCACAAAGACCACTAATGATTAGTTTTAAGGACCCAGACTTGCTTGGATCCTTTTGCCTTCTTAAGTTTGTTAACATTCGCAGCGGATTTAGCATCAGAGTTTATGTTAACAGTTTTCTTATCAGAATTTGCAATATCAGACTTTGCATCAGAACTTACACTAGAAGGAATAATGCTAACTTTCTTTAAAGAAGGTTTTACTTGATAATAATCATAGTACAAACTATGATATTCCTTACAAGTATAAATGGAATGCCATAAACTACCATAATGAAAACAAGGATTTTGTGGCTTATATCTAACAGACTGACTCTTAACTCCTGATTTTAAAGGTAAAGAGTTTATGTTCTTATTCTTCCTGCAAAAGAAGCCAGATGGTTAGAATTTCCACAGTTATGACATGTTTTTCTAGGAGCATTAGGAACAGGCTTATAATTGTTACTTTTATTTACACCTTCCTTTCCATTCCTATTTTTCCTAGGTGGCTTTACCTTATTTACATTTTTAACCTCTTTCAGCTTATGCTTATGCTACTTCTTAGTCATTAAGCCTATGTTAACTTCAGTTGGCTTATCCTGTTTAGGTTTGTCAGAAGTTAATTTCTCCTTAACTTCTGATTTCTCAATATCAGACTTCGCAGTTACAAACTTAACAGGATTTACCTTTGGTTTTTGTTTAACAACTATAGGCTCAGTTTCTACAGTTCCCTTACTGTTTTTATCATCTCCATAACCTAAGCCCTCTTTCCAGTTTCCACTACTAAGAATATCCTGAGTTGCTTTGCCAGAGTTAGTCCAAGTCCTGATAATCTCTCTTTCCTTTTCTAACTCAGTTCTTAGAGATTCATTCATTTTTAGCACTTCATCCCTAACATAGAAGGCACCATCTCTGTCTTTCTGAGTTTGATGGAACATGACTAACTCTTTTTCTAAATAATCATTCCTCTTTTTATAAGCAAGATTTGCAGAAGTTAATCTCTCACATGTTAAAGTTTGATCTTTATAACTAATGAACATGGTTTTAAGATATCGTCTCAACTCAGTAATATCATCAGTATGAAAGGCATAAGTAGTTTGATGTACCTTTAAGTCAGCAGTATCAGAACTGCTACCAGCATTTGCCATCAAGGCATAGTTTTCCTCATCCACAGAATTTGAAGCATCTGACCAGCTTTTCTTCTTGTGAAAAGAGCCTTGCCTTTGTCACTCTTTCCTTTTCTGCAATCAGGAGATATGTGGCCTTTCTCACCACAGTTGTAGCATTTAACATTTGAGTAATCTCCTCTGTCAGACTTTCCTCCTTTGCCTTCAGATTTTCTGAAACCTTTCTTATCAGATGTTACACCTTTTCCTGGAAAACTTCTGTAATAACCCCAATTTTTGGAATTTTTGAAACACTGATGAATAGTAACTTTTTGCTGATGATGCTGATTAAAGAAAATTATCAGACAACACTATATAGGAGTACTGTTATGGAAATTCTGAGATCGTATTGGTATTCCATAAAGTAAATGAGTGTATGTAAAGGTCGTCAGAATTCGAATCCGGACACTTTGATTTTTTCCCGAAAATTCACTAGATACTGAAAGAATTGAGTATAAGGTAACGTGATTAAAATGATTCATATTCAAGGATTATAAGAGAGGATCAAAAAAAGAATATAAAATATTGAGAAAGGTTTAGGGGAACCCAAGTAATAAGATCCCGGATAGGATCCCTCATACTACGAAGGAGAACGAAAGTTAAGCGAACCGTATAACAGATAAGCGGTCATTAGCCAAGTAATTAAGGGTTAATCAAAGAGGTTAGTGGGTGATGATGTCATCATACCACAAAGGGAAGACAAGTGTAAAAAGATGACACACGCTTGATGACATAAGCATGACAAAGGGATTTTGTTTTGTTGGTAGATTTTGGACCATGCAAAATTAACCATGGTAAAAAATTTAAATCATTGGCTAAGACAAAAAGAGAAGCAACCAAGCATTATTTCATAAAACAAAAAGAAGGAGAGTTGACTTTTGCTTCCAAGAACAAAGCTCTCGGCCAAAACCAGAGCAGCAACTTCAAACTACCATATCTCCTTCAATACTCACTCAAATAGTATGTTCTATAGCTCTTTGGAAAGGTATTGAGATGACCTACAATTCTTGTTCACAAGTCTCATCCAAATAAGCATGGTAAGACCCTCGTTTTGACAGTTCTTTCAATCTGACTTTTAGAAACTTCAGAACCTAACTTTGTGTTCTTAATTTTTTGGAAAGATCAAGCTTGTAGGAGGTTAGATTAAGGCTCCCTAAGGCTTCCTAGAAACTTAACACCTACCAAGGAAGGTATCAACTTCAAACCCTAGCTTAGATTTTATGATTCCATTAAGTTTTATTGAAGCATTGTTAGTATTAAGGCTTGATCTTTGATTATAAGTAGTTTTGGTGGATTTGTATTGGTTTTTGAATATTGGGTCTTTGATTGGTTGGATAAATTGGTAAAATTTGGATTTGGGGACTGAGTTTGTAGTATGATGGTTGAATATTTTTGTATTGGTGGTTGTGAGTGAATTGATGATAATTTAGAGTGTTAATTAAATTGGAAATCGCGTAAACATAAACGTCATAATGCCCGATTTTCCTTAACTGTTCTGTTCTTAACATCAGGACCCGTGAACTCACTGTTAGGTTTTGACCATTACCATGATTAGATAGTTCATGTTACGAGCTTCATTTTGATATGTGGTTCTCTTGAATCCGATGTACGGTTTAGGAGAAACGACCGTTTAAGTAACGACGTTTCGCGACCGAACCATTACCCCTCGCCTTACTTTGAAACCTTGGTTAGGCCCTTAAATGACGAATGGGAGTATAAAACAATTATTTAAAGTGAATTAGGCAGTTGGGAGGGTACTCGCGAAAGAATCGCCTTAAAACTCTTAATGGTTAATTTATTAAAAATGGTGGAGCCGAGGGTACTCGAGCGACTTAAGTGAATCATTAAGCGCAAAGCGAGCGTTAGAGTCTAATTGGTTAAAGTATAGATTCTTAAGCGACTTTGGTTTAATTCCAACTTATATGTGGTTTATAGGTTACCAGACTCATCCCGGGACTTTTACCACCCCCAGTCGCTCAGGCAAGTTTTTTACCCGTTATACTGTTGTTGTGATGTAAATATACGTATATGCATTATCTTGTGATAAGTGCATGATTGTTATTAGCAAATTTTGCGATATATTTGAGCATGCTGATATGGTATATGTGCATGTCTGTTTCATAATCTTGATATCTAATTATTGATTCAAATGCTTATAAGTTGCATAATACTTATGCTAGAGATAAGCAGTAGTTGCGTATACCCTTAGTATAGGGGACCCAAAGGTGAACATTTTTCTAAACCGGGAGTCGATGTTCCCGAGTATAATATATATATATATATTTATTTATATATATATAGATATAGTTTTCAAAACTATTAATCGAATAAGGTTTATTCGATAATTTTATTTTATTCAATGAATATTATTTTGAATATTCATTTGAGGACTTATGACTCCGCTTCTTTTATTAAATAATATTCTTTATTTTATTAAAGAATAATGTTTCGATAATCAAACTTATTTTTGATTATTCAAATAAATATCGTACTTTCGTATAAGTATATCTTTGGTTATTTATTATTCATTTCAAGTATGAGTTTTAAAACTTTTACTTCAATTATTTTTATAAGGATTATCCTTATGGGAATATTATTTAAATAATAATATTCAGATATTTTCTAATATATCGGGACTGATTTATTTTATTAAATCAGCATTACTCCAAACATTCTTAAAAATGTTTTCGAGTCTTCAAAATGATTTTAAAAGTTAGAGCGGATCCCAAAAACTCGTTTTCAGATTTAAGATCTTCCTTTCGAAGGAGACTTGAATATTCGCTCAAAAATCTTAGGGATCCGGCTCTGTGGTGTATTTATATTCGCAACGAGGTTGCAGTTTTGAGAAAACAATTTGATTACTTGCCTAATGTTCGGGAAGTAAGTCCATCTAATTGAGTCGGCATAAGCGACAGGCCGGGGTACGGTCTATGAAGGTGTAAGAGGCTGGGTGACAGTCCATCCATGTGTGAGTGGCCGGGTAACGGTCTAGCGCGAGGTCCTAATGCGGCCTGGGTGATGACCGGCGAGGAATTCATCCATCTACAGTAGAAAAGGTTACTTATTGGTATCTTTGCCTGATCAGCAAGATATCGGGTTTATGCCAAAATTCTTTTCCTTTCCAAAATTCATTGGATGTTACAAACTCTGTTCATACTTTACATGGCAGAGGTTTTCAGGAAATGTATGAGATATATATATGGATATATATATCGCGACTTAATGAAGTATCTCGTAAGTTCATTTCTTTTGAATGATATCATAAAGATTGAATCTATTCAAATCTTGTCTTGTAGTCTCATCTATGTGATGAACTTTTAAAACTAATTATAACTTGAACGGTGGTAGTTCAAGTAGTATTCGGAAAAGATATAAGTATATTGGAGTATCTTTTAACTTCATCTTTTAAACTTATATCTAGTAAATGATTATCTTATGCATGTCAAAGATTTTCAGAAAAACGTTGACACAAGGTTAAATATATGAGATCACCTTGCAACGATATTTTTATACAGTTATAAACTGGAACTCTGTGTTTATTATGCATAGAAGAGGACTTCCAAGATTTTGAAAAGTTTATGTACATATCTACTGAATATTTTGCGACTTGGTCGCATTAAGAGATCAAACTTGGTTCATTTCTTCTTGACCAAGACTTTCATGAGTACTATGAGAATGCTCATATATTGTTAATTATTATACATATTATTTCGGTGGGCGTGTTGCTCACCCTTGATTTCTTCTTTCATCACACAACAACAGATAGACAAGATGAACATGATCAAGCTCCCAATTCGCGAGCGAATAGGAAACGTTCCGCAGTTTCCTGTAGGCGTTGATGCCGTTGTAGCTGAGGTAGGATCTACCAATAGGCTAGGCTTTCAACTTTTGATGTACCAGACTTATGTATATATATAAATTGTAATAATGGCAAGGAAAATGTAAATTTATTCAGAAACCCTTTTAAGGTGTAATGGCAAATAATTGTGGAATAAAATGACTCGTGTTATTTTTGGATATTCATCTCTGAGACTATAACTTGTGGTGTGTGTGTTTATTGTGGGGTCACAGTACGGAGTAGTTGATTGTTTATTAAGATTGGGTGTTATTAAGGGAAATGGAACTCGTGACAACCCGGATCCCCGACCCCGGATTTGGGGGTATTACAGAAATGGTATCAGAGCTAAGCGTTATAAACCTCAGAGATGATGTGATGTTAAAATAATAAGTTCACTAAGATAATAAGGACTCTTGCCAAGTTCATAGTCGGACTACCTAACGTAGTACTGACAGTTAAAACCCTTATAGGAACTGTCACACCCCCAACTTAAATAGCGAAATAAATATAGCTATTACATCATTTTAATGAAGGATACACAACCAATCCAAGATCTTACAGTTTAGGGTTTGGAACAGCCCATCACTACCAGCTATTACATCTGATTACAAATACCGAATCCTCACAGCTATTATTATTTATTCTACCTGAGCTCGAACATAAACATCAGCATCACAGGTCTTACGGGCAGTCTGCTTGAATCTAACCATAGCTGCTAGCTGTAATATCAGGGTAAAGCAAGAAGTGAGCCAAAAGCTCAACAAGTGCTAACAGTACAACGCAAAACATAAATCGAGATATACCTTTAGGAATGACAATGGAAAGACATAATCAATGATAACGAGAGATAAAACTTATGTGAGTTGGCATCATTATGCTTGCATCAAAACAATTTTAAAATCATTCTTAATCAAAATCATTTTATGACGCTACGGATTACAGCCGGTGATCAGCCGCGAAGTAATCCCGAACCTCGCTGGGTTCTAAAACATTATTGGGAATCCCTAGGCAACTTTTAAGCCTAATATAAGTGTGGAAAGGACTCGCATCTCAGTCCAGATCCACCATTCAAAGAAAACATTTATCCCCCTTTGGGACTGAAAAATCCACATTTTAAATCATTTTAAAAACTGATGCCGATTTATGACAAAATCTCTTTCGACTGTAATCATTTTTATCAAGGGATTATAGATCAACTTGAAACACTGGAAATATGACACTAAATCTCAGGGCCATGATCCACTAGACTTACTATATTAGGGTAATTGAGAGGTTTCCATAAATAAGAACTTTGACAAGGAAATTGAGCAAGGCTATTGGATAATATGAAAGAGTAATGCCAAACTAGGCTTAAAGCAATGGTTGTAGACAAGGTATAGGTATTAGAACATCAAGAAGATAAGCATCACTGGTTCCAATAGGATAGAGGTGTTAAAATATAAAGAAAGTGATCATCAGCTCAAGATATAACAGGGTATCAAGCTTTAGGGTAAGGATAGGGTTATCAAACAATCATGAATGAATTTAAGAAATGATTGGCTTTTAGGTATCAAGATAAAGTTTCTATCGAGGTTATTTCAAGAGTTGAATCAAAGCATCAGGGTGCAATATCAAGATTTCTCAGGGATCAATAGCATGATAATCAAAAGGATCAATAAAGTATTATAACAAATCTCTATTTTATCATGGCATTAAACTATCATGAAAGACTTTTGAACTACTTGCAATACGTACTCGAGGGTTCATGGCATCTCTATGTAACTCAAAGATAAACAAAAGATACGCTTGATTTAAATATATCAAAATGACTTAGGATAATTGCATCGATATATATAAACTGTTTACAGTAAATACGAAGGTCAAGTTGAATCACTTGCCTTGAGATAGACTGGTCTGGTCTGACTGGTAGGAGCAACAACTGGAGCTTCACTCGACTTTTATGGCAAGTTTTCCCTCATCTCGAGATCCTACATAAATAATAATAATCCTCATTATAATATATTCTTACCATCTTAACCTATTTACAACCCGAAATTAAACATGGATGGCACTTAGGCCTATACGCACTTAATTCATATCCACCATTATATTTTCAAATGTACACACGTAGCCACATAATCACATATCGTATATTAATACCAAATAACATCATATACACCATAATGCCACACTAGGCTTGGATGATCTCGACTCACCACTTAAGTCACTTGGTCGCTAACTAAACAAAGTCTTCAAATTTGGGCTTCCTAACTCAATGTGCCTTTCCTAAATTATCCAAAACCTATTGACCCTCACTTGTGCCTTTTGCTCTACTGACCTTATACTATCTTACAACTATGGTGGTCGACCTAATACTCACTTCTAAGTGTTCTAAAGCTATGTGATAAGTGAAAGTGCTCACTGGTGCAAATTTCAGAATGGTAACTAAGGTTTCTTGAGTGCATTAGACACTCTTAAACTACAAGTTTTTCTTCAAAATTTTTACACAAGACTCTCCTGACCTAAGGACATCTCACAAGCTTGATGTGGCTCAAAGGCCTGGCTTGGGCCTTCTTGGGCCTAAGCTAAAAGTCCAAGGTTCCCCTGTTTTTCTGGGCAAAAAAATGCCCTGACTTGAATTATCTTGTGACACATGGTTCTAGCTCATATCCTATGAACTATGGTTGGAAAAACTTCTCTGACATACCCTCTAACTAAGGCCCAATTGGGCCTAATGAGGGCCTACCCATGACATGGCCAAATCTCCCTATTTCTAAGTTGCAACAAAACTGTCCCCTGCTGGACAGATTTTGTTATTCTACTTGTGCACCTAACCAAATGACATGCAAACCTCCAACCAACTCCTAAAACCTATTATATACTCCCCATACTAACTTCTGGTAGCTTGGGCCTCAAAGTGCACATCAATGACATGGTCAAAACTCACTCTAAACCTCAGGGTACTAAACTGATTTTTCTGCAGAAACTATAACTCTCATTTTTCCAAGGCTTTGACTTGACAAACCTATCTAACAACAACTCAAAACTTAAACAAAGACTTATACATGGTATTCTACTGAACTAACTCCCTTTTTTCTCAAAATAACCTTGGTGAGATCATCCTTACCTAAGGTGCAACTATGGCAAAACAAAAGAGACTACTCTTTACAAATCACAAACCTTTATGCTCTTGAAGCAACAAGATATATATTTTTTTTATAATAGATAACCACGAATTATTACCATGCAATAAGAAGTATAAATCAATATTAATACATTATTCCTACTGAAATTAAGGCTCACTAACAACATGAAT
This sequence comes from Apium graveolens, assembly GCF_009905375.1. Taxonomy (NCBI): domain Eukaryota; kingdom Viridiplantae; phylum Streptophyta; class Magnoliopsida; order Apiales; family Apiaceae; genus Apium; species Apium graveolens. The sequence continues at coordinate 88,067,562 of NC_133653.1, read as the reverse complement.
CTAAATGATCAAAACTTCCAAAAAAAAATCAAAAGTGATTTACATGCATGCATGCTTTCGGATCTTTCAAGCCAAAGCAACATGATTTCCAAATAAATTTTTATCATAATTCAACATGCAAGCCTAACATGGATTACAACTAAATGATCAACTAGCATGCAAAAAGGGTTTTATCAAGCTTTTACTATAAAATTCACGTTATCATCACAAAATACACAAAAATGTAACAAGGCAACAAAACACCATCCATTCGGCTCCTATCAAGTCATGGCCGAATGGATTAGGGTAAGAACAACATTTCATAAGTGTAACACTCTTATGTCTAGCCATTCTTGACCCTATGATACTATATCTCATGGTGAAATCCTTAGATTCACAAGAATCAAGGAGGTTCACTTTGAGTTTAACAAAAACATCACCATGCAAGGTCAAAACATAGGTTTTTCACTCTAAACTTTTGAATATATATAAGAATAACATATAGGGAGTAAAATTACTTGGATATAAGATAATTGTTTGAGTGAGAGTTGAAGAAAGAAGGGGATGGGGCTCGGTTTTGGTGGTTGCCGAGAGGGGAGGGGAAAAACCGAGAGGTGAGGGAGGAGGGAGGGAGAAGAGAGTGAAGTGGTGGGGTGAAGTGAGGTGATGATCACTTCTTGGACTTGTTTTTATGCATTGATTTGACTATAATGTGAGTGGGTTTGAGATTTTACAAGAGTAACCCTCCAATATAGTTAGGTAGATTTGCATGCAAGGGTAAAGGGGTAAATTGGTTAGCAAAATGTGAGTTAGTGGGGTTGAGAATCTCTTCTTTGCCCTTTGATTAAATAGAAGAGAGTTTGCATGCAAGGTTATTAATGTAATTTGATAAATATGACAACTAAAATTTATAATGATTTATTTTTATAAAATAAAATACAAGTTCAAAAATTATAAAATTTATACCATAAATTAACTTGTATTTTTAGAGACTTTATAAAATCATTTTCAAAATTTGTGAACAAAATGCCTTTTAAAAGAAGATTTTTCCAAAGCTTAGAATATTCCTTATAAATCAAAAAATAAAGAAATTAAATAAACTCTTGCTTTGAAAAATCATATACTACCCAAAGCAAATTTATAATGCAGAAATTTTCACTCACACAAACGTACAATCATTGAATATATTTTCATTTGACTTAATATTATACCAAATTCACAAATAATATTACATAAAATGCCGGTCGTAACATCCTCTCCCCCTTAAGGGATTCTGTCCCCAGAATCTAAGAGAACAGATGAGGATACCGGGAACGCATATCAGACTCTAACTCCCAAGTCGACTCTTCGACCTTAGGGTTCCTCCAAAGTACTTTTACTAACTTTACTGACTTATTTCTAAGACTCTTTACTTGCCAGTCGAGTATTTTAACCGGTTGCTCCACAAATGACAGGTCTGCCTGAATTTCTACGGGTTCATATTCTATCACATGGCTAGTGTCAGGATTATATTTCTTAAGTAACGACACATGGAACACATTATGCACATGCCGATACTGAGGTGGTAAGGCCAACTCGTAGGCCACCTTTCCTACTTGACTCAAAATCTCAAAAGGACCTATGTATCTAGGTGCTAACTTTCCTTTCTTGCCATATCTCATCAACCCTTTCCTAGGTGACACCTTTAGCAACACAGCTTCGCCAATTTGGAATTGAACATCCTTACGCGCTGGATCCGCATACTTCCTCTGTCTATCTTGAGCAGCAAGCAACCTTTTCTGAATTAACTTGACTGAGTCATGCAACTGTTGTACCAATTCTGAGCCGAGAATTCTTCCTTCTCCTACTTCATCCCAACTTGTTGGTGATCTACATTTTCGCCCGTACAAAGCTTCATATGGTGGCATGCCGATACTGGAATGATAGCTGTTGTTATATGAGAATTCAATCAATGGCAGGTGGTCGTCCCAACTTCCTGCAAAATCGATTGCACAACTGCGCAACATGTCTTCGATTGTTTGAATCGTCCTTTCGCTCTGACCATCAGTCTGCGGGTGATACGCCGTGCTCATATTCAACTTCGTGCCAAGACATTCCTGAAATTGCTTCCAGAATCTCGAGTTAAATCGGGGATCTCTGTCTGAAACTATTGATACGGGTACTCCATAAAATTTATACCATAAATTAACTTGTATTTTTAAAGACTTTATAAAATCATTTTCAAAATTTGTGAACAAAATGCCTTTTAAAAGAAGATTTTTCCAAAGCTTAGAATATTCCTTATAAATCAAAAAATAAAGAAATTAAATAAACTCTTGCTTTGAAAAATCATATACTACCCAAAGCAAATTTATAATGCAGAAATTTTTACTCACACAAACGTACAATCATTGAATATATTTTCATTTGACTTAATATTATACCAAATTCACAAATAATATTACATAAAATGCCGGTCGTAACAGGAACCCTTATAAATATCGTGATAGAAACGTAGTTCATTATCGTATATGGTAGCGGGACTCCGAATCCTGAGGTTGAGGAGCAACAACGCGATGATATTTTATTACTAATTGGAGATCGGATTGTGGATCCGATAGAGCTTCCTAACGCAGGACTGGATGATGTTCATATTGAGGATGTAGCGGTTGAGGATGTTATCCTAGAAAGGATTGTTGTTGAGGAGGATCGCGTGGAGGATCCTGACAAGAATGAATGAAGGACCACTGAGGAATTGATGACCATGGTTAGGGAAACTACCAGAGGTAGGATTGGCCGGTCACTACCGGAGGTTCGTTCAAGTTTGTAAAGATAGTAGCCCCTTTAACGCGGCTTACTCGTAAGACTGAGAAGTTTGAATGGACAGAGAAATGCAAGAAAAGCTTTTAAGAACTAAAGAAAAGGTTGGTGACGACTCCTATGTTGGCATTGCCGGATGGAAAAAGGAGATTTTGTGAATTATATTGACGCTTCGCATAAGGAATTAGGGTGCTCTTATACATCACAACAAGGTAATCGCGTACGCGTCAAGACAATTAAGGGAATATAAAATTCGATATCCCCACCCATGAGCTTGGGCTCGTGGAAATAGTTTTGCCCTAAAGATTGGAGGCACTACTTGTATGGAGAGAAGTGCGAGATTTACACAAGTTATAAGTGCTCTAGTGCATTTTTACGCAGAAAGAGCTCAACATGCGCCAGAGGAGGTGGATAGAGCTAATCGAGGATAACAATTATGAGATTCTTTATCATCCAGGGAAAGCCAAAATGGTGGCTAATGCCCTTAGTATAAAAGAGAGACTCAAGATGAAACTGTCTTTGTGAGAGTTGATAAGAGATTTCGAGAAAATGGAAATAGAAGTGAAGGTAACCGGAGCCGGTATCGAAAAGCTATTTAAGATTGCAATACAGCCCGAATTATTGGAGAAGATCATATTGTGCCAAGAAAAAGTGATGAATGAAGGCAGAGAGCCAACAAATGGAGAAGAGATTAATACCAAGAAAGATGATAAATGAATAATGAGGTATTCCTACAGAATTTGGGTTCCAAACGTTTAAGAGCTTAAGGACTGGATCTTAGATGAAATCCATAGTTCGAGGAATAAGATTTAGGGCAAACCCCGAATGTGATAGTCAGGGAGGTTGGCATTAAGAAAGAAGGAGCCCATAATATAATGAAGTGGAAAACAAGGATTTTAACGTATAAGATAACCCTGATTGTGGGAGAAGGATGAAACATTTCATTCTGAGAAAACAGAAGTCGAGCAAGATAGGGAGAACCAGGACGGTACTCCTATGGGGTAATTCATGGACCTGCCTAAACAAAACTTATACTTTTATTCCCAACCACCACCTTGAGGAAATAATGCGGTAGGAAATTCTTTCATGACCTTTAAGTCACTAAGCTCTCAGAGTTCCAAGGAAAAGGTTGACCCAGTCGAGGCAAGAGCCTGGCTAAAGGAAATATAGGAATCATTTGAGATTCTAAATGATTGATGAAGCACAAAAGACTGTTTTTTTCACTTACCCCCTAAGAGAGAGGCCACCCGTTGGTGAAAGACCAAGAAAGGCACGGAGCCAGAGGTTAGAATAAACTGATTAAAGTTCACTCAATTGTTTTCGGGAAAGTAATTCCCAAGCTTATGGAGATAGTGTAAAAGCTTTAGAGCCAGAACAAAGGCGGACGAGTATGATGAATTATGAATCTAAGATCGTAAAAGTTGTCAAGATTTGTTCTGAGGACTAGAATCCCAGAACGACGTGATATTTGAAGTCAATGATTAGTGGGTTCGTGAAATGATTGTAATAGAAAAGAAAATAAAAAGAAACTGAAGTGGAAAGGAAAATAAAGACAATAGAGTTTGAGGAATGATAAGGGAGTTGGGTATGAGGAAACCCTAAAGACTCGTAGCAATAGAAATAGAAAAGTATGTAATCGTCAGGATGAGGGTGATTCACCATGAGTTAAAGTTGATGGTTGAAGGCATAAGAGATATATATATATATATTGTACCCCCTTTAAGATGGGAGGATTCGAGGAAACCTTGAGATAGTTCGAAGGATAAACAATGAGACGCGGATAGACTGAGGAGACAGGAAAGTAAGAAATTAGGAAAATTGGATGAAGGAAGTGACCTTCAAGAATGTGAAGTGTAAGACCGGGGGCATGATACCTAGAAAGGGAGACACCAAGTATAGAAGATATCTCAACATTGAGATGACTGTTGAGATAAACAACAAAAGTAAATGAGGATTTAGTAAAAAGAAGTTCACGTTGAACACGACCAATATCTTCCAGAACATCCCTGTTATCATTACCAAATCAGGAAAGAAAAGTGGATAACCGTTGTTATCTTTTGGAGGCCATATGGATTGACCTCATTTTGGATAAGGATATTATTATGAAATTAGGCATAGACTATCGAGGTAAGAATGATTGAATAAGATAATCTATCAAGGATATATGACTTGATTTATCCATGGAAGGATGCAAGTACCTTTTTAAAGGTGGAATTAAGGATAAAACCTCGATAACTTGAGATGAACCCTAGGGGAATGTATAAAGGTTGGCATTTCACCCTTAATAAGGACATTATGAGTTTGGGTAGTACGGAATGAAGGACTAAGGCAACAACAACCTTTAAAGATCAGTGGGGAAAGTTTTCAGAACTATATAGACAATGATTCTGGTATTAGTAAATGGTATTTTGATATGCCCTGTATCTAGGGAATATAGGAGGAACAATTCAAAGATAACCTTAGAGGTCTTACAAGGAGAAAAGGTAATATTCAAAGTTCTCAAGAATAGAAATTTTGATAAAGGAAATATGACGTAATTATAATAATGCCAGGTGGGGCACATGTTGAACCATAAGAAAGTATAGATCGACCCAATGATGGTCGAGATTGGTGAAAACAAGAAGGACCCAAGATAAGAGGTGTCCTAAGTATGATCGAGAGTCAGTCATGGCAATGTTCACATCTAAAGACTAAGGCAATGACTTATGGAAAAAATGGTGATTTTTTTCTTCTCACCAGGACTTAAGAAAAGCATTTTCACATAAGCAGTGATTGAAATGAGGTAGAAAATTTATTTGGAGGTGGTTAAAAAAATGACATTGATTGTAAGGAAATTTTACTATCAGGAAAGGTCAAAGAGGTGGCCGGCACTTTAAGTGTAAGAGGACAATTATAAGCACATGTGCCAGAGGAATACAATGATGATGGTTAAAACCGTGAAGGTTGTATTATGGTTTGAAAGATTGACATTTCTTCTGATGATTGTACGATACTCAACCGTAATAGTAGTTTGGTAAAGATTTTATTCATGTTAGCACTGTGAGCGGGCTATCTATTTTAGAAGGTCCTATCTTGAGATAAGCCATGACCATGTTATGAGAGGACTAAATGAACCTTTGAGCTTCATGTTTCCTAATAAGGACATATGGTTAATAATGGTATTAACCAGCTATCGTTGCTTTCATTAAAACTCTTCTACAATTTTATCTGCTTCATGGCATATGTACGCCAAGTTCAGGAGTGTTCTTCATGAATCATGAAATGGTGATTATGTTTCCTTCTTAGAAGAATTCTATACGACATGTATGGACTCCGTATGGTTAGCTATTAAGATTTCATGGAAAGTGAATGACGACAGTAGGTCAGTGGTGGACCATAGTAATGCATCAACGATTCTTTGAATAATGAGCCGATTACAACTGTGAGAGTTGTAGTGTAATGGATGTTGAGATTGAGTACCACTAATCGGGTCGTGGTGATGTATAAGTTATCATTGATAGACTTACTAGTGGATTATTTACATATTGTATATTTATTCCTTCTTATCGATAAAGAGTAGCATTACTATATGAAGAAGGTTGCGGTGTAGCAATGGATTTTAATAACGATGATGTCTAGAATGAAATCCCAGATTCGATTTTCGATGTCGAGGGAGTTTCAAAGGTGATTGTTTATAAGCTCGAGCAAGAGCATGGGTCCATAGAATGATGGACGGATAACAAAAATATTTAGGCAAGTGAAATGCGATGCTATAATACTTGATGTTGAGATATATACGTATATGTTTGTTCTCCTATGACAAACCTCTATAGTTCAGAGGTAAATTCCAAGTCAGATATTTTGTGGCAGTATATTTTATATATATATACAATTCTCTTCAATTCGTTCTTTTCTCTCCTTTTCATTTCATATAAGCTGAGAAGAACAACCCTTCCAGAAGGGGAGGTATTGCCGAATGACTATCTATCTGTGTGATAGAAGCCTAGTAGGATACCATCTATTGTTTAATTGCTTGTCAAGTACTAAAGGCTGGCCACCTTCTGTACTAACTATGCGATGTAACAAGTGTTCATGATCATAGTGATCTCTCAATAAATTCTTTTACTTCTATATGAAGGACCAAGCTTTCGAAAATGGAGGCTGCTAGAGATGAAGTGGTACCAGTGTGGTGGTATTCCGATTCTAACGCGTTCGTGATACTAAGGTTGACACGATTATTAAAAGGTTATGGAACGCTAACGAGCAAAAGTGTAATCAATATAAAATTTGGTACGGAAGATAGTAACGATTACGAACTGGAAAAGAGTGGGTAATGAGAAACAAAAGCTATAAAGCTAGATGATATAATGAGAGTTTGTGCGATAGACTTGAAAGAAATTTGGAATGATCACTTAGCACAGATTGAGTTTTCTTACAACGATAGATGATATGACAGTTTCAGAATGTCACCTTACGAGGCTCTGTACAAAAAAAAACTGTTGATCTCCCTTGTATCAGAATAAAGTTGGAGAGCGCAAGATGCTCGGACCTGAATTGGTCCAAAGGACCAAAGACATAGTGGATCTAATCAGAGGACGGCTGGTAGCAACCCCAGGTTGGACAAAAGAAGTATGCTGATTTGACTCGAAAGGACAAAGAGTATGAAATAGGGGACCTACTGTTGTTAAAGGTATCCCCCTGGGAACCCTTGGAAAGGATTGATGAGGTTTGGAAAGAAAGGAAAGCTAAGTCCACGATTTGTTGGACCCTTGGATATATTACGATGTTTTGGGAAGTTATCAAATGAACTAGCCCTACCCCCGAACCTGCAGCAAGTTCATAACATGTTCCACATATCAATATTAAGGAAGCATAATCCGAATGTCGGACACATAGGAGAATACGAGCGCATAGACATGCAACCAGAGTTGACCTATATGGAGCAACCAGTAAGGGTTATAGATCGAAAAGGAACAAGTGCTTAGGAGAAGGGTTATCAAACTAGTCAGAGTTTGGTGGTAGAACCACAATGTGGAAAATTGACTAGAGAGTTAGAAAGTGCAATGCTAAGAAAGTATTCCTATTCATTTTCTATCTGATTCCGGGACGGAATCCTTTTAAGGAGGGGAGACTGTAATAACCCCAAATTTTGGAATTTTTGAAACACTGATGAATAGTAACTTTTTGCTGATGATGCTGATTAAGGAAAATTATCAGACAACACTATATAGGAGTACTGTTATGGAAATTCTGAGATCGTATTGGTATTCCATAAAGTAAATGAGTGCATGTAAAGGTCGTCAGAATTCGAATCCGGACACTTTGATTTTTTCCCGAAAATCCACCAGATACTGAAAGCATTGAGTATAAGGTAACGTGATTAAAAGGATTCATATTCAAGGATTATAAGAGAGGATCAAAAAAGGAATATAAAATATTGAGAAAGGTTTAGGGGAACCCAAGTAATAAGATCCCGGATATGATCCCTCATACGACGAACGAGAACGAAAGTTAAGCGAACCGTATTACAGATAAGCGGTCATTAGCCAAGTAATTAAGGGTTAATCAAAGAGGTTAGTGGGTGATGATGTCATCATACCACAAAGGGAAGACAAGTGTAAAAAGATGACACAATCTTGATGACATAAGCATGACAAAGGGATTTTGTTTTGTTGGTTGATTTTGGACCATGCAAAATTAACCATGGTAAAAAATTTAAATTATTGGCTAAGACAAAAAGAGAAGCAACCAAGCATTATTTCATAAAACAAAAAGAAGGAGAGTTGACTTTTGCTTCCAAGAACAAAGCTCTCGGCCAAAACCAGAGCAGCAACTTCAAACTACCATATCTCCTTCAATACTCACTCAAATAGTATGTTCTATAGCTCTTGGGAAAGGTATTGAGATGGCCTACAACTCTTGTTCACAAGCCTCATTAAAATAAGCATGCTAAGACCCTCGTTTTGACAGTTCTTTCAATATGACTTTTAGAAACTTCAAAACCTAACTTTTTGTTCTTGATTTCTTTGGAAAGATCAAGCTTGTAGGAGGTTAGATTAAGGCTCCCTAAGGCTTCCTAGCAACTTAACACCTACCAAGGAAGGTATCAACTTCAAACCCTAGCTTTGATTTTATGATTCCATTAAGTTTTATTGAAGCATTGTTAGTATTAAGGCTTGATCTTTGATTATAAGTAATTTTCGTGGATTTGTATTGGTTTTGAATATTGGGTCTTTGATTGGTTGGATAAATTGGTAAAATTTGGATTTGGGGACTGAGTTTGTAGTATGATGGTTGAATATTGTTGTATTGGTGGTTGTGAGTGAATTGATGATAATTTAGAGTGTTAATTAAATTGGAAATCGCGTAAACATAAACGTCATAATGCCCGATTTTCCTAAACTGTTCTGTTCTTAACATCAGGACCCGTGAACTCACTGTTAGGTTTTGACCATTGCCATGATTAGATATTTCATGTTACGAGCTTCGTTTTGATATGTGGTACGCTTGAATCCGATGTACGGTTTAGGAGAAACGACCGTTTTAAGTAACCATTACCCCTCGCCTTACTTTGAAACCTTGGTTAAGGCCCTTAAATGACTAATGGGAGTATAAAACAATTATGTAAAGTGGATTAGGCAGTTGGGAGGGTAGTCGCGAAAGAATCACCTTAAAACTCTTAATGGTTAATTTATTAAAAATGGTGGAGCCGAGGGTACTCGAGCGACTTAAGTGAATTATTAAGCGCAAAGCGAGCGTTAGAGTCTAATTGGTTAAAGTATAGATTCTTAAGCGACTTTGGTTTAATTCCAACTTATATGTGGTTTATAGGTTACCAGACTCATCCCGGGACTTTTACCACCCCCAGTCGCTCAGGAAAGTTTTCTACCCGTTATACTGTTGTTGTGATGTAAATATATGTATATGCATTATCTTGTGATAAGTGCATTATTGTTATTAGCAAATTTTGCGATATATTGGAGCATGCTGATATGGTATATATGCATGTCTGTTTCGTAATCTTGATATCTAATTATTGATTCAAATGCTTATAAGTTGCATAATACCTATGCTAGAGATAAGCAGTAGTTGCGTATACCCTTAGTATAGGGGACCCAAAGGGGAACATTTTTCTAAACCGGGAGTCGATCTTCCCGAGTATAATATATATATATATATATATTTATATATATATAGTTTTCAAAACTATTAATCGAATAAGGTTTATTCGATAACTTTATTTTATTCAATGAATATTATTTTGAATATTCGTTCGAGGACTTATGACTCGGCTTATTTATTTAATGAATATTATTTTGAATATTCATTCGAGGACTTATGACTCCTCTTCTTTTGTTAAATAATATTCTTTATTTTATTAAAGAATAATGTTTCGATAATCAAACTTATTTTCGATTATTCAAATAAACATCGTACTTTCGTATAAGTATATCTTTGGTTATTTATTATTCATTTCAAGTATGAGTTTTAAAACTTTTACTTCAATTATTTTTATAAGGATTATCCTTATGGGAATATTATTTAAATATTAATATTCAGATATTTTCTAATATATCGGGACTGATTTATTTCATTTAATCAGCATTACTCCAAACATTCTTAAAAATGTTTTCGAGTCTTCGAAATGATTTTAAAAGTTAGAGCGGATCCCAAAAACTCATTTTCAGATTTAAGATCTTCCTTTCGAAGGAGACTTGAATATTCGCTCAAAAATCTTAGGGATCCGGCTCTGTGGTGTATTTAATATTCGCAACGAGGTTGCAGTTTTGAGAAAACAATTTGATTACTTGCCCAATGTTCGGGAAGTAAGTCCATCTAATTGAGTCGGCATAAGCGACAGGCCGGGGTACGGTCTATGAAGGTGTAAGAGGCTGGGTGACAGTCCATCCACGCGTGAGTGGCCGGGTAACGGTCTAGCGCGAGGTCCTAATGCGGCCTGGGTGATGACCGGCAAGGAATTCATCCATCTACAGTAGAAAAGGTTACTTATTGGTATCCTTGCCTGATCAGCAAGATATCGGGTTTATGCCAAAAAAAATTTCCTTTCCAAAATTCATTGGATGTTACAAACTCTGTTCATACTTTACATGACAGAGGTTTTCAGGAAATGTATGAGAGATATATATGGATATATATATATCGTGACTTAATGAAGTATCTCGTAACTTCATTTCTTTTGAATGATATTATAAAGATTGAATCTATTCAAATCTTGTCTTGTAGTCTCATCTATGTGATGAACTTTTGAAACTAATTATAACTTGAACGGTGGTAGTTCAAGTAGTATTCGGAAAAGATATAAGTATATTGGAGTATCTTTTAACTTCATCTTTTAAACTTATATCTAGTAAATAATTATCTTATGCATGTCAAAGATTTTCAGAAAAATGTTGAGACAAGGTTAAATATATGAGATCACCTTGCAACGATATTTTTATACAGTTATAAACTGGAACTCTGTGTTTATTATGCATAGAAGAGGACTTCCAAGATTTTGAAAAGTATATGTACATATATACTGAATATTTTGCGACTTGGTCGCGTTAAGAGATCAAACTTGGTTCATTTCTTCTTGACCAAGACTTTCTTGAGTACTATGAGAATGCTCATATATTGTTAATTATTATACATATTATTTTGGTGGGCATGTTGCTCACCCTTGATTTCTTCTTTCATCACACAACAACAGATAAACAAGATGAACATGATCAAGCTCCCAATTCGCGAGCGAATAGGAAACGTTCCGCAGTTTCCTGTAGGCGTTGATGCCATTGTAGCTGAGGTAGGATCTACCAATAGGCTAGGCTTTCAACTTTTGATGTACCAGACTTATGTATATTTATGAATTGTAATAATGGCAAGGAAAATGTAAATTTATTCAGAAACCCTTTTAAGGTGTAATGGCAAATAATTGAGGAATAAAATAACTCGTGTTATTTTTTGATATTCATCTTTGAGACTATAACTTGTGGTGTGTGTGTTTATTGTGGGTCACAGTACGGAGTAGTTGATTGTTTATTAAGATTGGGTGTTATTAAGGGAAATGGAACTCGTGACAACCCAGATCCCCGACCCCGGATTTGGGGGTGTTACAACTTCTTTCCTCTCCTGAATTTCCTGTATGCAATCTTTGTGATTCCTTTCACCATAAGAGCACACAGCTTCATCATCTCTTCATCAGGGTCGATCTCAGGTATACTTTCAGTATCTGAGTCATTATCACTATCTAAACTTGATGACTCAGTATCAGACTTTGTGATGAGAGCTTTTCCCTTGCCTTTCTTTGAGGCAGCTTCTTTTGGAATTTCCTCCTTAGCCACAAAAGTAACTGTCCTTGACTTTCTTCCATTCCTCTTGCTTCTTTGTTCCATCTCAAGTTCATGAGTCTTGAGCATCCCATAAATTTCATCAAGAGTTGTTTCATCAAGATTGTAGTTGTCTTTTATTATTGTGGCCTTCAAATCACATCTTTAGGAAGAGCTAACAAGAATTTAAGATCTGAATCTTCAATATCATACTCTTTGTCAACTAGTGACAAATCATTCAAGAGTTTGACAAATCTGTCATATAAATCAGTTAATGATTCATCAGGCTTTGAGTCAAAGTGCTCATACTCTTGAGTGAGTATTGTCTTCCTGTTCTTCTTAATTGAACCAGTTGCCTGACACCTTGTTTCCAAAGCATGCCATATCTCTTTGGAAGTCTTGCATTGAATTACCCTGTTTGACATGACATTATCAATGGCACTATGCAGCAAGTGTCTTACCTTTACATCCTTTGCAATCGATGAGATATCTTCAGCAGTGTAATCACTTTTCTCCTTTGGTACAGACTTTGCTGGCTAACCTGCAACTTCCACAGAGAGTTTGGTTGGCATATGTTGTCCTTCATAAATCCTGTCGAGATATTCTGGATCTGTAGCTTCCAGAAATATAGCCATCTTCACTTTCCATATGGAATACTCAGAAGGTTTCAACATGGTAAAACTTATAGTCTCATATCGACTATGGGTTATGGTTTTTGGAGGTTCTTCAGTTTTGGTAGGCTTGGTTGGAGTTTCTTCTTCAGACATGATTGTTTTTGGATCTTAAACTGTATGTGTGTTAACAGATCGGCTCTGATACCACTTATTAGGTCACACACACTGTAGAAGGGGGTTGAATACAGTGTTTACTACAATTAAATCGAATATAAGAACTCAAGTAACAGAACACAGATTTTATTCAACACAATAAACTCTGTTACAATATGAAATTGTCCTCTCTCAGTGATGAACAAATTATCACGAGAGCTGCTAGGGTTACAAAGAATAATAACTTCGATAATGATAACACATATAGTGTAAACCCTATGCCTGTGTTTATATACTACACAGTTACAATATAAGTTCTAATTGATATGGAATATAATTCTGCTTCCTAAAATATATCAACTAGTTATCTTTTCTTCCAAGTATTCTATTCTTCATAGAATTCCTTCTTCATGCATATTTCCTTTTGTCTTAGTCTTGATCTTCTTTCCTTTCAATCAGCCGCCTGCCTTATCTGAAAGTCATCTTAACTCTTAAGTCCTGATATTACCTGCTGATAAATATCTTCTGATAACTTAAGTTCTGATATCTTAAGTTATGTCTTCAGTATAAGTGCTGATTTCCAGTTAAGTACTGATTTGTCCTATTAAGTAAGATCTGAAAACTAAACACAAATCATCTTTAGACATGACATTATCAAATATATCTAACAGGGTATCAAATCGGATCGTTTTTGCGGTTACCTAGCGGCAAAGTAACTAATTTATCAATCCAATACGATCCAACAAGAACCAATATTCCATAAATATAAATAGCCTATTTGTTATTTTATTTTATTCGTAGAATCATAATCAGTCAGTTAAAACCGATAAAATACAGAGAAAACCCTAATTTTTCGTTATGTTCTTGAAAATCAAACTCACAAACGAAGGCGTTATCAAACTCCGATTCGGGCGTGCCATATATCAAATCGAAGCTCTCGAAAAGTACTTTCTGAATCAATCAACCATTTTAGTGCAGAAATCAAGGTAATTTTCTTATTTATTTATTTTAATTCAAATTATTTGATAATTAAAATATGAATTTTTTTTCTTGATGTTGTTTGTGTGATTTGATGCTTGAATCTTGTAGATAATTTTGTCCTGGTCATTTTGGTATATTATATGACTAATTTGGAGTTCAATAACATATAAAAAATTGAGTTTGATTCTCGAAATTAAAAATTAGGGTTTATGTGTTTGAATGTTCTTAATTGAATATGGGGCTTTTTGATTTAAGGTTTATTGATTGATTTGGATTGTTGGAATAGTTTCTTGAGATGATTTACAACCGATTCGTATATTTAAACGAACCAAACGATTCCGGGAAGTACTAACCCGAGTTCTTTATATTTTTCGGTTTTTTATTTTAATTTTTAGAAGTGTTTATCAATTGGTTGACGTTATAAATTGCTGGGTTAGATTGTACATAAAACAAGCTTCATTTTGCTATTTATTTCTGTTATGGATTAAAAACTAAGGTATATTAATTGCTGTATATATTAATAGGGTACGTAAGATTCGAGACTCGATTTGACTACTCTTGTGTTTCATGACTCGATCTGCCTTAACAAGATGCCTACGTACCTTGCTGATTGCCAATGATCGAGTCAAAAAATGTAGTTCTGATCTGTGGGGTGAGGCCCCTTATATAGATATTGAAAGTCCTTAAATTGGACTAGATCTAGGAGACTTGGTGGACAAGTCTCTGAATTAGAATGGACTTTGAAGTCCTAAGAGGTACGAAACTGATTCCATATCCCATGAAGTTCCTTGGAGGCCAATCTACAAGGATTTATTTCCCTACTAGGACTTATCTTAATAGCTGACTTATCCCTTATTAATTAATTACAAAATTAATTAATATTCTGGGTTTTGGGCCCTTTCAAATGGGCGTAGCTGTCAGCCCAATTCTGATATAATTAATGCGATATTAATTACGCACTCAGGGTTTATTTTATTGCCTATCATTTTCCCCCCAACTTTTGGGAATTCGTAAAAAGATTTCGCAGAAGTTAAGTTCATTCATTTCTTTACAGGGTATCATTTACAACGTGGATCGACCTACATGTTTACAATGATTTGCCTTTATTCCTATCATTTAGGAGTTTCCAAGAATTTTTCCCTTAATTCCGGGATTTTTCCTTAATTTCCAGAATTTTTCCTTTAATTTCTAGGAATTTTCCTTAATTTCCAAGAATTTTCCCTTAATTTTGGGATTTTTCCTTAATTTTCAGAATTTATTCCTTACTTTCTGGAATTTATTCCTTAATTTCTGGAATTTATTCCTTAATTTCTGGAATTTATTCCTTAATTTCTGGAATTTCCAAGGCATTTCCATTTTCCAGAAAATATATTCACAATTCTCTAATATTTCTGGAATTTTCTGAATTTTCTGCAATTTTTCAGGAATTTTTCCTTCTTTTTTTTTAAAAAAATTCGACCAAGATCCTATTCGACCAGGATCCTGGTCGAATTAACCTCTACTATGCCCTGGTCGAAGGCATTTTCGAGGAGAAGCTGTCGACGAGAATTCCTGGCCGAATTTCGGTCAGGATTTTTCCTATATTATATATATATATATTTGGCGATCAGGATCCTAACCTTGTCGGTCAAGATTTATGTTTTTGACCGAATTATCCCTTCTCTTTAGCCTTGGTCGAAGTTTTTTCGGGTAGAAACTTTCGATCAGGACCTTGGGCTATTTCCTGGTCGACAACCTCCTTTAGGGTCAAGATTTTTCTACCAGAATCCTGACCTTTTCGGTCAGGATTTTTTTAATGAACCAAATTCTGATCGAATAAATAGCCTTTATTTTCTAGTCGAGGTTTATTTCGACCTCAAGGTTTCGATCAGAAATTTAATGGAGATTTTGATCCAACTGTGTCAGAATGTCTTATTTTTGGGCCATCCCTTTTCTGGGCTTATTTATTGGTATTCTCCTTTTGGGCCATTCACTGGGCTTGAGTTGAACATTGAACTTGTGCCCAGAACTTGGGCTTGATCTATTCCCAAGCCCTGTAAGATTTAAGTTTATTATATTTCCTGAATTGGGCCTTTACACTGGGCTTCCATACTCCCAGGCCCCGTAAGATTTAAGTTTATTATATTTCCTGAATTGGGCCTTTATTCTTAAGCCCAAATTCCAGAATTTTCTAGAATTTCTGAGGTATTCTCCATTTCTACCAATCTTGCTTCCAGTTTTTTTCGGATTCTTCCAGAATTCCAAAAAAAATATATTTAAATCAAGTTTTTACTTAAATTTTTCCCAAAATTCTCTAGAACCTTCCAGAATTTTCTGTTTTTGGGCCCAAATGGGCTTTTCAGGCCCAAATTGCCTTCCTAGAGGCTATATAAGAGTGAGGTGGGGGTGTGATCTCCTCACACTTCTCATTTCATTTCTCCTTCTCCAAATCTCCTCTCCTCTCTCCCAGTCTCAACAGTCCTCTCTTTAGGAATTTTTCGGCAACCTTCTTAGCCTTTCCGGCCTCCCTCCCCTTCCAAGGTTTCAAGCTTCCTTCAATCTCCCTCAATGGCAGACAAGAATTCTGAAAAAGCTGCTAAGATTGCCTCTGCTTCGAAACGAGGTAACAATATTGAAATCCATTCTTCTTACATGTCTTTACTAGATATGGTTAACACCAGAGGGGATGAGTACCCCTCTAATGCATATTTTGATTCTTTTGACTATTGTAACACATGGCACAATATAGATTTCGAAAAAATGAACGAACTTTATAACGTTCATCCTCCCCTTAGGCTAGTTCCTGTTAGCGGTGGTGATCGTACTTGCCACTGGAAACCAGACACTCTTTTCATTTACACAGATGCCCTTAATGCTGGGCTTAGGTTTCCCTTTCACGACTTCATCCCCCACTTGCTAGCAGACTTACAAATCAACCCCTGTCAGCTTCCTCCAAATGCTTGGAGGAACTTTTTATGCTTCATGGTCTCCTGTCTTAGGGGAGATTTTCCTTTGTCGATAGCAGTGTTTAGGAAAATCTTCCAGTGTTATAACAGTTCTCAAAGTCTTTGTGGATGGGTCTACATTAAACAAAGGCCCAAATATAAACACATTTTTAATAGTGCTTCCATTCCCGACAATAATCAATATTGGAGGAGTAGTTTTGTCGGATTAAGGTGAGAGAATGGGGACTGGGGCACCCTCTTCAGATCTTCCTTCGGGAAGGTTAGCGATGGTAGCCTCAAATCCATTCACCTAACCCCCGAGGAGACTACAATTTATAATGAGCTTATTCGGGATGATGGTGCCACTATCAGCTGGACTCTATTAGAGGAGTTTTCCCTTATCCAAGTGGGGCTCTCCTCAGTTTCTCCTCAGGGTATTTTTCTTCCCTTCTTGTTTTTACTTTCTTTCATGCATTATTGACACCACTTATTTTTGTTTTTCTCTGATTTTTGCAGCTGCTAAGGAAATCAACGAGGATAACGTGCCCGTTGTTGAAGCAACCGCGAGGATGAAGAAGGCTCGGCTTGTGGGACTGGACACCTGGGGGAAGGCTACGGAGCCTAGCTTCATAAGGAAGTACATGGAGCCTATGGTGGAGGCTCCTTCTGAGGGAACTGAAGCCCCAAATGCCCATATCTCTGTTGTTTCTCCTGTCTCTGCTGGCCCCGGTGCTTTCCAGCCTCTTTGGGGATTTCGCCGAGGGGATACTGTGGTTGGATCCACAAAGCATGCCTAGGATTGGTCTTACCACGGTGTAACCCCCAAGGACTTCACTGATGTTGTGGCTGCCCCAGACTTGGAGAGGATAAAGCTCATGGGAGCTCAGTCCTTGGCCTCAGTATGACTCTTTCTTACAACTTTACTCTCCTTTTACTTGTCACGTTCACTTGCCTTATATCTTTGCTTATTATTACGTTTCAGTCTAACGCCTACTTCCAAGGCGCTGTGAGGCAAGCTGAATCGTGGAAGAGGGCTTCGGACAAGGCTGAAAATGCCCTCAGGAAGCAACAGAGGAAGTACGCTTCTTTGGAGAAAAAATTGAAGCATAAGGAGGAGGAGCTCGGAGAGTCCAATGCTGAGCTGGTTGTGCTTAGGGCTGAGAAGGACAAGGCGATCGATAACTACTTGGACTCGGAAGAGTTCACTTAGTCTATGAGGGTGAGGGATGACTCGGTGTTCCCTGGGTTTTTTAGGACCGGCTGGGACAGGGCCCTTGGGGCCGTGAACGAGGCTTGTCCTGATATTAACCCAGCGGATTATGTCTGCCCTGACGACGAGGCTTTACTATAGAGGTTTCGCACCCGAGTGGTTGTCTCGAATCGTACCCCTCAGGACCCACTTCTTCCTCCTCCCGAGTCATCTTCTAGGCCTTCTGTAGATGATAGCTCTTCTTCCTCCGGGACCACTGAGACATCCAGCGAGAGTGGTGGAGATGATGATATGGATGCTAAGGGCACCTCTGCTCCTTAGAGCTTTTCTAGCCCCGCGTGGCTTATTTATTTTACTTTTTCTTTGAGACTTTATTTATCAGACTTTGTATTGTTTATTTGAACCAGTTTTATTTATCGAACTTTATGCTTTCATCTCATGCACTTAGTTTACTTGCCATGCCACAGGGATTTGTTAAACATATTTCGAAAACTTTCTGAATTTCATAAACTCTTGGGATTCATCCCTTACACAAGTCTTAATAAACCTCAAAATAAAACTAAAACATGTAATCCTAAGCAAGGAAAGATTCAAGGTGCTTTTCAACCTACTTGTCATCTTGACAAGTGAGAATCGTGCTCAACCATTTTACACAGAGTAAATCTTCAGGTTTTGTGCATGCCAAGTTCTCGGGACTTCAAAACCATCCATAGTCTCCAGCTTGTAGGTTCCTCTTCCTTGAACACTTTTGACCTTGTATGATCCTTCCCAATTTGGGTCAATTTTCCCTTTCTGCCCAACACCAGAAGCTTCCACCTTCCTCAGGACCAAGTCACCTTGATTGAAGAACCTTTCCTTAACCCTTAGTTTGTAGTAGAACGAAGTCTTTTTGTGATATTCCACTATCTTCACATGTGCCTCATCTCGTACTTCATCAATTAGATCCAGGGCTAATCTTTTCCCTTCCTCATTTTCCTCAGCATTAAAAGCTTGAATCCCGGGAGATGAATGTGATATCTCTACAGGAACAACCGCTTCTGCCCCATATGCAAACATGAAGGGAGTTGCTCCAGTCGTGACTCTACAGGTAGTCCTATAGGCCCATAGTATTCGGAGTATTTCATCCACCCAGTTATTCCTCGACTTCTCGATGCTCTTCTTTAGTCCATCCAGGATTATTCGATTTTCCACTTCCGCTTGCACATTGGCTTGCGGGTGAGCTACGGAGGTAAATCACAACTCAATCTCATTCTCCTCACAATACTTCTTGAATTCCTCATTGTTGAACTGTGTTCCATTATCGGTAACTAGGATACGGGGAATTCCATAATGGCATATGATGTTTTCTCACAGGAATTGTGCAACCTGCTTAGTTGTGATCTTGGCCAAAGGCTTGGCTTCAATCTATTAAGTAAAAAAATCAATGGCTACAATCAGGAACTTCCTTTGTGCCGTGGCCATGGGGAAAGGCCCAAGTATATCCATTCCCCACATGGCAAAGGGGATGGGAGAATTGATAGAGGTTAACATCTCGGGGGGGTTTCGAACGACAGGTGCATGTTTCTGATAGCGATCACACTTCTTCACATACTCTTTGGCATCAGCCATCATCTCTGGCAAATAGAAACCTAAACGGGTTATCTTATGAGCCAGCACTCTGCCCCCAAGTGTTGCCCACAAATACCTTCGTGTACTTCTTCAAGAGCCAGGCGTGCCTCATCGGGCCTGAGCATCTTAAGTAAGGAACCACATAAGATCTTTTGTACAAAATCCCATCGATCAAGAAGTATCTCAGTGCTCGAACAGCCAACTTCTGTGCTTCAGTCACATTATTTGGCAGCCAACCAGTTTGAATATGGGCCTTAATGGGATCTATCCATGACGTCCCCAGCCCTATAGGAGCTACAAGCTTAACATCAATGTTCTGTGACTTCAAAACGCGGAAGTATACACTTCCTGAACTTTCCTCTATCTCAGATGAAGCAAAATTTGACAATGCATCTGCCTTAGCATTTTCCTCCCTTGGGATGTACTCAACATGGCATTCATCGAATTGAGTCATCACAAACCTTACTAGGCGGACATACTTAGCCATTGTATCATCCCTTGCCTCAAACTCTCCCTTCACCTGGGATATGACCAACTTTGAGTCTCCACAAACTTTTAAGTTCTTGACTCTCAGTGTTCCTGCTAGGCCGAGGCCAGCTATCAAAGCCCCATATTCTGCTTCATTGTTTGTGGTTGGGAAGTCAACTTTATAGCATATTCAACCAGGAACCCATCGGGGCTTTGTAAAACTAGCCCTGCTCCACTTGAATTTGTTTTTGATGCTCCATCAAAATAGAGAACCCAATATTCCTTCTCGTTAACGTCCTTTTCTTTGCCTCCTTTATCACCTTCTATATCTTGAGGGATAGTATCTTCCTGCCCCCAACTTCTTGGTTGGGTATGGTATATTCCACCACGAAGTCAGCCAATGTCTGAGCTTTTATTGCCGTTCGTGGCTTGTACTTGATGTCAAATTCTCCCAACTCTATTGCCCACTTAATCAGCCTCCCACTAGCCTTGGGACTATGAATAATATTTCTCAAGGGCTGATTTGTTAGCACTTCAATCTTATGAGCCTGAAAGTAAGGGCGCAACTTTCTTGAAGCCATTACCAAGGCCAAAGCAAACTTCTCAATAGTTGAATAATTCAACTCGGCCCCATGCAGAATTTTGCTAACATAGAATACAAGTTTCTGGACTTTAAGTTCCTCCTTAACCAATACAGCGCTTAAGGTATTTCCTGAAATGGCCAGGTACAAGTATAAGATTTCATTCAGAGCTGGCTTGGCCAATAACGGGGCCCGGCCCATATATTTCCCTAATTCTTCAAATTCCTTTTAGCTTTCCTCAGTCCATACAAAATCCTTAACCTTCTACAAGGACTTGAAGAACGATAAGCACTTGTCCCCAGATTTGGAGATGAACCTCCTCAATGCACCAACCCTTCTAGTGAGCTTCTGAACATCTTTGATAGTTTTTGGTGGCTCTATGTCCAGGATTGCCTTTATTTTATCGGGATTGGCCTCGATTCCTCTCTTGGAGACCATTAATCCCAAAAACTTTCCAGATCCCACCCCGAAAGCACACTTTGTAGGATTTAGCATCATCTTGTGGTATCTCAGGACCTCAAAAGCTTCCCTCAAATGGGTTATATGGTCAGTCTTCACTAGACTCTTGACTAAAATGTCATCGACATAAACTTCCATAGTCTTACAAATAAGATCCTAAAAAATCTTATTTACCAACCTTTGATAGGTGGCTCCTGCATTCTTGAGACCAAACGCCATAACAATATAACAAATAACACCAAAGTCAGTAATGAATGATACCTTTGGGATGTCATCCTTATGCATCTTGATCTGATTGTATCCACTGAATCCATCCATGAAGCTCAGCATCTCGTGACCAACAGCAGCATCTATCAATGTATCTATCCTTGGCAACGGGAAACAATCCTTTGGGCATGCATAATTTAGATCAGTGAAGTCCACGCAGATTCTCCATTTTCCATTTGCGTTCTTCACCATTACAGGGTTTGCTAACCATTCCGGAAACTGAATCTATTCTGTTAGGTCACACAACACTGTAGAAGGGGGTTGAATATAGTGTTAATACAGTCAAATCGATTTAACACAAGTATGTAACAAAGATCAAGTATATTGAATAAACTCTGTTACAATAAGAACTGTTGTTCTCTCTTAGTGATGAACTATATCACTAAGAGCTGCTAGGTTATAATATATAATCTTCTCGATAATGATAACACATATAGTGTAAACCCTAAGTCTGTGTTTATATAGTACACAGTTACAAGATATATTCTAATTGATATGCAATACAATTCTGTCTCCTAAAATACATCAATCAGATATCTTCTACAAATCTTCTAGTCTTCTAACTCTTTCCATGCATATCTTCTATTGTTTTAATCCAGATCTTCTACTGTAAATCAGCTTCAAAGTCTTCCCGTACTTAAGTTCTGATATGACCTTAAGTTCTGACTTCCAGTAAGTCCTGATTTCAGTAAGTCCTGATATGTCCTGTTGTTAAGTTCTAAAAACTAAACACAAATCATATTAGACATGACATCTCAAATATATCTAACAATCTCCCCCAACTTGTAAATTATGCAAAATATACAAGTTAATAAATTTAATGATGTTAAAAACATTTAAGTACAAATGCAAATAAGAGTTTAACTAGATAACTAACTATAACTTACAGTCCTTGTAGCTTTTACCAATCTCACTGAGTCAATCTGAATCCAATGTGATTCGTGAAAAAGCTTGATATCAGCTTTTCTTCTTTACTCCTCAGGACTTGAGATAGTATAGTCTTGACTTGCTTCATCACTTCATTCTGACTTCCAATCTGATAGATTGTAGTCCTTAAAGCAGAGATATGGTTTCTTTCTATACCATCATTCAGTCTTATTACCTTAGGATTAGAAGAATCTTCATTGTAGCACAAACATTTCTCATTCAGTATCACTTCAAGCATAGCAGAATCCTTCTTCATTGGAATTTCACTTCCATCATTTTCAACAAAATTAGGAATGAATTCTGTAACTCTTGAACCAGAAATTCTTGCTTTATCTTCTATGGTCTTCAATATGAAATTTGACCATCTCCTGGTAATATCAGACTTTACTTCTAAAAGGTAATGAAAGAATTGAAGTTCTTTCAGTGATTTGTTTAGCACATCTGATTCTGACATCTAATATGTCCTTCCATCTTCAAGAAAAAGAATAAGCTTTTCTTTAACATTGTGCTTATCATGAACATCCAGTACCACTTGAACAGAGATAACCTTATTAAGGTGTTTCTGTGTAACATCTTTAAGAGGTCTGTCAGTCAATAAAAATGGATCTCTAGTAGCAACTTCAACTCCTGTCTTGATCTTAGCTTCATCAGAACCTAGCCCAACCCTGTCTCTTGGTTCTCTAGCATTTAACCCAATAGTCATGAAATCAGACATCAATTGGCTTTTCTTTGGATCTGATGGTTTGACATTCTTCCACAGAAGTTTCTTTTTATCAGCTACTTCCATCTTGTCTAAATCAACTTGGGCACTGTCAGAGGTTGACTTGATGACTTTATCAGAACTTGCTATTTCTGCTGTAACTTGATGTTCTTCACTCTGAACAACTTGAGCCTTGTCAGAGGTTGTCTTTGATTCTTCAGAAATCTTCTTTCTTTTCAGAGTTTGAACATCTTCATCTTCAGCAAGAGTATCATCATTCACTTGAACCAGTTTGCACACAAGTTTTATCAGGATTTGAGGAATTTTCATCTCCTGTGGCTTTATAGGTTCATTAACTTTTCCTTTTCCTTTATCTTTAGGATCAATCTGTGATCTTGTCATGGGCTTTGAAGCCTCAAAATTTGACTTCTCCTTGATCACAATGCCTTTCTCTTTAGGCCTAGGAGGTTTCTTTGCAACATAAGCTTTTGGCTTTAGATTTTTCTTTTCAGCTTTAAATCTAGCTTCTTCCTCCTTGAGTGCTTCCAAATCTATTCCTGGATATGTTTCAGAAATAATCTTCTAGCAATTTCCTCATCAAGTGTCTGAATCTTGGGATCTTTGTAGTAGACTATAGTCTGCTTCCCTTTGAGCTTCAGAGTTTGCATAAACTTTTGAGAATCTTGACTTCCACCTTGTACCAGAATATCAGGTTTTGTCATCAGACTTTGCTCATCAGAACTTGATATCAGATTTTGATTTTCAGTACTTGCTATCAGATTTTGAGGTTGAGCAGCTTCAGAACTTGTTTTCTTTTGAATAGAAGATTTGCTTGCTTTAGTAATTAGTTTCCTAGAAAAAACCTTGTTGCTCTGCCCTTTACTTTGAACTTGACCTCTACCCTTGCTAGGGTTTCCCTGGTCATCAGCTTCATCATCTTTTATGCATAACTAAGAAAAGTGCTTAAAATCTGTCATTAATTATGAAGTCTACTATAGAACAAATTTATACAAGAATCCACCTCAACTGTTTGTGCTCATTTTATGCATCTTTTGAAATTCCTTTTTACAGTGGCTTCTCAGTGTAAGTGAGTCACAACTGCTTATCAGAATTTATGCTATTATCAGAGTATTTCTCCAATAATCAGACAATTTGAAAAGTCACCAAGAAAAAATTATTTGCTTTTCTAATGCATTTTACTTAATACCAGCAATGCACTTGGGTCTTCCCTTCCACATATTTACTCTAGATCTCAAAGAAAAACCTGACTTCAATTTTTTTCTTTCCTTTTCATCCTTAAGATTTACTAACATCAAAATTTGACAGATGAGAAGCAAGAATATAGTTTGTGACTTAGTAATAAGATACACAAAGTAAATTTGACTAAGCTCAAAATCAGAATTTGCTTGTGTTATTGAGTTTCCACATAAATAACTAATTCAAACATGGGATTTCTAGTATTATAAGACTACTAGGTCAGCATTTAACACATGTATCCTCATTGGATTGAATAGTCACAAAACATTAAAAACACTATCAGAGTACATAGATCCACATCAGATAACAATCAACATTTAATGTATTACAATTTAAGCACATATTATATAGAGATAAGACAATCTGTAAACACTGATTATAAATTCTGATGCATGAGAACAAAAACTAAGCATATTTAGAGAAAGAACATGAAACCATTCCAAGTTCATTTACCAGTCTTGTAAAAGTAGCTTCACAGAATGGTTTTGTGAAATTATCTGCTAGTTGTTGATCTGTTGGAACAAAATGCAATTCCAGTGTACCTTCCATCACATGTTCCCTTATGAAATGGTACCTAATGCTGATGTGATTTGTCATTGAGTGTTGAAATGGATTACCTGTCATAGCAATATCACTTTGATTATCATAGTAAATGGGTATTTTAGAAAATTCTAACCCATAGTCCAGTAACTGATTCTTCATCCAAAGAATCTGTGCACAACAGCTTCCTACAGCAATATATTCTGCTTCTGCAGTTGATGTGGAAATTGACTTCTGTTTCTTGCTAAACCAAGAAACTAATTTGCCTCCAAGAAATTGGCATCTTCCACTTGTGCATTTCCTGTCTATTTTGCATCCTGCAAAATCTGCATCTTGAAGAGCTTCATCCACTTTCTTTGGTTCAGTCTGAGATAGAAAGGAATGATAGAGACATTCATTTGATGTTGCAGTTCTAGTTCTGATACCTGCTTCAGGATCTCCAATTATTAAGTCAGATGTATGTGCTTTAGTCCAGTTCCTTGCAGATGGAAGTTGTTCTCTAGAACTGGATCCTCCCCCATGATCCATGCTGTCTCCATCAGCATTTTCTGATGCTCCCCCTGTAGTTATACTCTCTGAGACTTTAGAATTTGAGTTGGATCCATCAAGATTTGAAGAATCAGAGTTTCCAGAATTATCAGAATTTGGCTCATCAGAACTTGATGAATCAGAAGTTGAAGAGCCAGTGACAGGTTCTGATGCTTCTTGAGAGTCTTGAGTTGTGGTAGGATCTTCAGCTTGCTCCCCCTGAACAGGTGCATTTTCCTTTGGATTAGTTACCACAGTTTCAATAACATCAGAATTTAACCCATCAGAACTTACAGGATCAGGATTTAAGTCATCAGAATTTGCAGAATCAGAATTTAAATCTTCATTTTCAAATCTCAGTTGATCATGTTCATTGAAATCTTCAAGTCCAGTAATATTCTTATCATCAAAAGACACATTGATAGATTTCATGACAACCCTTGTTCTTAAATTGTAGACTCTGAAGGCTTTTGTGGAAAGTGGATATCCAACAAAAATTCCTTCATCAACTTTTAGATCAAATTTTGACAGCTGTTCAGGATGAGTCTTAAGAACAAAAACTTACATCCAAATACATGAAAATATTTCAGATTTGGCTTCTTTTTCTTCACCATCTCATATAGTGTTTTTCCATGCTTGTTGATCAGAGTTGAATTCTGAGTAAAACAAGCAGTCTGCACAGCTTCAGCCCAAAAGTAGGTTGGCAGCTTTGCTTTATTAAGCATAGTTCGTGCAACTTCAATGAGCGGTCTGTTCTTTCTCTACAACTCCATTTTGCTGTGGAGTTCCAGTTGCAGAAAATTAATGCTTAATTCCATGCTCTTTGCAGAACTCTTCCATGATTGAAGTCTTGAACTCAGTGCCATTATCACTCCTTATGATTTTAACAGAATTTTTGACCAATTTATCCAGCTGTTTGACATGATTAGTTAGAATATATGCAGTTTCAGTCTTCTTGTGCAAGAAATACACCCAAGTGTATCTTGTGAACTCATCCACTATAACTATAGCATATTTCTTCTTTGCAATAGACATGACATTGACTGGACCAAATAGATCAATATGCAGTAGGTGATAAGGTTCAAGAATTGAGTATTCAGTTTTGCTCTTGAATGAATATTTTCTTTGTTTTGGCTTTTGACATGAATCACAAAGGCCATTAGCAAATACTGATTTTGGTAGTCCTCTCATAAGATCTTTCTTTACAAGCTCATTTATATTGTTGAAATTTAAATGAGAGAGTTTCTTGTGCCAATTCCAGCTTTCTTCAATTGATACTCTACTCAACAGACAGATTGCAGAACCATCAGAACTTGTTGAAAGTCTGGCTTCATAAATGTTACCATGCCTATAACTTTCAGAACCACTTTTCCTGTGGAATTGCTTACAACTTCACAGTGTTCTTCAAAGAAATCTGCATGATAACCCTGTCACAGATTTGACTCACACTTAGCAGATTGTGTTTAAGTCCTGAGACAAGAGCTACTGATTCAATGATGACATTCCCAAGATTGATATTTCCATATCCTAGAGATTTTCCCATGTTGCCATCTCCATACGAAACTCCTGGGCCATCTTTCTCCATAAAGTCTAATAGCAGGGCTTTATTTCCAGTCATATGTCCTGAACATCCACTATCAAGAACTAGGATGTTTTTCCTGTTGCCCTGCAATCACAAAGACCACCAATAATTAGTTTTAAGGACCCAGACTTGCTTGGATCTTTGGCCTTATTAAGTTTGTTAGCATTTGCAGCGGATTTAATTCTAGAGTTTATGCTAACATGTTGTTTATCAGAATTTACAGTATCAGACTTTGCTCCAGAACTTACACTAGAAGGAATAATGCTAACTTTCTTTAAAGAAGGTTTTATTTCATAATAACCATAGTACAGACTATGATATTCCTTACAAGTATAAATGGAATTCCATAAACTACCACAATGAAAACAAGGATTTATGGTTTAAACCTAACAGACTGACTCTTAACTCCTGATTTAGGAGGTAAAGAGTTTATATCTTTATTTTTCCTGCAAAAAGAAGAAAGATGGTTAGAGTTTCCACAGTTATAACATTTTTTCTAGGAGCATTAGGAACAGGCATATAATTATTGCTTTAATTCACACCTTCCTTTTGATTCTTATTTTTCCTAGCTTCCTTGACCTTGTTTACATTTCTAAACTCTTTCAACTTATGCTTAAGCTGTTTCTTTGTCATTAAGCTTATGTTAACTTCAGCTCGTTTATCCTGTATTAATTTTTCAGAAGTTGACTTTTCTTTGACTTCTGTCCTAGACTCTTTCATCTTTTCAGAATCAGACTTTACAGTTTTTGTTACAAACTTAACAGGATTTACCTTTGGCTTAGCAGTCTGTTTAACAACAATTGGCTCAATTTGTTCAGTTCCTTTTTCACTTTTATCTTCTCTATAACCTAAACCCTCTTTCCAGTTTCCACTACTTAACAAATTCTGAGTTGTTCTGCTAGAGTTAGTCCAAGTTCTGATAATCTCTCTTTCCTTTTCTAACTCAGTTTTTAGAGATTCAATCAATTTTAGCACTTCATCTCTAACATAAAAGGCATCATCTCTTTCTTTTTGAGTTTGATGGAACATAACTAACTCTTTTTCTAAATAATCATTTCTCTTTTTAAAAGCAAGATTTTCAGAAGTTAATCTTTCACATGTTAAAGTCTGATCTCTATAACTAATAAACATGGTCTTAAGATATAATCTCAACTCAGTAATATCATCAGTATGAAATGCATAAGTTGTTTGAGGTACCTTCAATTCAGCACTCTCAGGGCTGCTATCAGAATTTTCCATCAAGGCATAGTTCACCTCATCTTCAGAATCTGAAGTGTCTGTCCAGCTTTTCTTCTTTGTGACAAGTGCCTTGCGTTTATCACTTTTTCCTTTCTTGCAGTCAGGAGATATGTGGCCTCTTTCACCACAATTGTAGCATTTGACATTTGAGTTGTCTCCTCTGTCAGACTTTCCTCCTTTGCCTTCAGACTTTCTGAACCCTTTCTTATCAGAACTTCTACCTTTCCAAAAAACTTCTTGCCCTTTCTGAATTTCCTGTAGGCAATCTTTGAGATACCCTTCAACATTAGAGCACACATTTGCATCATCTCTACATCAGCATCCATTTCAGGTAAACTTTCAGTTTCTGAGTTATCATCATCAGAATATGATGACTCTGAATCAGACTTTATTATGAGAGCCTTTCCTTTGCCCCTTTTTGAGGCAGTAAATTTAGAAAATTCCTCCTCAACATTAAGAACAACTGTCCTTGACTTTCTTCCATGCCTCTTGCTCCTTTGATCCATCTCAAGTTCATAAGTCTTGAGCATACCATAAATTTCATCAAGAGTAGTTTCAGTAAGGTCATAGTTATCTCTTATGGTAGTAGACTTCAAATCCCAATTGTCAGGAAGAGCTAAAAGGAATATTAGATTTGAATCTTCAAGATCATATTCCTTGTCCACCAGTGATAGATCAATCAAGAGTTTGACAAACTTGTCATATAATTCAATTAAAGACTCATCAGCTTTTTAGTCAAAGTGCTCATACTCTTGAGTGAGTATAGTCCTCCTGTTCTTTTTGATTGCATCAGTTCCTTGGCACCTTATTTCTAAAGCATCCCATATCTCCTTTGCAATCTTGCAATTAATTACCCTGTTTGACGTGACATTATCAATGGCACTATGCAGCAAATGCCTTACCCTTTCATCCTTGGCAATATATGAGATATCTTTAGCTGTGTACTCACTTTTCTCCTTTGGTATGGTCTTTGCTGGTTGATCTGCAACTACAACAGAGAGCTTGGTAGGCTTATGTGGTCCTTCATTAATCCTGTCAAGGTATTCTGGATCTGTAGCTTCCAGAAATATAGCCATCTTCACTTTCCATATGGGATACTCAGAAGGTCTCAATATGGGAATCCTAATAGTCTCATATTTACTGTGGGTTTGGGTGTTTTGAGTCTCTTGAGTTTTGGTGGGCTTGGTTGGAGTTTGTGTTTCTTTAGACATGATTGTTTGGATCTTTTACTATATGTGTGTTAACAGATAAGCTCTGATACCACTTGTTAGGTCACACAACACTGTAGAAGGGGTTGAATACAATGTTAATACAATCAAATCGATATAACACAAGTATGTAACAAAGATCAAGTATATTAAATAAACTCTGTTACAATAAGAACTGTTGTTCTCTCTCAGTGATGAACTATATCACTAAGAGCTGCTAGGTTACAATATATAATTTTCTCGATAATGATAACATATATAATGTGAACCCTAAGTCTGTGTTTATATAGTACACAGTTACAAGATATATTCTAATTGATATGGAATACAATTCTGTCTTCTAAAATACAACAATCAGACATCTTCTACAAGTCTTCCAGCCTTCTAACTCTTTCCATGCATATCTTCTATTGTTTTAGTCCAGATCTTCTACGATAAATCAGCTTCCTTCCTTATATGAAAGTCTTCCCGTACTTAAGTTCTGATATGACTTTAAGTTCTGATATGACCTTAAGTCCTGATTTCAGTAAGTCCTGATTTCAGTAAGTCCTGATATGTCCTGTTGTTAAGTTCTGAAAACTAAACACAAATTATATTAGACAAGACATCTCTAATATATCTAACATCTTCAATGAAATCAGCCTCTAAGAGCTTCTCTACTTCCTGTTTTATAGCTTCTTACCTCTCTGGAGCAAAACTTCTTTTCTTTTGCTTCACTGTCTTCCGATTCGGATCTACATTCAGCTTGTGAGTAATCAGTTCCGGGTCTATGCCTGGCATATCAGCTGCTGACCATTCAAACACATCACTATTTTCTTGCAAAAATTTCACCAACTTCCCTTTAAGGGGCTCCTCTAGTGTGGCTCCAAAGAAAGTCACTTTCTCAGGATTCTCGGGGGCTAAAGGAACCGAAACCTAGTCTTCTACTGGCTTCCATCTTTTCTCATCATTCTCTCGGATATCCTTATCTTCAATTGGCAGAACATGCCCCCCAACTCCATCTGCCCTAAGAGAGGCCACATAACAATTCCTTGCAATCTTTTGATCTCCTCTCTCTTTTTCAATCCCATTCCGAGTGGGAAACTTCATCACTGAATGGTATGAGGAAGGGACTGCCTTGAAGGCATTTATTCATGTTCTTCCCATGATCGCATTGTAAGTTGAACTAGCCTTCACCACCACAAAGTCCAACATCTAAGTTACTTTCCTTGGTTCCTGACCTATGGTTGTTGGCAACCTAATTATCCCTTCCATGGGGCACTCCACACCCGCAAATCCATATATTGGCATATCAGTCGGGGTTAGTTGAGAATCATTGTAACCCATACTTAAAAGGTATCATGGAGGTAAATTTCCACTCAGGCACCGTTATCTACAAAGACCCTATTTACCGGGCTGTTCCCTATTATTGGTGTTATGACCAGCGGGTCGTCATGAGGAAATTTTACACCCTCCAAGACAGAATCATCAAATGCTATTGTTACTCCTGTCCTGGCCCTCTTCGGGGCTTCCCCAACAATATGCATAACTTCTCTGGTATACGCTTTCCTGGAGTTCCTGGATAATCCAGCAGCAGTTGGTCCTCCAAAAATTGTGTTTATCGCAGGCCCTCGGGGTCGAGGTCCTCCATAGATTACATTTATAAACGGTCCCCTAGGCTGGGGATTCCACCCCAGATCGTCTTGGTCCCTCCTACGATCTTCAAAGTTCTTTCTTCCATTGTTGTTCCTATCTCCTCCATCTCCAGTGTACTTACTCAATCTTCCTTTTCGAATGAGGAACTCCATTTCATCTTTCAACTTTCTACACTCATCGGTGTCATGACCAGCATCCTTGTGAAATATGCAATATTTGCTCTTATCTAGCTTGGTAGGATCAACCTTCAGAGGTTTAGGCCAACGGACATCTCTATCTTTCTCGATTTCCATCAAGATTTGGCTTCTAGGAACATTCAACTTAGCATATTCAGTGAACTTTTGCCCAGGTCCTCCCTTCTTCGGGGTTGAATCAGGGTTTTGCTCAGTTCTAGGATACTTGTCTTTAGCAATATATTCAAGATCAGTCTTTCGCTTCTTGTCTCCAGCGGACTCGTTGTTTACTACTGTCTTCCCCCTACTTTGATGTACTTCCCGGCCCTATGTTGGAGCTGCAACATACTCTCAGGGGGCGCTTGGCCAATGACCTCTTGAAGAACTCGTCCCTAGTTCCTTGTTGCAGTGCTATCATAGCTACCTTGTTGTCAAGGTATGGGACTTTCAAGGCTTCCTTGGTGAAACGATTCAGATAATCCCTCAAGGACTCTTTTGCTCCCTGCACAATGCTCATTAGGGATGCTGAACTTTTCTCATGCACTCTCCCGCTGATGAATAGCTTAATAAAAGCCTGACTTAACTCTCTGAAGGATCCAATAGAGTTAGGGGGCAAACGGCTATACCATCTTTGAGCCATTCCAGACAGGGTTTTGGGAAAGGCTCGACACTTAATAGCGTCATTCACGGGCTGCAACAACAGTGCATTAGAGAATGTCCTAACATGATTAGCGGGATCTCCAGTGCCATCATAAGCTTTGATAGTGGGCATCTTGAACTTCCTTGAGATATGGGCACCCATTATCTCCTTAGTGAATGGTGGAGTAGGATCATCAGGATCTCCTAGGGGAAGAAGATTACTTGGATCAGCCCTCGGGACAACAACCCTTCTCTGTAACGGACCATCCAAGTCTATGATTGGAGGATGATTTCTCCCCCTTAGAGGTAGTGGGGGTCTGGAGGTCTGGTGTACCTCCAAGTCGCGCTTCAACCTTTGAATCTCAGTCTCGTGATCCTTGATCCTCTCCTGCACTTCTTGGGGATTCGTCTCTTGGGTGCTCCTAAAACGCTGGTTACCATCAGGCATCGGCTCTTTACCAGCACGTCTCCTTCTTGGGGCCACATCATCATCCAAAGATTCAGAGTCCCTCTCAGTATAAGGATCATAAAATTCTTGATCCTCAGGGATAGGAGCCAAACCTCGTATATATTGGGGAGTCTGCCCTTGTGCTTCACTCTTATTAGCATGTCCACTATCTCCAGCCTCGGGGTAAAGGGGCATCCCATAAGGGGGGTTAGTGGTCACAATAGTTGAATACTCCTACCCAACGGGTCGAGAATTTACAGGTATATGTATCTGTTGAAGTTGAGAATTCATCCCTTGAGGAGCCGGGGGAATCGTCCCTTGAGGCTGAGGTTCAGTTGCCACTACCCGGGCTCCTCCTTGGGTGGCGGCATAGGTTGAATGCGGAGGTATCTCCCCCATTGACAAAATCGTTTGGGTCGTCCCCGCTGGTGTTCCTCCTTTAAGGGCGCTGTTTCCTCTCCATGTTCTCGCCATGGCTGTTGTTGTGCTGTTCCAGAGACGGCGCGAAATGTTATGGATTAAAAACTAAGGTATATTAATTGCTGTATATATTACTAGGGTACGTGAGCTTCGAGGCTCGATTTGACTACTCTTGTGTTAGGATCAAGTCAAAAAATGTAGTTCTGATCTGTGGGGTGAGGCCCCTTATATAGATAATGAAAGTCCTTGAATTGGACTAGATCTAGGAGACTTGGTGGACAAGTCTCTGAATTAGAATGAACTTCGAAGTCCTAAGAGGTAGGAAACTGATTCCTTATCCCATGAGGTTCCTTGGAGGCCAATCTACAAGGATTTATTTCCATACTAGGACTTATCTTAACAGCTGACTTATCCCTTATTAATTAATTACGAAATTAATTAATATTCAGGGTTTTGGGCCCTTTCAAATGGGCCTACCTGTCACCCCAATTCTGATATAATTAATGCGATATTAATTACGCACTCTGGGTTTATTTTATTCCCTATCAATTTCGTTAATTTTGGTTGAGGATTCAACAAAATCGATTTTTTCACCGAAAAGCTTAAACTCCGGTTCGAATTGGTCGGAGATGGTGATTCCGGTGATGTTCGCTGTTGTTGTTGTGTTTTCTGGATTCGCAGGAGCTTGGGGAAGGATTTAGAACAGGTTTGGATGGAAAACCGGGGGAAATCGACGCTATTTTAACCCCGGGAAGGCGCAGGAATCGGGTTGACGGCGGCCGGATATTTTTCGGTCGTCTTCTTCGTTTTTCCGGTGGGCTGTTCTTGGGGGGATCCGGTTGGGTTCCTCATCACCCATTTCCAAGAATGTACGACCTGATTTTGACCTATATTTCCCCAAAACCAAACTGGAAAATCTGTTTCTGTCAATTTCTTTTAAAATAAATAATTTAAAAATCAATTCTAAATTCTAGAAATTGTTTTTAAATTCAAAATTAATTTAGTTAATTATTTAAATAATTAACTAAATTATTTCTAATTCCATAAAATTATTTTATTTATTATTTTCAAAAATTTAAATTTGATTTAATTATTTATAATTTATTTTAGTTAAATATTCATAGATTTAATTAATTAATTAATTTATTTAATTAATTAATTTAATCTATAAATAGTTAAATAAAATGTAATTATTTATAATCAAGCCAAATAATGATTTAAAAATTATTTTGAGCTTTTAAAAGTTATATAAAGATATTTAAAATTTAATTAATATTATTATTAATTGAATTATTCTTATTTTATTCATAATAAATAGGTCGTTCGTCTGTTTATTTGAAATGAACGCGTCTAGACTCAGAAAAATATTCTACTTCCATTAAAAATACTTTCGAGTCATAAAATCTTTCATTTTGAAAGGTCTCTTAATTTTGTAAACGTTCCTGAGTCGCGTAATTATCGTAAAATTGTATTTTTACTCGATTTCAGTTTTGAACATACCGAGTCGAATGTTTTGACAAACTGAGTTATATGTTATATGAAATATTTGATACGTGCCTTGTGTGTATGTGTTATGTGAATTGTGAGTCCACGTGTCGATTAAACTTTATATGATTAAAGATGATCCTTATCTGTTATAATCGGGCGGTTAGATGATAAGGATAAACGTATAGACTAGACAATTATATATTGTCAGTTAATTGAATGGTATCTTTTATGATAGATACATATAGATCGAGGCATTCAAAGCCAGACTGAGATTATAAAAGTAAAGCCTTCTTTCGTGTAGTAAATAAAATGAATGGATTCATAATAGAGATAAACCTGAAATGGTGATTGACAAGAAAGGTCAGGTAGCCTATCAGTGGAAATACAGATACATCAGGACTGAGTGATATGGCAAATAGTTATAGATCAGAGGATTATCAATTGAGGCAAGTATTTCTAAACCTTCTTATGATATACTTCAAATACTTCATTCCTATTCTAAGTTCAGAATAGTTAAATATTTTTATATTTCACTGCAATTACTCTTAATTATGCAAGTACCCTTCATTATTGTTCCTTTATTATCGATTGATCTCTTAAGCAAATACCTATTGTTCCGTGTTATTTGCGAACCCTGAATCAGGATATTTTGAAATCAAAGTGATTTGACATCAAAATACTCTACGGACTGGATGGATAAGATGAGGGCCAGGAATGAGCTGGACCCTAAGGGCCAGAGATGGCTGGACCCTTCATTATTAGGCCATAATTGCCTGGGTACCCTATATGTTGGTGGGTCTATACAGTTGGGTATAGATCTGCGCTATATCCTGACTGATCAGCAGGTTATAGTGCATATGTTGGTTTCTAGTGTCCAGTCTAATTTATTGTTGATCGCCATTAACGACATTCCTTCTTGGAAAGTTATGGTTACAAAAACAAACGAAGATTTGATTCAAGAAATGAATCAGTGAACCGTTCACTGTTCTTTTACAGAAAAATGTGATTTATGATTAAAGGCCAACGATGGCCGAGGTTTTATTCGCTCAACTGTTTTAAATAAATAAAAGTGTTTTGAAATCATTTAAAGATTGTTTCCAAAAGTTTTTGATTTGATACCTGGAAACCAATTATGATACTTGCTGGGCATTTTTGGCTCACTCTTGCTTTTTGAAATCTTATTTCTTTCAGTATCAAATGAAGACAAAAGTGAATAGCTCTTAATAGACAGCAAAAGTGGAGAGATCCCAGCTAAAGGAATTTGGAGGTGTCAGAGTAAATAATACGAGGAAGTTAGTAAAGAGGTAATAAAATTGTATTTAGTTATTGTAATTTTAGAAGGTTAGATTCTTGTTTCATACCATAACCTATAAGCGATCCGGAATAATGAGGGGTTATCTGTATATTTGTTTTAATATACAGGTTTATATTATTTAAAGTTGTTTAGTGACACCCAATCCTGACCCCGGATTTGGGGATGTTACAGTTGGTATCAGAGCCACAGGTTATTGGTCCTTGAAATAAGAATAGGTGGAAGTAAGATAGGATTGAAAAGTCATATAAGATAAGAAAGATCCTAGGTATACTCATCTTGAGTTCAAGTTGAGTGTGAGTTAAGATTAGCAGATCCGATATGGATTAGTAAGATAGGATATTGTTAAGATTAGTGGAAGGAGAATATATTGACACTATAGATATATTGAGTTCTAGATCCTATAGCTGAGAAGAGACGACAGCTCAACGGAGACTGGGTAAATTACCCTGCTTTTTATGCGGTTTTAAAGAAAGAGGAGATTTATTTTTGTAAGAACTTCATATAAGGAAAGATAGATGAGTTTTAGTACGATTTAACTTAGAAGTATGTAATTGGACAAGCTCCAGGCTGGAGATAACGAGTCGATTAAAGCTATCGAAAAGCCAACATTACAACCTTCAAAGGCACCATCGTTGCGAGAGGTTTCTTATTATTTTTCGGGCGTCGTGCAAGGAATGACATATACTATATTAGTCATACTTAAAGAAGATGCAAACTTATCTACCGACAGACCGTCGAATTGCATTAATTAGGTAGTAAGCATTTGACATCGGGGACGACGATGAAAACATCAAAGATAGTGCCAGTTGTCAGCATCGGAGTTGGAGCTATGAATGAAATAGTATGCAGCAATAAATGAAGTTCTCAGTGACTAGTGCAGGTGAAATGGATTCAATAAAGAGCAGAAGAGATATTGAAATGGATGAACCCTTAGGTGGTCATTTCTTCAATTAGGTACCTTGTTTTGGTTGAAGAGAATGAAAGAGATGTGTCCTAAGTCCAATCATGTATGATGATTTAGGAATAACTTTTATGTAATCTGTTTTGATTTCATTGATATTAATAAAAGACTTGTTTTGGTTTTATTGCGGGCTTTATTTATTTAAGTGTTTAAATAAGATATACCATAGTTTAGAGTAAAGCTTTTTATGGATTATGATGAGATCATAATAATGAGACCGAAAAGATGATAACTCTAAACTTAAATATTTCCTGGTCGTAGGATTACTAACTGGTAATTAGTAATCCGCAAAGATCGGTACATACTATGCTTGCTTCATTATGAAGGATATCTGTTCTCATAGACATTTGTGTGGTGACACTATAGCTAGTATGTAGGTGCTTATTATAGAATAAGTTCACTGAACATGACTCACATAGCTGAACAACTGATGGAGTTCACTCACGTGTCAGCAGTTGTTCACATAGTGATAGTTGTACAAGTGTCCTTAGACTTGAGGTCATCATAGTCATCTTGTGTACACTGAACTATGCTTTGGTTTAGTTCTTACTCTCCAGGGAAAATTATAAGGGCTCTACTGGGTATAGGAATTTGTACACGAAGATAGTGTATGATCAATAAAGGATCTACCCCTTCCAGTGAAGGAAAAGAATGTTCAATCCTGATCCACTTATGCTAGTTCAAGAATCTCTGGTCAGAGTGAATCAAATTAGAAAGGAGTTTCTAATTTACATTGAATAGAACTAAGCATAGTGAATGGGAAAGCAAATGATTAAATAAGATAGGCTTGACACAAGTTTCATGCCTTGTATTTAATCGTGACATTGCAGGGTAGAAGGAATTGATTATACGGTAACTACTCATTGAATAGGTTCTTGGTATTCTAAGCAGTGAATTCGTATTATCCGGATAGTCGCGAATGCTGAGAAGTATCCCTCACGATGTAGAATAAATATGATTAATTTATTAATTAATCATATTTAATGAATTAGAGAATTTATATAAATAATGATAAAATAGTTTTATTATTATTTATTTCTACTATCGGCTTAATATTGAACTTACAAGGTCACACCATAAAAGATAATGATTTAATGGTGGAGAAATTAATTAATAATGGATGGTAATTATTTATTTGTGAAATAAATAATTAATTAGCAGATTTAATAATTGATTAAATGAGATTTAATTAATTCTTAATATTATTAATTAAGAATTTAATTTTGGAAATTAAATCAAGTGAGAGAATTATTTTTCTAAAGTGTTTAGAAAAGGGATTAATGATTAAAAGGTATTTTAATTATTAGTTAATTGGTTAATAAGAATAATCAATTAAAGGGTTAATAATAATAATATTTTATGGAAAATTTTCAGCTGAAAATTTTGCCTATAAATATACCATTATAAATCCTATTTGCCTCAACCCAAATAATTAACCGTAATTCTAAAGTAGAACAAGAGGGAGGCAACTAATTCTCTCAACCTCTTCCTCCTCCATCACATTGTACTCTTGGTGGATACCGGTGGAGTGCTTCACACTTGAGGAGCAGCTGCTAGGGATTTCCGTTCATCGTTCTTGGATCGCTATTAAAGACCTCCATCTTTCCATTAACGTAAAGCTTCTTAAGGTAGACATACTGAACTACGAATTAAATATTATTTTTCGCATGGATCCTGCGGAGGGTTTCATTTTTTTTAAGATTTAAATTTACGTTTTCGTTGCGTTTATGTGCTAAAAACCCTTCAGAGAATAACAACCAACTCATATAGTAAGGACGACCAAATGTTCGATTTTCAAAATTCTAAAACAAGTTTTCGAAATAGATTTTTTCAACAAAATTTCTAAAAGATCTTTACACAAAATGAGTTTTAAAATTTGGTTGTCAAATTACTAATTGAGTTCTTGTTATTATAAGTATTAGATTACCCGGAAGAATACTTGATTGAACTCAGTATTGTTAGTTCAGAGGGCCAAGTAGACCCGCTAATACAGAGAAGTTTAAAATTTCTTCGGAAGAAGGATGTAAACCTTGTTTAATAGTATCAACAAACGAATCAACATGCGAAAACATTATTTATCCAATTTATAAAATTATTAAAGTTTAAAAAGGTTCATTGACCCAAAAGAAGCCTGAGGATGATTGAAGAAAATGGAGGAATCTTCCAGACGATTGAAGAAGAGTAATATTCCTATCGACGGAGTCGAGGTGTTGCAGGATCAATGGTTACGCTACGTGGCATATAAGAAATTAGAAATTATGATTATAAATTTCGTAAGAACGCGATTATGGTAGAATTATTAAAGTATCAAACATGGAAACATGACGCTAAAAATACAAGACTTACATGGAAGGGATGAAGCAAGAAGTTATGACGATAAATTTAACGAGAAGACAATTATGCTCAAATTGTTAAAATGTTAAAGGTATTCCCAGAGGGTATTCCGAATCTATCATCTAACGTGGATCTGGAATATGTTACTCGAACGAGCTCTGAAAGTATGCATAAGTGAAACATAGATGGCGACCAACGGTGTCATTCTTTTCCACGACTGCGCATACTCTTCTTGATTCTTGAATACGCGCGAGCTTCTTTCAGTGATAAATATATGAGACAAGAAGGAAAGAAAATTTATTGTATCCCTTTCAAATTATTTCTTTTCTCCAAATATTATTTTATGATCGAGACAAGGAGTGACATGATATAACGCTTTGTCGAAATGACGAAGAGTCTGGTGGGACGCCACCTAATCATGTGTTGTATGCCATATTGTATGGAAGACTGGCTATCTTGAGTACAAATATGGTTGTCTCATCCATATCTAAATCATCTTCATTCTTTCCTCTTCAATTATGACTTATTGATTTATGAATCCTTCCGATTGTTTCCCGATACTCTTATTCTTTACAAAAGGTTTCCAATCAGAATCATATACACAAATTCTCTTCTTGTGCAAGGTCTATTCTTTCAGTGTTTTAAAAGAAGTAAAATGACCTCGTGTAGCGGATGGAGTTATACGTTGAGTATGAATAATTACAAGCCAATAAATGGTGGACATGTTCATGCAAAGAAGAATTGCTATGCCAATAACGTGGTTGTTACGAAGACATCAAATCAGAAGTAGAAATCTGTATATATGATACATTTCAATTCTGAGATTTTGGGCATGAACTGGAGTAGTTGGCAAACCGTATGAGGTAAATTAACCATAGAAATAAGAAAGTAAAGTTGCATACACCAGACGAGGTAAACGATTGACGGGACAATAGAAGTAGAAGGAATTCTCAATAATGACCCAGACAAGCGATTAATACCTAAGAAGGTGAAACACACCTCAATCTTGTGAGAAATACTTGTCATAAAGGTTGAGAGTCGAATAAATTTTAATTATAAATGTATTTGAATGTGTTCTTCAAGAAATTGTTAGGCTTCCCAACTTGAGTGAATAAGTTATGGTGAATTTGACGCTCATGACTGAGCCAGCGACGAAGGTTCCGTATATGAAAATATAAATAGAGATAAAGAACTGGTGATCCAACAACATCAAATCTCCTAAAAAGTAACGCTTTAGAACCAAATGAGTTTTCATAGAATATGATAGTATGGATTGAGACCTGTGTTGGTTATCAGAGATTAGACAAGTTAACTAATGAGAAGAAGCGTATATTCTTAAGGGTAGATGATATGTTTGATCGGTTGAAAAATACAGTATAGGTTCTTAAAAGTATCTATATACAGGTATGAGCCGTGGAAAATAAGATTAAAAGATTTTTTTAGAATGGATTGATGAATAGGTATAAGTGATATGAATTATTAATTAGAGAGCTTGAAAAAAAATGAACTAGAAAAATCCTGGAATAAAGTTTTTGAGAAACAATAGAATAATATTATATTCATTAGTGGAGTTCCGAGATATTTTTAAGGAATAAATGAAAGGTATGGTTATGTCCCTAGTTTGATAAAAAGATGTATGTTATGTTAGTTAGTAGTATATGTAGGTATCAGTATGATATGTTCTGAAGTATGGTGAAATGATGAGTTCATGGTGGTGGATTGATATGGTTGATTGTTGGTGTCGGCTTGAGTCCGACTGGTAGTCCATAATATAGAGGAAATGATGCCCAAATTTTTAGAAATATCCTACTTTTAAAGGCAAAAGTATACTTCCGTGTGTTATTAATATTCCTGTTGATACTCCAAATGATTGTGATCTCGATTTCTGAAAGAAGTAGCTGTAGCCAAACTGACTTTATATAATTGGTCTCTGATTTCATTTAGCTAGTCATCACTTGGTTCGATTGATCAGTTTAAAGAGTTAATTGGTTAATTTTACCAACTTATGGTCAGTTAGATGGAAATCAATTCCAATTAGATTAAGTCAAATTCTGATGTGATTTTCAGATCCGAAATCAAAGCAATGAGGAATTTGGAGGAAGTAAGGACCCAGTAGAATTTAAAGTTTAGTGGAATTAGCGCGATGTTACTGCAAGTGTGCGAGGCTTTATTTAGATGAATTTGCTCTTTTGCAATGGACAAGAGAATTAAAAAGTTATTTGCACATGTAAGTGAGAAGAAAGTTTTCAAGAAATAAAGGGTAAAGATAAGAGCCAAGAGAAGGAAGGAAGAGAATGAAGAAGCGAGGTTGAATAAAGAAGAGATCGGAAACTACGCCAATATGGATGTTGTTAGACGATTAAAGAAATTTTATCATCTGCAATAATATTTTATTAAAGGATTTGAAGGTATACCAATATAAAACGATAATGTAATAAGAATTATTCCAAAATACCGGAGAACTCACGAATACAAGTATTTGATATAAGCCGACAATGTTAGCATGTGAACTAAAGAGGGGGATGTTTTGATTATGCAGGAAAGACGATGTATAGCGGGCATAGACCTCAATAATTTAAAACATATCTTCAATGCGAAGAAGCCAAAGATGTGATAGAGAATAGTTGGAGTGGATTAAAAATGAAAGTTGTGCGATTAGTGATTATGTGAGTAAGGCTAAGGAAATAGCTGTCAATGGATTTTGATAGTTCTGTTAACAAGAATCCAAATATTTATTAATAGAAAGCTTCCATTCCAGTATTAGCCGCATAATGGCCTATCTAATAATAACCAAATCAGTACAACTAGAAAGAAGGGATCGCTTATGTTAAGAAGAGATAACGAGTCATGAGAGAAGAGAACTTAACTAGGAAGGGAAGTGGAATCCAAAGGATGATAAAGAAAATTTTATAAGAGTGTCCAAGATATAAGTAATTTATGAACGTCAGGTGTGCCAGAGCTAATATAAAGAATGGGGTGAAACACCTATAACTGGAGATAGAAAATTTATTATAAGAATATGATTAGTTATGGAATTTTAAACGAAGGTATTGATTGATATGGCATAAGAATGGAAATAGAAGGACATGTAAGTAAATGTCATATTTATTGAAGAGTCAAATCCAGTATCAGAGGGTGAACCTATTACAGTAACCTTTTCAAAAATGAGTATAGCTCGTTAAGAAACGATATAGAGAATCACTTGAAAACCAGAGATGAAGCAAGCGGTATTGAAATTATTAAAGTTAGGTTAACTAAACCCAATCATTCTTTTAGTAACGAA
This sequence comes from Apium graveolens, assembly GCF_009905375.1. Taxonomy (NCBI): domain Eukaryota; kingdom Viridiplantae; phylum Streptophyta; class Magnoliopsida; order Apiales; family Apiaceae; genus Apium; species Apium graveolens. The sequence goes on along the minus strand of NC_133653.1, from coordinate 88,025,537 downwards.
TATTTTACCTGAGGAATAAGTTGATATTGCTACAAGGAGATTGTGGTGCGCCATCAGATTCAAGTATGGATTGGAATTGATCAATATTATTACTTAATCTAATATTTTTGGACAGAAGTAAATTGAAGAATTTGATGAAACATTTGTAAATTGAGATAAGGAATGCATCCCAGAAATATGATTAAGTACCGAGGGCTAAAAGAAATATCTAGTGCCCATACATGAAGAGAAAATGGGGGAAAGCGTCACTTGAATCATTATTAATAGGTTATCCCAAACCTAGTCATTCTCTTTTATCAATGAACAGCTTGTCCAATAAGTGGGTTAGTTGCTGCTTGAAGAAATGGTGGTAGGTCATCAGATCCAGGAATTGATTGTAAGTGATCAATACTATTTGATGGAGATTTGACAGAAGTATTTAGAATACGGTGAATTATGTCAAACCAAAATAGTATATACCACTCCTAGATGAACGAACATTAGGTAAGGCAAAACTAAAAGAGAGGAATTTGGCTAAACATCGTTAACTCAAGCGATTTAAGTTATTCCAAGAATATGATGCAAGACATATATGTCAAAGAAGAATTTCTGATAATATGACATAAAGAAAAGAATAGACGTTATATGTGACTAGACGCCAAAGGAGATCATTACAGTTAGTTTTGTATGAGAACTCCTTGGAACCATATGGGTTAGAATATGCGGGTGATACCTCTAGGTTAGTAAATTTTCTCTACTCGATTGTGATTCAAGGAAATTAAGGTATGATGATAAGTTTGTGAGTCAATCATATCCTGTCGAGATTTTCTCGTTAATTCTTAATTCTGGAGTAATTTCGAAAACGTTAGAAATCGAATACGCCATGGTTTCAGTATATCATTCGCAGATGGATAAGAAGATTAAAGGGGCGATTAAAGAGCCTCAAATGCGATTGGAAGCAATTGCAAAATAGGTTAATTGAACAAAGAGGCATGTGGAAAGAGGTTCAACAACCAGTAACTAATGGAAACGTTTATGAGCACGAATTACTAGAATTAGAAAGAAAAGAGAATTACTATGCACTATGCTGGTCCTTTTGGAACAGTAGAGTTGGCTTCACCGGCACATGTATATCAGATTCATAGGGTGTTTATATGTGTATACTCAGGAAGAGTAATTTAGCTCCATTATATATAGAAGATAGATATTTGAGTTGAGTTATACGAGCAACAACTAGAATATGATGTTAGCAAGAGGCTGTTGGGGAATGAATGATATTGCAAATTAAAGTTTATGAAAAGTTGTAAGGTTGAAAGATCCACCTGGGAAAAAAATTTGAAAATGAGATACTTGAAAAGTATCAATATTTATTCCTTAGCGTGATTCTGAGGACAGAATCCTTTAAGGGGGGAAGGATGTAATATCCGGGAAATATCGTGCAATTATTTTTATCAATAAATAATTAATATTTGATTATTATGTGACTTTTTGGTGAATTATCTGATGATTGGTGTTGATATGTGGGTATTTATATGTGGTATTTATAAGATGCCGGTTTGGATAATTATCCAATACGGGTATTAAATCGGATCGTTTTTGCGGTTACTTAGCGATTAAGTAACTAATTTATCGATCCAATACGATCCAACACGAACCAATATTCCATAAATATAAATAGCCTATTTGTTATCTTATTTTATTCGTATAATCATATTCAGTCAGTTAAAACCGATAAAATACAGAGAAAACCCTAATTATTCGTTACGTTCTTGAAAATCAAACTCACAAACGAAGGCGTTATCGAACTCCGATTCAGGCGTGCCATATATCAAATTGAAACCCTCGAAAAGTACTTTTTGAATCAATCAACCATTTTAGTGCAGAAATCAAGGTGATTTTCTTTTTTTTTTTGCTAAATAAGGTGATTTTCTTATTTATTTATTTTAATTCGAATTATTTAATAATTAAAATATGAATTTTTTTTCTTGATGTTGTTTGTGTGATTTGATGCTTGAATTTTGTAGATAATTTTGTCCTGGTCATTTTGGTATATTATATGACTAATTTGGAGTTCAATAACATATAAAAATTGAGTTTCATTCTCGAAATTAAAAATTAGGGTTTATGTGTTTGAATGTTCTTAATTGAATTTGGGGCTTTTTGATTAAAGGGTTATTGATTGATTTGGATTGTTGAAATAGTTTCCTGAGATCATTTACAACCGATTCGTATATTTAAAAGAACCAAACGATTCCCGGAAGTACTAACCCGAGTTCTTCATATTTTTCGGATTTTTATTTTATTTTTAGAAGTGTTTATCAATTGGTTGACGTTATAATTTGCTGGGTTAGATTGTACATAAAACAAGCTTCATTTTGCTATTTATCTTGTTAATTTTGGTTGAGGATTCAATAAAATCGATTTTTTCACCGAAAAGCTTAAACTCTGGTTCGAATTGGCTGGAGATGGTGATTTCGGTGATATTCGCTGTTGTTGTTGTGTTTTCTGGATTCGCAGGAGCTTGGGGAAGGATTTAGAATAGGTTTGGATGAAAAACCGGGGGAAATCGACGCTGTTTTAACCCCGGGGAAGGCGCCGGAATCAGGTAGACGGCGGCTAGATATTTTTCCGGTCGTCTTCTTCATTTTTCCGGTGGGCTGTTCTTGGGGGGATCCGGTTGGGTTCCTCTTGACCCGTTTCCAAGAATGTACGACCCGGTTTTGATCTTTATTTCCCCAAAACCAAATTGAAAAATTTGTTTCTGTCAATTTCTTTTAAAAGAAATAATTCAAAAATCAATTCTAAATTCTAGAATTTGTTTTTAAATTCAAAATTAATTTAGTTAATTATTTAAATAATTAACTAAATTATTTCTAATTCCATAAAATTATTTTAATTAATATTTTCAAAAATTTAAATTTGATTTATTTATTTATAATTTATTTTAGTTAATTATTTATAGATTTAATTAATTAATTAATTTAATTAATTAATTAATTTAATCTATAAATAGTTAAATAAAATGTAATGATTTATAATTAAGCCAAATAATTATTTAAAAATCATTTTGAGCTTTTAAAAGTTATATAAAGATATTTAAAATTTAATTAATATTATTATTAATTGAATTATTCTTATTTTATTCATAATAAATAGACCGTTCATTGGTTTAATACGAAACATACGCGTCTAGACTCAGAAAAATATTTTGCTTCCATTAAAAATACTTTCGAGTCATAAAATCTTTCATTTCGAAAGGTCGCTTAATTTTGTAAATATTCATGAGTCGCGTAATTATCGTAAAATTGTATTTTTACTCGATTTCAGTTTTGAACATACCGAGTTGAATGTTTTGATAAACTAAGTTATATGTTATATGAAATATGTGATACGTGCCTTGTGTGTATTTTTAATGTGAATTGTGAGTCCACGTGTCGATTAAACTTTATATGATTAAAGATGATCCTTATCTGTTATTATCGGGTGGGTAGATGATAAGGATAAACGTATAGACTAGACAATTATATATTGTCAGTTAATTGAATGGTATCTTTTATGATAGATACACATAGATCGAGGCATTCAAAGCCAGACAGAGATTATAAAAGTAAAGCCTGATTTCGTGTAGTAAATAAAATGAATGGATTCATAATAGAGATAAACCTGAAATGGTGATTGACAAGAAAGGTCAGGTAGCCTATCAGTGGAAATACAGATACATCAGGACTGAGTGATATGGCAAATAGTTATAGATCAGAGGATTATCAATTGAGGCAAGTATTCTTAAACCTTCTTATTATATACTGCAAATACTTCATTCCTATTCTAAGTTCAGAATAGTTAAATATTTTTATAATTCGCTGCAATTACTCTTAATTATGCAAGTACCCTTCATTATTGTTCCTTTATTATCGATTGATCTCTTAAGCAAATACATATTGTTCCGTATTATTTGCGAACCCTGAATCGGGATATTTTGAAATCAAAGTGATTTGACATCAAAATACTCTACGGACTGGATGGTTACGATGAGGGCCAGGAATGAGCTGGACCCTAAGGGCCAGAGATGGCTGGACCTTCATTATTAGGCCATAAGTACCTGGGTACCCTATATGTTGGTGGGTCTATACAGTTGGGTATAGATCTGCGCTATATCCTGACTGATCAGCAGGTTATAGTGCATATGTTGGTTTCTAATGGTCAGTCTAATTTATTATTGATCGCCATTAACAACATTCCTTCTTGGAAAGTTATGGTTACAAAAACAAACGAAGACTTGATTCAAGAAATGAATCACTGAAACGTTCACTAGTTTTTTGCAGAAAAATGTGATTTATGATTAAAGGCCAACGAAGGCCGAGGTTTTATTCGCTCAACTATTTTAATAAAAAAAAGTGTTTTAAAATCATTTAAAGATTGTTTCCATCAGTTTTTGATTTGATACTGGAAACCAATTATGATACTTGCTGGGCATTTTTGGCTCACTCTTGCTTTGTGAAATCTTATTTCTTTCAGTATCAAATGAAGACAAAAGTGAATAGCTCTTAATAGACAGCAAAAGTGGAGAGACCCCAACTAAAGGAATTTGGAGGTGTCAGAGTAAATAATACGAGGAAGTTAGTAAGGAGGTAATAAAATTGTATTTAGTTACTGTAATTTTAGAAGGTTAGATTCTTGTTTCATACCATAACCTGTAAGCGATCCAGAATAATGAGGGGTTATCTGTATATTTGTTTTAATATACAGGTTTATATTATTTAAAGTTGTTTAGTGATACCCAATCCTGACCCCGGATTTGGGGATGTTACAAAACCAATCAATAAGCAACATCTCAAAGAATGCAATTATTCACACAAAGTTCAATCAAATCCCACAAATCGACTCACAAGCTAAAAACATGCGTGTGTGCAATTGCTTAACAAATATACTCTCGAAACTAGATCAATAATCATAACTCACCTCTCATCAAGACAATCCGAAGGTTATAAACAGAATAAACGATAAACATAAAATGACTGACAACACTTCAATTTTTTCAGAGTTATACAAGGATTCATGCTTTTATTGATAACACATAAAAACACAAACATGCTTATTTGATCGTGCAATGAGCGAGGTCCACAAAAGACTTATGCAATAATACCCATGTAGCGAGCGTTAGGTTAGCAGATCCCAGACTATCAAAGCCTTAGGTCACTAGGCACAAAGTCCCCTAGAACTTAATAACTCGAGTATTAAAGAGCCCACTTGTGATCAATTGTGCATAACACATATTTTTTTTTCTTTTTCTTTTTTTCTCTCTCTTTTTTCAACAATTTCTGAATGAGTGCGTTTCGCTCCATCTAATTCAACCCTAGACTACTCATAGATTATGAGCCGGCTACTAGCCATTTGACGCCTAGCCACAACTAGCATTGATATCCAATGTTTTTCTCCAATTTAAAAAATCCATGTTATTTCGTCACTAAGAGAATAACATAAATTCTAGACATAACAAGTGATTAAACCTCGACACACAAACAAGTCATGATCATGATCTAGCACTCAAGCAACCTATAAGACTTATTGAAAATTTTCTTGTTTCTAGCATGCAAATCATTTCGTTAGGACTTAACATTCCTCTATACAACATCACTACACTCGAATCAACATCACAAATTAATCGGAAAAGCAACCTAAGGGATCATGATATAATGCCAATGCAACTATATGCAATATACTAACATGATAATAAATACGCAAAACAAAAACAAAAACAAATAACTACATGACAAGTATGCAAACTATAAGAACTAAACTATCATGAATATGCATCTATATGGGCTCACACACAAATATTCCTTAACTATCACCCACACACTTAAAAATTTCACTGTCCTCAGTGAAGGTAATAGTAAGGATACAAGCCATACCTAGTCATCGAGAGGATCACCCTCTTCGGGTGGAGGATCAGGTGGCCAATCAACCTCGACACCAGTGTCTCGGAAAATAGTACCGAGAGCGTGTGCCAAATCTTCAGCAAAACGTTGGTGGATGTCATGCATGGCCTCAAAACATCGAGTCAACCTTCTATACTGCGCATCACCAATACCAAACCTATTATCTATTTGTGGTGCACGAGAGGGACCATCTGTAAGCACAGGAGGAACCGTCCGGTCACCCTTTAGATTATCATAACTATAATCCAACCGCTTGTCAGGGGGTGCACCTAAAAATGCATAACTCAAATGATCTAGCAGCGGGTTGAGCCGAAGTGTGAGAGCTTCTTCAATAGAAGACTCAAGACGCTCTTGAGAAATTTTCAGCTCTGCTAACCCAGGAGAATAGAATGGCATATCCAACTTCCTCTTCCACAGAGGTGCATTCAAAACCTGCAGTTGCTCTGCTCCTTCTTCATCTTCAATAATTAATTCCCTTATTAAGGATCTCTCTAAGGTATTTGACTTTAGAAATTGTTCAAGCTTCGAATTCACGACAAAGTCGACCCGCTCTACTTTAAAGTATTGCTCTTTATCTGTGGCCAAATTTATTTCCTTGAAAATATTAAAAGTGACCTTCTGATCTTGAACCTTCATCGTAAGCTCTCCTTTTTGCACATCGATCATAGCTCGGCCTGTACCCAAGAATGGTCTTCCCAAGATGATGGGAATCTTCTCATCTTCCTCGAAATCCAGAATTACAAAATCAGCAGGGAAGATGAGTTTGTCCACCTTGACCAAGATATCCTCCACTATACCTCATGGATAAGTGATGGTCCGATCGGCCAACTGTAAGGACATGTTTGTCGGTTTTGGCTCAGGAAAACCAAGTTTCTTGAAGACAGATAAGGGCATCAGATTGATGCTAGCTCCTAAGTCACATAAACACTTGTCGAATAACAAGTTTCCAATAGTGCAAGGTATCGTGAAGCTTCTTGGATCTTTAAGCTTAGGAGATCGTTTCTGTTGTAGCACAACACTGTACTCTTCCGTTAGAGTAACGGTTTCCAATTCCTCAAGTTTTAGCTTCTGAGATAGAATACCTTTCATAAACTTAGCATAGCTCGGCATCTGTTCTAGAGCTTCTTCAAAAGGTATGTTAATGTGAAGCTTCTTGAAAATCTCCAAAAACTTGGCAAATTGCTTGTCAAACTTATGCATTAATAAAGCATAATTCAGCTTATCCTTAGGAATAGTGTTTTCAACAGCATTATTCTTCGATTCAGCTTCACCATTCTTTTTCTCAGCAGAATCAGCCAAAATTTCACTTCCTAAAGTTTGAGAGGGCGCGGGCGCGCTGCTGATAGGCACGGGCGCGCTGCTGATAGGCACGGGCGCGCCTGCATTCTGGAAAAAAATTTCAGATTCTTCGTCTTGATAATTTTGAGGGGTTGCGACCTTTCCAGACCTCAAGGTGATTGCATTAGTCTGTTCTTTGACTTCCCTCTTTCCTGGCTTAGCTTCTGTATCACTAGGAAGAGTTCCTTGAGGTCGACTTAACAGTGCATTGGCAATTTGCCCTATTTAGTTCTCCAGAGTCTTGATTGAAACCTCTTGGCTTTTGCACATCAGCCTCAACTCCTCCAATTCAGATTTTTCATTAACAGATGGAACTGGACCTCCATGAGATTGTTGTTGCATCCCCTGTGGCTGAAACTGATGTCTTGGTACAAACTTTTGCTGAAAACCAGGAGGATTGAATTGCTTGTTTCCAAACTGCCGGAACAGCTGTTGCATCGCATTCTGATTGTTGTTCCAGCCGAAGTTAGGATGATTCCAGTTGTCAGGATGATAAGTGGTACGAACTGGTTGTTGCGACCTCTGAAAGTTACTCACAAACTGAGCTGATTCACTAGATATAGCGCATTGCTCCGTCGTATGTGAACCTGCACAAAGCTCATAAACACTTGACCTCTGATGAACTCCATAGTTAGCCAGAGAATCGATCTTCATAGACAACGCCTTTAGTTGAGCAGTGATAGCCGTAGCTGTATCCACTTCAAGAACTCCTACTACCTTTCCCTGGGGCAATCTCTGGGTTGGATACTGATATTCATTCACAGCCATCATCTCGATCAGCTCATAAGCTTCCTTATAACTTTTAGCCCATAGAGCGCCACCTGATGCTGCATCGAGCATGGGTCTAGACTGTGCTCCCAAACCATTATAAAAGCAGTTGATAATCATCCAGTCAGGCATCCCATAATGAGGACACTTCCTAAGCATCTCCTTATAACACTCCCAAGCTTCACATAAAGACTCTCTCGATTATTGCGCAAATTGAGTAAGAGCGTTCCTGATTGCAGTTGTCTTTTCTATAAGGAAGTGTTTAGTAAGAAATTTCTGAGCAAGATCTTCCCAAGTAGTGATAAAACCTGTTGGTAGAGAATGCATCCAGCACTTAGCTTTATCCCTCAGAGAGAATGGGAAAAATTTCAATTTCACAGCGTCTTCAGAAATATTATTGAACTTGAAGGTGTCAAAGTTATCGATGAAATCCCTAATGTGCATATTGGGATCTTCCGTTGCAGCACCTCCAAACTGGACTGAATTCTGCACCATTTGAATTATGTCAGGCTTGATCTCAAAGGTATTAGCTGCGATAGCTGGCCTGACAATCCTAGATTGAATGTCATTGATCTTTGGTTGAGAAAAATCCATCAACGCTTTTGTTGCTGCTGCTGGTTCTCCTATTGTAATGATTGCTTCTTCTTCAACTTTATTAACTTCTTCAAAAACTACTTCTTCCACTTCTTCAATAGTTGCCTTAAGAAATTGAGAATGTGTTCGCATACACACTCTCCCGAGTACCTGAAACACAAACAAGTAAACCGTGAAAGTAAAAGAATCCGAGTCAGTGAACTTTAACGACCACTGATGTCAAGCACATAAACTAAAAATTAACACCGAGTCCCCGGTAGCGGCGCCAAAAACTTGTTAAGGCGACAACACGTGCTAAAATTACACGCAAGTATACGCGTTCGCAAGTAGTATAAGATATAAATCAGATTCGTACCCACAGAGACTCTTTTTAGTTAACTTAAGATTATGCACCTATGCAACAATGGTATGGCTATCGCTCAATGCTAAGACAATAACAAGTTGAGATGTTTACAACTAAGATTAAAATAACATACAATTAAATAAGAATAAAATTAATTGAATTAACTATATGAGACAAATATGGGATTCTAACTTCATTAAATACTTAATTCAAAGTCATTGTTCTAATCCTTAGCATGCAATGGTGATGACAACTAATCAGATAACACAAAACTAGTAAACGAAAACTTTCATTGTACGAATACCCTACTACCAGACATCCACAAAAGAGATAGAAGCTAAATAGACACCAATTATGTTGAGACCCTATATGTCTATAGAATTTGACAACATAAAGGTTTAATAAACAAGTTATCTATCGTGATTACATAGGGCAAGTAAGATGGTTAAAAATTACCTACGAATCATGCATAATAAATACATGAACCTATACTAGCATGGAAAGTTCTAAATCTCTATATTCACTATCGCTTCAATAGAGATTAACAAACTATCTTATTGTTCGTGACACACATAAGACAAATACGCACAACCAATACTAGGATATCATACAATCACCACACACTTAGGTAGCAAAATAATTAACTATAGAAATCCATAAGTAAATCCGTTAGAACCCCATGACAACGATTAATTCATAACCGAACTCATCGTCACCATGGGTTCCAATGAAACCATGGTAATTAACTAAGATAAACTAGGTCTGAAATAAATGAATAATAATAACTGTTAGGTCCCAATGTGTTTGTAGAAGGGGGGGTTGAATACAAACAGTACCGAATAATCGAATTAAATGCGGAATAAAAAATGTGAAACAAAATTCAAGTTAAATAAGAATATTATTAAACTTGAAAGGTGTTACAACAACTGTATCGATTACAAGGAATTAATCTCAAATTAATTATCACAAATCTAGAATAAATTCGACGAACTTTTTCTATTTTTGTAATAAAAAGATTCAAATGCTAAACGCAATTTGAGATTAAGTTCTAGGGATTTTGATCCGCTAGATTGTTACACAAGAACAAGATAAATAATTCTAGTGGTTTGGATTTAACTTTACAAACTAGAAATGTGATCTTGAATTAAGCAGATGAAAAATGGAATGTTTCAGAGGCGGCTGCTTTTGCTTTCTGTGTTCTTGTTTTTGTGTTCTGTGTTGGATTGGATGATAATTTCTTTCTGCTGCTTCTCTGTCTTTTTAATTCATTCAACAGAATTGAATTGCACTCGAATGACAATCCTAAAGCTGGCAAGACTTTCGGTAGGACAATGGATTGAACTAGCAAGACAATCTGATTGAACTACAATGACTTTCGGTATGACTATTTATTGTCATACAGATTGTCATATTAGTTCAAACCAGATTGTCTTACTGAATAAATAACAGATTTTAATCTAATAATAATTCTGATAAGACAATCAACTGAATTAGCATGACTTTCGGTATGACTATTGATTGTCATACTGATTGTCATACGAATACAATCAGTTGTTTTGTTGAATTAATAACAGATTTTAAATCAATTAAAATTCTGAAAAACCTTAATATTAATTCTGAATTAATTAATCAATTAATTTAATTAATCAAATAAATTAATCTTTGCAGATATAATTTATTTTCTTAATTAAATTATATGACTTAATTAATTAATAGAGAATTAATACTAACCCTGAGCAGCAACCAATCTTCTGAATATCTTCTGAAAATCACTGAGAATTATGAATCAATTCCACCACTTCAACGTTGACACTCGATGTACTGTCTGGTTCATGAGTGACTAACTTCTGTGACGTTTCTTCATGTCTTGAATTTGATAATTGATTTTCTTCAGATTAAATCCTTGTAATTATTTGATACCCTGACGAGATCTCTGTCACTTGATTAAATCCACACTCTTGATTTATATCACTGAGGCATGATCAATTTCTTGAACTTCTTCCAGTGAATTAATTCCTCAAGTCTGTAGATGAACCTTGTTTCTGAATCCTTTGACAGATATTACTCTGTGAGATCTCTTTTGACGGTAGATCCACTATTTACTTATTACATTCTTATTTGAGTTGAGTTGAATCCTTGAATATACAAATAGGCTATGACATATAACTTACAATCTCCCCCTATTTGTTTGTTAGACAATAACACACAAATACCTAGAGGATAACTCAACTAACAAATAAGAAAAAGATATAAAAAGAAATGCAAAGTAAATAGCAGAAAACTTATGAACTAGATTTAACATTTTCCAGATTCCAAGTAGATGTTCCTCTAGACTGAACATATCTTCAAGTAGTTTCATTTTCATTTGTACAACCACATTTCCTGTTGAGAAGCGCATATCTGTCTTGCTTCTCCCCCTATGAGAATCAACTGATTAAAGAAGATCACCTTCGTTTACCACCTCTCCCGTACAATAGGATCCGCAGATAAAAACCAATGGTACTCCCCTTTTAGAAAACAGCTTCTTCCCTTACTAGAAAATCACCTTGTGTTTACCACCTCTCCCGTACAATAGGATCCGTAGTTACAAATAATATGGTGTGGTGTAGTGTACATATGTAGGATCTTTTTCTTCCTCCCTGCTACTTCTCCCCCTTAGTTGAGGAATCCTCCAAACTATTACTTAAGCTTTTATCTCCCCCTTAAAGAAGGAATGTATGCCGTCGTCTGAAGAAGTTCTCATATTTCACTTGGTTGGAAAAGAAATAACAAGAAGTTTCTCTTTCTTCCTCACTGTGAGTGTGTGATTCTGTTTAGTGTACCTCACATGTGTTTCACTCTTCTCTCCACTCGTGTTTACACTCCTTCTCACAAGTATATCACTCTTCTCTCATAGCTCCATAATCCAGCTGTACCTGCAAGGAAAATCACCTGAGCCATCCTTAAGGAGGTCACAGGTGGTGCAATGGGAGTTCGCAAATCCCCATCCTTGTTAAACTCGTCAGATGAATCTGAGTCATAATCTACAAGTTGCTAGTTTCCCTTTTAGGGTTCCAGATTTGAATTCTGGGAAGGTAAACAATGATCCAAAGAATTTAGCATAAAGATTAAAGTTCCCTTTGAATGTCTGTGAAGACATTTCCTTGTGACTCATCAGGTTATATCTGAATCATTGTCAATAAGTTGCCGATCTGCACCTATATCAGATCCACTATCCGCAGATGCATCCAGGGGATTTAAACCTGGGGAGGTAGACACTGACCACTGACATATGGCTTTTGGATCAGTATCCTCTCCTAACACCTGTAAAGGCAATTGGTTCATTAACGAACCTTAAACAATCGAATCTGACCTTAAAATGGTCGAAACTCTTGTTTCCGTCAACTCATCCTTTGTGTGTGTAACCTTTCCTTGTGCATCAAGAATTGTTTATGTTTGAAGTGGTGACACTACATCGGATACCCTGGCCGACAGGCAAATTTCAATAGACGCACCCTTTTGAGAGAATGAATCTAGTAAATGTTTATGTGCCTTTTCAGCCATTACATCTTTTTGAGAAGATGTATGGGAGCTAGCAGTTGTCTCGTTTTAAATACTACTCATCTATGTAGGAGACAGAGCTACTGGGTTGACTACAGAACCTTCCTTATATGGTGCACTAAGGCACTATCTCCCTCACGCTCATTCATACTACATTTAGTGGTAAGAGAGTGTTGGTTAGTTCTGTTTCTGTGTTTGTCTTTACAGTCTGGGATAGATGTTGTGGGTTTTCAACCTCATGACTGTTAATGAAAGAAAGTCATTGGAGACTGAACCTGTAACACAGAACATATGGTAATAGAGAGAAAATGATTTACAATAGTGATTTCAAAAGATTTTACATGAAATAAGAAATCACTAATGTAGAAAGAAGTTTGATTTTGTTTTTCAATATGAATGAGTTTTTGATAAAACATTGATCACTTAGGGTAAAGTCTAAGTAATTCTCATTCATGTCAAAAGCTTACAAATATCTGCAACATAATGTTAACAACATATCATTGAACGATACTTGTCAAGTACTTTAGATACTAATTGTTATGTTGCATTATATTTAAAATAAAATAAAATAAAAATAAAATAAATAAACATAATAATACAATACAAATAATAATAAAAAAACAAATATCAATGAATTAAATACCAAATATCTATCAACAAGATATCAACATTCAATTTCATATATCATACAATATTTATAATTACAGAAAATACAAATAAAAACTTATATAAATATAGCAAAAATATAGAAACTATTTACAAGTTCAATGATAACATTACCAGCTTGCAAACAGCCATATCCCTCAGATAAACCTTTGATGTTATCTCCAAAGGTAACCAGGGGGCCAGCTTTCTCAATCCACATTTGATAGCAGGGCTCTATCTCCGGTCATATGTCTTGATGATCCACTGTCAAGAATCCACACTTCTGGTTTCACCTGTTTTAATGCCCTACAACACAAATGGATTAACCCTTCTTTGGAACCCAAACTTGGTTGGGCCCGGCATACTTATAGAACTGTCCTTTGTCAGGCAAAACAACATTTTTAATTTTAATTGTCTCAACTTTCTCAATGACTGAACATTTGACCTTGTAAACAGCCTTAACAAATTTTTGTTTAAGCTTAGGCACAAATGTCTCCTTTCTAGCCTTAGAAGGACTAGCAGTCTTAGACCTATCATGCTTCTTGCTATTCATATGCTGACGAGGAGTAGTCTCATCATTAGAAACATGCTTACCATTAAAATAAGCATACATCATATTAAAAGCACAAGACATACAATTAGAAACACCACATGTTTCATGAGAGTGATTAATAGCAGGCAATTTATGCATGGCAGACATGGCATTTTTGTTATCCAACTCATGTGTATCTGAGTTAGTCTCAGTTGCTTTCACAACTTTGACCGGAACTTTCGACACACTTGACTTGGAAACAACCTTCTCATTAGCATGATCTTCAGCACGTATTTCTTCTTGAATAACAGAAGAGGTCGCATCAAATGGTTCAACAATTGATGCTTTATAGAGGGGTTCATCAACACCCTTAAGCACATGTGGTACTTCCCTACCTTTAGCACATACATGAGGAGGGGAGTTTATGCCTAATTCTCCAATAGCAGCATTGTAATCATAACCTATTCCAGATGTTTGATTAACAGCTTGCTTACTGTAGAACTCTTTAGCCTTCGAACAAGAATTGAAGTAGGCTCTAACCTTAGTCTCAAGACCGGTGATCTTGTCTTTGAGAATAATTTTGAGTTTTCTATAACAGTCAACTCTATTCTCTAGAAAAGATACTTGTTCTTTTAATTTGTCTTGATTAATGTGCACAAGTCTTAATTCATTGACCTCTTTCTCAAGGTCTGTGATCTGTAAACTTAACAGTTCATTATCACGACGTGCACAATCTAAGTTACCTCTTAGATGATAAACCATTTCAGCATCAGAAAGTTTTACCTCTATTCTTGACGATGAAGCTTTTCCATCAATAGCCATAATAGCAAGATTTCCTTCTTCTTCATCTTCACTGTCAGTATCATCCCAGCTTCTTCCCTTTGCCAGATAAGCCCTTTCAGAGTTCTTTCTTACTTGCTTTGGCTTCCTACATTTTGTGGCAAAGTGTCCCAATTCATTGCAGTTATAGCATCTAATGGTGCTCCGATCAACCATCCCTGTTTTGTATCCACCACTGCTGGTGTTAGAGGATGAAGATCCACCTTTATGGAATTTGTTGTAGTTGGACTTGTACTTGAACTTGGGATTTCTCTTGAATCTGACATGGGAGAATCTCTTGACAATTTGGGCCATTGACTCGTCTTCCAATTGCTCCAGCTCTTCCAAGGAATAAAAATCATCACTTATTTGATTTGTAGTAGGAGGATCATATTCTGCTACTAACATATTTTCCTCAGCCTTGGAACACTGTACCATTCTCTCCAATTGTTGAGATTGCTGTTGTTGTTGACCTTCAGCTACAAGTGCAGTAGATGTGCTGACCATTCTATCCTTCCTGTAGACTTCCTTCTGTTGAATCTGCTCCAACTCATAAGTTTTTAACACTCCATAGAGCCTGTCCAAAGAAATCTCACTCAGATCTCTAGCTTCTCTAATGGCAGTGATTCTATGTTCAAGATGAGTTGGCAGTGTTAAAAGGAACTTTTTGTTGACCTCCCTGATTGAATAAAATTTTCCATTGATGTTCAGGTTGTTGATCAATGCATTGTACCTCTCAAACACTTCAGTAATTCCATCTCCTGGATTTGATTTAAAATGTTCATATTCAGAGGTTAGGATCTCCAACTTGTTCTCCCTAACTTCCTCTGTTCCTTCATTGATCACCTCAATAGTTTCCCACATGTGTTTGGAATTTTTATAGTTCATCACATGTCTATTCATCAAGGGATTAAGGGAATCAATTAAAATTAATTGAAGGTTGGCATCCAAGGAGGCTTCTTCCTTTTCATCAGGAGTAAAATCTTCAGGATCTTTAGGATAGGTTCTGGCTTTGGTGATCACAACATCATCTACTATCACCTCCGGTTCAATAACCATCGGAGTTTTTATCCCCTTCTTTAACAAGTTTGAATATTTGGGATTTGCCACTTGTAAAAATAAGAGCATCTTCTTCTTCCACATAATATAATTCTCTTTATCAAATTATGGAATTTTAACGGTTCCAACTTTTTGTGAAGTCATTATGAATTTTTAAATGAATAAAAATTGAAGGAGTTGAAAAATCACACAAGTCTAGGATCTTGATTTGTTCGTTAATCAGAAGGCTCTGATACCAATTGTTAGGTCCCAATGTGTTTGTAGAAGGGGGGGTTGAATACAAACAGTACCGAATAATCGAATTAAATGCGGAATAAAAAATGTGAAACAAAATTCAAGTTAAATAAGAATATTATTAAACTTGAAAGGTGTTACAACAACTGTATCGATTACAAGGAATTAATCTCAAATTAATTATCACAAATCTAGAATAAATTCGACGAACTTTTTCTATTTTTGTAATAAAAAGATTCAAATGCTAAACGCAATTTGAGATTAAGTTCTAGGGATTTTGATCCGCTAGATTGTTACACAAGAACAAGATAAATAATTCTAGTGGTTTGGATTTAACTTTACAAACTAGAAATGTGATCTTGAATTAAGCAGATGAAAAATGGAATGTTTCAGAGGCGGCTGCTTTTGCTTTCTGTGTTCTTGTTTTTGTGTTCTGTGTTGGATTGGATGATAATTTCTTTCTGCTGCTTCTCTGTCTTTTTAATTCATTCAACAGAATTGAATTGCACTGGAATGACAATCCTACAGCTGGCAAGACTTTCGGTAGGACAATGGATTGAACTAGCAAGACAATCTGATTGAACTACAATGACTTTCGGTATGACTATTGATTGTCATACCGATTGTCATATTAGTTCAAACCAGATTGTCTTACTGAATAAATAACAGATTTTAATCTAATAATAATTCTGATAAGACAATCAACTGAATTAGCATGACTTTCGGTATGACTATTGATTGTCATACCGATTGTCATACGAATACAATAAGTTGTTTTGTTGAATTAATAACAGATTTTAAATCAATTAAAATTCTGAAAAACCTTAATATTAATTCTGAATTAATTAATCAATTAATTTAATTAATCAAATAAATTAATCTTTGCAGATATAATTTATTTTCTTAAATAAATTATATGACTTAATTAATTAATAGAGAATTAATACTAACCCTGAGCAGCAACCAATCTTCTGAATATCTTCTGAAAATCACTGAGAATTATGAATCAATTCCACCACTTCAACGTTGACACTCGATGTACTGTCTGGTTCATGAGTGACTAACTTCCGTGACGTTTCTTCATGTCTTGAATTTGATAATTTATTTTCTTCAGATTAAATCCTTGTAATTATCTGATACCCTGACGAGATCTCTGTCACTTGATTAAATCCA
This sequence comes from Apium graveolens, assembly GCF_009905375.1. Lineage (NCBI taxonomy): Eukaryota > Viridiplantae > Streptophyta > Magnoliopsida > Apiales > Apiaceae > Apium > Apium graveolens. Next base: position 88,008,574 of record NC_133653.1, on the reverse strand, counting down.
CACTCTTGATTTATATCACTGAGGCATGATCAATTTCTTGAACTTCTTCCAGTGAATTAATTCCTCAAGTCTGTAGATGAACCTTGTTTCTGAATCCTTTGACAGATATTACTCTGTGAGATCTCTTTTGACGGTAGATCCACTATTTACTTATTACATTCTTATTTGAGTTGAGTTGAATCCTTGAATATACAAATAGGCTATGACATATAACTTACAATAACAAAGTACGTTAACAAGAGTATTAGGTTTTACCAACGAAGAAAACAAGCATCCAAGATTACAACTTAAGCAAATAATCACAAGTAAAAACAAGATCTTCTTCCCCTTCATTGTATTGTGCTATTAGGTCTTCTTGCTGCTATCTCCTTGCTCTTCTATATGAAAAACGTCTTTTAAAAGTCTTTAAATACCAGCCCAACTGATCAGGAGTCCAACAAATCAATCTTATAATAAAACCTGAAATTCAACATAACGCGACCGTCCTGAGTTTCTGACAAATGGGCACGGCCGCTCCCAAGACTAGCACGGCCGCCCTGACCTTCTAGAAAATCTGAATTTTTCTGCTTTCTTGACCTTCTCGTGCTGGTTTCTTGTGCGCAGTCGACCGAGGTTCCATCCTAACACTCTTTTAAGCATAAAACATGCAATATCCATTCCTTTTTTCGAATATGCCCTGAAATGCAAAACACTACAAAAACACATCAAAAACACAAATAACTTGAGTACAAATCACCAATTCGAGCCTTTACGAAGCGTTTTAAGTGGATATAAATTCCACTTATCACTACTGTCATGTACTCTAGCCTCAAACCCTTGTATTTGTTTCAAAACACTGTCACTTGAAAGTGCTGTACTTGCCTCCCCCATAGTAGGATCATTGGCAATTGAACTCCTAGCTTCAACTATGAGAGCAATCTCAGCTAGGGTTGTGAGGGGAGTTATTCCCACAAGAGGAACCTCTAACTAAATTGGAGAGGATTTAGATAGCTCCCCCTCAGGAGTACTACCTTCAAACCTAACAACCTGTGAAAGTTGATTTGCACATGAAGGTGCATTTATGTCCATCACAGGGTCTTCAGTAAAAATTGATGAAACCCCTGTGTTTGTGTTGGTGTCATCGAGGTCTATCCTAGCATATATCCTATCACCAACTAAATGTGGTTCCTGGATGGTGATCACAGTTTCTAGAACCATGTCACTTAAAGTTGGCAACTCTTGAGAACCGGAATCAAGAGTTTCATTGTAGGAAGAAGAAATTTGAGATATAAGATTTTGAATGTCAGTATTGAGTTTTGGCAGTTCCCCATGAATGAATGAGGGAGCTTCAAGGGATGTTCCCTCCTTGTGTGTGACATCCTTATTTCTCCTTCCATACCCTTGAATTTATTCAAGTGGTTGTGTAGACTCTTTACAGGGTGCACTAGGGAGAATGCTCTTTTTAATAGAGACACCCTATTAAGAGGATGCCCCTAGAGTCTGTTTTTGTCCCTCTTTTTCAACTACACCCTTTTGAAAGGATGCAGAGGTGGCTTGAGTAGTCAGCTCAGTTTGTTTAGCCCTCTTTGACTTTTTGACCAATGGTGACTCATATTCAGTTTGTTCCTCACCATTCTCATTTATAATTGACAAGGTTGCCTGCTTTCTCTTCTTTTTACTCACTTCATCCTTTTGAGAGGATCAAGTGGTTGGTTTCCTAGCTTCTAATGGTACAGAAGAAACAGTCTCATCATTAGTAGGCCCCTATTGGTGTTCCTGTGTTTGTTCTTCCACAGGTTCAGGAACCATTGATGTACTATAGGTTGATGTTACTTGAGACCTCATATCAGGCATTGGGTAAGGGTATGTCTTGAATCTCTCCAACATAAAGGGAGTGATCCTAAGACTTACAGGTACTGTGTTCTTTGTAGTAAGTGATCCAAATAGAGTCTTGGATACTTGCTTATAATTACATATTAATGATCTGTTAATACCATTAAGTAAATGAATGTCCTTAACTTTATGATTTAAAGTGGACATAATAAACCTAGGAAAAAATATCTCCTTACCTCTTGCAGCTAGTGGCATTGTGAGGCTGGTGCTCAGTTCTTCAAGAATTAGCAAGCCCACATTCAGGTGTCTATTGTAGGCAATGGAGTACACCAGCTTCTGCACAACACTTGATATGTTGTCATATCCTGTGTTTCTGCAGGTGAAGGTCCTAATGATTGAGTCAAATAAGAAGGTTCACTTTCTCATTAGATAATTCTTGTTGAGACTGGCTAGATTGATCTTCCCACTGTAGTTGACAAAATCCATAAACTCATAGAGTTCCTGTTGACTAGGAACTTCCACCATATGCTTAGTTGGTATGCCCAAAGCTGCATTCACATCTTGCTCATTGAACTGTATATGTTGGCCTCCAATTGAGCAAGTCACCATTATATATACATAGTTGTCATGCATAACTGTCCTTACTACAACTGTTGTCCAGAACTCATGCAGGACATCCAAGTACAGGATTGGGTTAGTAGTTAAAGCACCTGCAAGATAAGATTCAGAAAAAAACTTGACAAACCCCTTGAAAATATCAGGAGCTTGGTTAGCATCAATGAAGAAAGGTAGTGTGTTCCATTTTTGGGGATTTCAGCTCTAACATTGTTGAGTGCCATTTTTGTTGAGTAAGAGTGAATGGGTAAGAAAAATGAGAGAAAAAGAGCTTGAAACGAGAGAGAAGTCGGCTTGGATTTGAAAATTAGTTCACTTAGAGTTCTCGAAGGCGTAAAGAGGTATATGTCGAGATGTCCGGGAATTAATAGTAAAAGGTAAATGACTTATTGAGAACTCAAAATAAACGTTTCGAATTTGCTTATCGAGAGGTCATTGTATAGAAAATAGATACATTTCAATATGTCATTTTCCTGACTCTTATCGAGAACTAAAAAATGACTTATAGAGATGTCAAATAAACACCCAGTTTGTCCTGAATTGGACTGAATTGTTTCCAATTTTTATTTGAATAAATCAAAATAAAATCAGAATAATTTTATCAAAATTATTTTACCAAGATAATTTACTAAATTTAATTATCTCAGTTCCGAGTTATCTATGAGTCTAAAATTATACTTATAGAGAACTCTGTGAATTAATACTTATAAAGAACTCTACAATGACTTATCGATAAGTCATAATAAAGCTTATCGAGAAGTCCCTCGAGAAGTCAGAAAATTGACTTATCAAGAACTCACTCGAGAAGTCTTAAAATTACTTGTCGATAAGTCAATTAGACTTATTGAGAACTCAGTTCTCTTTATACTTTTGATCACTTTTATTCTGCCTTGTGCTAATTTTACATATTGAAAATGTAAATTAACATTTAGACAGTTTTCTCAGAATTGAAAAATTCCAAACTAAATTTGAATTTGAATATAAATATACAGATATTTCTGAAATATTTATAAATCATATTTCAGTTAATTCCCAATTAAATCAAATTAATTTTGATCCATTTAGATATTAATCTACTGCAAAACATTTAGCTGAGTTCTTGCCTTCAGGATGAAGAATTTAACATTCCAATTTCACCAACAAGTCTGGTGAAAGTTGCTTCATCCAAAGGTTTAGTAAAAATGTCAGCTAACTGTTTTTCTGTTGGAACAAAAATTAGCACAATGGTACCATTCAAGTTCTCTAATAAAATGGTACCTTACATCAATGTGCTTTGTCCTTGAGTGATTAACTGGATTAGTTACAATGGATATGGCACTAGTGTTATAGGAATTTTGTTCAACACTAGACCATAATCCAATAGCTGATTTCTAATCCAAAGCACTTGAGCACATCAACTTCCTGCAGCTATGTATTTAGCCTCAGTTGTGGAAGTTGACATAGATTGCTGTTTCTTGCTATACTAGGATACAAGTCTTTGTCCAAGAAACTGACAGCTTCCACTAGTGCTCTTTCTGTCAACCCTGCATCCAGCAAAATCTGCATCTATGTATCCAAAAGCTTCAAAACCTGTTCCCTTAGGATACCATAATCCCAAGTTTAGAGTCCCCTTTAAGTATCTGAAAATCCTCTTCACAACCATCAAATGTGATTCCTTTGTATTGGCTTAAAATCTTGCACACAGACATGTTGCAAACATGATGTCTGTCTACTAGCAGTTAAATACAACAAAGATCTAATCATTCTTATGAAACCTGAAATGTCTACACTTTTTCCTTTTTTATCTTCATCCAACTTTGTAGCTGTAGACATAGGTGTTGATGCAGGTGAGCAATCTACCATACCAAACTTTTTCAACAAATTCTTGACATATTTAGTTTGGATGATGAAAATCCCATCACTTTTTTGACTGACTTGAAGTCCAAGAAATTAACTAAGTTCTCCCATCATACTCATTTCATATTCACCACATGAGTTTAGAAAATCTTTGACATAGTTTTTCATTAGTAGAACCAAATATGATATCATCCACATAGATCTGTACTATGATCATATCATTACCATGTTGCTTGTAGAAGAGAGTCTTATCAATAGTTCCTCTAGTGAACCTATGCTTAATCAAAAATTCTGACAGTGTGTCATACCAAGATCTAGGTTCTTGTTTTAGTCCATAGAGAGCCTTGAGTAACTTGTATACAAAATTTGGAAATTCTGGATCTTCAAAGGTAGGTGGCTGTTGCACATAAACCTCTTCTTCTAACTCACCATTGAGGAATGCACTCTTCACATCCATTTGATATACCTTAAAATTTGAATGTGCAGCAAATGCAAGAAATATCCTTATTACTTCAAGTCTAGCAACTGGAGCAAAAGTTTCATCATAATCAATTCCTTCCTCCTATGAGTAGCCTTTTGCAACTAACCTTGCTTTGTTTCTGGTGACAATTCCATTTTCATCCATTTTGTTCCCTAACACCCACTTTGTTCCAATTACACTTCTGTTCTTTGGTGCATGAACCAATTTCCAAACTTTGCTTCTTTCAAACTGATTTAGCTCTTGTATAACAGATTTCCAATCAAGATCAAAAAGGGCTTCCTCAGTTTTCTTAGGCTCAACTTGAGACAGAAAACATGCATGAAGACATTCATTTGTAGTTGCACTTCTAGTCCTCACTCCAGTATTGGGATCACCAATAATTGCATCTGCATTGTGACTTCTATCCCATTTCCTTGTGTGAGTTTGCTGACTTGCATTTTCTGCTTCTTCTTCATTATTGGCATGACTTCTAGAATTTTCTCCTCTTTCTCCCCCTGAGTTCGTGCTATCGAATTCAGGTATTTGAGATGATCTTCCGTTCTCATAATTCACTTGTTCAATTGACTCTTCATCTATTCTGTGATTTGTGTTGACTTCAGCTTAATCATCGGAATCACTATCAATGTTGAGATTTTCAAAGTTTAGGGCTTCAGCTTCATTTTCGTCAAGACATTCCAAGCCTGGGCACTTGTCATCATCAAAATTAACATATGTGCTTTCCATAATTTTCTTTTGTTCAAGAACATAGACCTTGTAGGCAGTTCTTTCCAATGAATCTCCCAGAAAAATTGCCTCAAAAACATTGGAGTCAAAATTTCCCACATATTCAGAGTTGTCCTTCAAAACATAGCACTTGCTTTCAAACACATGAAGATGCTTCATAGTAGGATTCCTTTTAGACAAGATTGAGTAGGGTGACTTGCCAAGATTCTTGTTAATGAGATATCTATTTTCAGTATAGCATGCAGTGTTCACAGCTTCTTCCCAAAAACTTGTTGGCAATTTTGCATCTAGTAACATTGTTCTAGCATCCTCTAGCAGTGCTCTGTTCTTTCTCTCAACTACCCCATTTTGCTGAAGTGTTCTAGAAGCTGAGAATTCTTGAACAATGCCCTTGTCTTTGCAGAATTCAGTTAAAATTGCATTCTTGAATTCTGTTCCATTATCACTCCTCAATCTTTTCACACAATTCCGATCTTCAGCCTGCTTCTCAATCTTCTTAATGTGTTCAATTATGATGTGTGGAGTTTCATCTTTAGAATGCATAAATTCTACCCGTGTATATCTTGAGTAGTCATCCACCATCACAAGTGCATATTTCTTTCTTGAAATTGACAGGACATTAACTGGACCAAATAAATCCATGTGAATAAGTTGCAAAAGTGCACTTATGAAATTCACAGTTTTACTCTTGTGACTTGATCTCTTCATTTTTCCCTTTTGACAAGCATCACAGACTTCATCTTGAGCAAACTCCAGGTTTGGCATATCTCTCACTAACTCCTTCTTGACTAGAGTGTTTATTGCTTTAAAATTCAAGTCAGACAGCTTCTTATGCCATAACTTGCTTTGCTCTACATATTCCTTGGAGTAGAATCAACAAATTCCATCCTCATTTGTTGAGTGCAAGTCTATAACAAATAAGATTCCCTTCCTTGCTCCTTTCAGAGCAACTTTACTAGTCTTTTTGCTGATAAAGGTGCATTCTCCTTTGTCAAATGAGACCTTGAATCCTTTGTCTACAAATTGAATAACACTAAGAAGATTCATTACAAGACTAGCTACCAGTGCTACATCTTCAATGACAACATTTCCAGAAATCAATTTGCCATATCCCATTGTGAAACCTTTTTTGTTGTCTCTAAAAGTCATTAATGGGCCAGCCTTCTCCTCAAATTGTGATAGCAGGGCCATATCACCTGTCGTATATCTTGAGCATCCACTGTCTATGATCCATATGACTTTCTTCCTTTTTCCATGCACACAATGAGGATTAAGTGTGTTTAGCAACCCAAGAAGTGTTGGATACTTTCTTCTTATTTACAGAATGAGCAAAATTAGAATGAGTTATTTCAGAAAGAATGGTGTTCATGGACTGTTGTGCATTCTCCCCTTTTGATGCATACCCATCATTTACTTCTTTGAGGCCTACTCTCATATTTTGGCAACTTTTCATCACTTTCAAGTTGCAAGGGATGCAATCAAGCTTGTCACCGAATGAGTAGGGATCATTTGCATTTGCTTCATTGTACTTACATGCTCCGTATACTGGCTTGCTAACAACCTTTTTACAAAGGTGAGTTGGATGATTCACTGAGCCATATTTTTGACATTGTTTCCTTGGAGCATCTACAACAAATGCAAAGTTGTTGCTTTTGTTTATCCCAATCTTACCATTTCTATTTTTCTTCTTCTTCTTCCTAGCATCTTCAGTTTTCACTTCCTTGACAGATGTCTTGGAATCTTGGTTGACCATGGGCTTCTTTTCAACTTTGTAAATTGGAGTTATTCCTGCATTTTTCTTTTTATTATCTTCATCAGCGATTTCTTGCTTTATGATCAACTCTTCTTCACTGAAGTCTACTTCACATGCTTTGAACATAGGTGGACCAACCTTTCTCAGCATAGCTAGGACATCTTCATTTTTAGTTGCTTTTCCTTTATCACCTACAGCTTTCTTGTTGTTGTTCAAAGCATCATAATCAAAACAAATAGCTATGTTAGCACATGGCTTGTTTTTCTCATGGTACTGACCAACAAACTCAGATGCATTCCTGAAAGACTTCAACTTTAGTTTATTCTTTTCCAGCTTCTCCCTCAACACAACTTCAATTTTAGCAGCACACTTCAGCTTGTTTTTTAGATATTCATTTTCTTGCTTGATTGATTCAAGCTCCACAAGCAGCAGATCTAGCTTTTGCTTCTCACTCTCAAGCTTCTCATTAGCCTTTGATAGCCTACTGACCTCCTCAGTAGCAGCTACTAAGCTAGTGTGTATATGGAACATCTCCACACTCATCTTTTCAACAGTCTTCTTATATTGACTAACATTTAAATCAATGGTGGTTAGAGTTGGTAGTTTTGATTTTGAAGTGGATGTTTCTCCATGCTCAAAAGCCATTAGTGCATAGTTTCCAACTTCTTCATCTTCATCAACAACATCAGTGTCATCTAAACTTTTTCCTTATGCAATATAAGCTTTTCCAGACTGCTTCTTCAAGAGAGCTTCATACTTTGCTTCTAGTTCAAGATATGCCTTATCTTTCTTCACTTTTTTAGGCTTTCTGCATTCAGTAGCAAAGTGACCTAACTCATCACAGTTGAAGCACATTATCTTTGATCTGTCCACAGATCCTGTTTTGTAACCACCTTTGCTAACTAAATTATATCGAGTCTTTGATTTCCAATTGTTGTTGTTGGAAGATTGTCCCTTACATTTGAAAAACCTTAGATTATTGACTCTTATTTTGGAGAAGTTCCTAGCCAAGTAAGCCAGGGATTGGTCCATTTCATCTAGCTCATCTAAGGCGTAGAATTCATCTTCCTCCAGCTCCGACACAACTTGCTTCTGAGGTCCTTTGTTCTTTGGTTCCATAGTTTGAATAACTGGAACTTGATCATTTTGTTCATCTTCACTTTCTTCTCTGTCATGTACAATCAAAGCACTGGAACCATCAACAACATGTCCAAGGTGTGCTTTCAATGACTTTCTCTGCAATATCTCAATTTCATAAGTTTACAATATTCCATATAGAACTTCCAATGTCATTCTGCTTAAATCTCATCCTTCTCTAATGGCTGATATCTTTTGTTCAAGATGATCAGGAAGAGCTAGCAGAAACTTTAGGTTAACCTCATCAGCTTCATAATATTTATCATGTAGTTGCAAGTCATTTATCAATTTATTGAACCTCTCAAAAACTTCAGTAATTCCTTCTTTTGGTTTAGCCATAAACCCCTTAAACTGAGAAAGCAAAATCCTTCTTTGATTTGACCTAACTTTCTTTGTTCCTTCACACAGAATTTCAATCTTTTCCCAAGTTATCTAAAGTTTTCCATTTCTGGCTTAGTGTATCTTTGCAAATCGTAATGTCTATGACTTTCCTTTGTCATTTAATCTTGGCCTTTGATCTTGTACTCTTCAAGCTGATTTTATAGACTTTTCAAATCAGTGATTAATTTATTTGTTGATTGATAATCTTGGATCTTTAACTGGTCTGCATTCTGTACTTGAGGTTTATATCGAGATCTCCAGTTTGAACTATAAAGAACTGACATCTTGATAAGTATAAAGGATTATCGAGATCACTTAGTTCTCTAAAAGTGTTTTGACTTATCGAGGTCTCTGAGTTCTCGAATGTGAAATTGACTTGTCGAGAACACTGAGTTCTCGAATATGAACTTGACTTGTCGAGATCTCTGAGTTCTCGAATGAGCTTGGCTTGTCGAGGTCTCCAAGTCCTTGCATGTAGAATTAACTTGTCGATATCTCTAATCTTCATATCTTCATTTTGGCTTGTTGATATATCTGAGTTCTCTAATGCATAAATGACTTGTCGATATTTCCAATCTTAATTTTGGCTTGTCGATATCTTTAAGACTTCTCTATAAGCTATTTTTGGACTTCTCGATAAGTCATTTTGAAGTTCTCGAATGACTTCTCTACATGACTTGATCTGTGACTTGTAGATATCTTGACTTAAAATGTTTTTCCCAAAACAGATTTATTCAACTCCAAGCTTCTTCACACTTTCTCTGAGGCATGATCTTTATGCTCTTCTTCCAGAGTTTATTCTTAGGCTTGAGACTGTTTACAGAAAAATACTCCAGTCTAATCTATTGACACTTTTACAGACTCAAGTAATTAAATACAAAATGCAAACTTAGATTATTATACAACTTACTTAGGGCTGTCAATTTGACTTAGTCTTGTTATAGTACAGGCATGTCTTGTACAACACTTATAGACTGGAAACATTGGATAGAGAAATAATTAAGAACACTTGGCATGCTAGTCGCTTTCAGAAATTTTATCAGTAAGAAACATTCTTACATTTTCTCATTGTATCTTACTTTTAATCCTAAGAATTGCAAGATGTGTAATAGATGAATAATCAATAAATATACACTTCTTTCGCACATTTTTTTTACTTAGGAGTTAGAAGGAAACGATGAACAAACGAATAAGTAGTATCTAGGGGCGATCCCAAAGAAGATAGAATTCGTCCGCCCCCGTTTAATTATTTACGCTAAGGGGAGAAGGAACATTCTCTAGGGGAAATCCTTTAAAACATAATGACCTTGGCGTTACTATTATTATCCCTCGTCCTATTATAAAGATAAATTGTATCTACAATAATAGAAATGAACGAATGCATATATCTAGGGACAATCCTGAAAAAGATATTACCTTTCGTCCTCTGGTTTAAACTTTTACTAATAATTTACTAGTTTATATAACCGAATGAATGGATGAGGCCTTATCTAGGGGCGATCCCAAAGAAGATAAGCCCCTTCGTCCCTCAAAAAGATGAGCGGACACCTTTTATGGGAAAATCTCGAAGAAGAAGGAACCTTCACTCACCACAAACCTATCTCAGCGGATGTCCGTTTATGATGGTTTTTAAGCCTTGAAGCGACAACGCATACCCTTCGGAATAGGGCGAATTAAACCTACATTCTTCCGAAGGAAAAGCCCTTGTTCCTTCAACCCTGGGAAATAAGTGTAGCAAAAAAAATATTGCTAAGGCATAGTTAAGGCCGAAGATGCAATAACATATGATGGATATGAAAAATGCTAAGGCAAAACTAAAGGAGCCAAAGATGCAAGAAAAAATACAGTTGAATAAGGGGAGGGCACGAAGGCCTCCAAATAAAGTATGCCCGAAGGGGGTTAGAGTTAAAAGCCCGAAGGCAATAATATGCACATATAAAGAAAAATAAATTACAAGTCCTATTCTAGGACTGGAGCTTAGGGTCCGAGAGATCTTCATCTTCGTTGGAGGAAACTACCAAGGGCTCCGCCGTCAGTTCGACCGATGGGATCTTCAAGAGACTTGTCCAAAAGTTGCTTGTAGTCCCAGCCAAACTCATGTGCCTTCCTCAGCACATGATCGGCACCGAAATGGAAGCATTGCTACTTAGTCTGGTCCAGCATCTTCTGCTTCTTTTGAAGCTCCTTCTGCGCCTTCTTCAGCTGGGCGTTCCTTCCTTCGACCCGCCTGCTGGCCTTCGCCGAGTCCTCCTCCAACCGCTGCTTGTCTCCAATGAGCATCTTTGCCTTGCCGTCCAGGGTCTCGTTCTGCAACTGGACCCTTCTGAGTTCCTCCTCGGCTGCAGTAGTCCTTCTCTCAAGCTCCATGACCTTGGCCATTCGACCCTGCATATCCGACACCTTGTCCGCAATAGCAGCGGCCCAAGGGGTAGCCTGAAAAATGACAAGGCTGAAAAATTAGTCAGACTGAATGACAAGGAGTTATAAATAATATAAGTAGAAGGTGAACAAAATACAAAAAAATTAAATACTTACCAAGGAGAGAAAAGACATCAGCTCCGTGCATACCTCTTTTGGAGTAGCCGCGGCATAGAGCGAATGATCAGCCGGGAGCTGGTGTCCTCGGCAGAGGTCCGGAGCAACTTCCTTCATCGCCTCCATTGCTGGGTAGACCGTATAGTCACTCGTCAGCACTCCCCAGTTAGGGACGTACATTTTTATAACCCCAACTCGGCCCCTCTTCCACTTAGTACCTTGTTCCGAACCCTCTTGGCTGCCCTGGCCCTCTCCCTTAATCTCGACTGAAGCATGAGGCTCCTGTCGGCCAACTCCTACTTCATTCTCCACTTTATTATGAGAAGTATTTTCCTCCTTCCGCTTAGCAACTTCCTCGACGGCCTTCTTCACAGCTTCCTTCATCTTCTTCCTCTCTAGAAGAGCCTCCATCGAAGACACTGCAAATAAAGCAGAAGGATGACTAGGAAATGTAAATCAAAATGCAGTAAAAATAAAGTACATATAAGAAAATAAGAAGAGCAAGGATAAAGATTTATTTCCCCCACCCTACAAACCGTAAAGCCAATCTTGGCTTTGGTACTCCTCAGACCTTAGCATCAACCAATGAAGTGTAAAGCTCCTTTTCCTCCTCCCTCAAGTTGGGCATGAGGAGTTTTATGGGGTTGACCTCTCGCCAATTTGAAAACTGGCCAAGCTTCGGACCACTGATGAAACACCAGTGTGTGTGGGTCATTTTATTGTTGGAATTTGTGGCAATCCAGTCCGGGCAACCTATCCTGCGGGCGATGGTGTAGAAGCCTGGGCTCTTTGGGTTCCCATGAAAGTCATAGTGGAACCAAAAGAGTCACGTGAGCGGCTCCACCCCCGTCTATAGACATCGGTCCTTGAAGGAGTTGATGTGGATGAATCCATTGGAGTCCATCTGTCCCAGAGCGATGCCCATCTGGAAGAACAGGTGCCTTAAAATCTTCCACAACGGGACCTAGAAGCCGCACTTAAAGGCAGCCTCGGAGATACCGACTGCTCGATCTCCGTATCCCTTCGGAACCCCGGGGTATCGAAGATCCTCTCATCATCGTCCGCATCATACGAATGAACCCTTTAATTGAAGACCAGAAAAATGCCAAGGGTCGGTTCCCGAAGGATGTTCTAAGGTAAGAATACCCCGAAGGAAGTTCTTTCCCAATAACATCCCGCATACCTTCTTAAAACCCAATAGGTAAAAAACTGGGACACCAAGGGTTGGTTCCCGAAGGATGTTTAGAGGAAAGAATGCCCCGAAGGAAGTTCTTGCCCAAGAACACCTAGCATACCTTCTTTAAACCCAACTGGTGTCCCAAAAAGAATAAAAAAACCCGGAAAAAAATAACAAACCCTAAGACAACAAACCCAGAAAACCAGGCCATTATAATACTCCCAAAAACCCATCTTATAGAAAAGCTAAAATAAAATGCATGAAACGCAAAAATATAAATGTTCTAAAGAGATATTGTTACTTACTGATTTCAAGATGCTCTTCGAGAGAAATAGGGTGGTCTAAAAAGATGGAATTAACACTGCCCATCAAGGTTCTAAAGAGATATTGTTACTTACTGATTTCAAAAATATAAATGTTCTAAGGTTTTTCAACCTAAAATGGGTCAAGGTTGATGTTTATTGGCCGATTGATGGACCTGACGAAAGACAGGGACATGTTAGCTATAGGCCCATCAAGGCCCACTAGGCCCACTAGGCCAAAAAGGCCAAAGGTCCAAAAGGACGAAAGACTATTGTGGACGAAGGGCCAAGGCCCACCATGCTGTTACTTTACAGTTGCAAGATGTACACACAATAAAAATGCCTCCACCGTTCTAGCCTCCAACGTTCGTCCGTATATTCAACATAACAGATGAGCATTAATTGCCCGGGTTTAACGAGTATACATACACAGTGAAAGTAAGAGACAAAGGACACAATTCTCTTCACTTTCAAACTCTCTCTACTTTCTTGTATTCTTAAACCTATTTTTACATCCAGATTACTGATTCTCACACCGGAGGTGAATCGGGGGGACAATCCCTCGCATTCTCCTCCTTTTCAGGTCTAAGCCGAAAACTGTTCTTGGACGATCGAAGGACGTTCTTGCACCCGAAGGAATCTGAGTGTAACAGTCCCACAATAGTAGTCTCTTTTCGAGAGATTTTTTCTATATTTCATGTCGACTTTTAACTTCCAATGCAAATTTATTGATATTTTTCCAAAACTAACCTCCTTAAAAATTGTATAACAATATATGAGAGTGACTAAGAGTTGACATTCATGCATTTGTAATAGGTATAAGTAAATTGTATCATTAAATTAATGTTTTTAAATATGTATGAAAAATGAAAAAAAATATTATTGTCATGGGATGAATGAAGTATAACTTCAGAGGACCGATGAAATTACTTTTTTTTAGTCGTTTGATCCTTGGCCCTTACGCTTTTGGCAATAAGTGGTATTAAATGGTTAGAAGACTTACTATATTTCCATGGCTCTACTAGTAATTTTTTGAGTTTCATCCAAGTTGAATATCCTAGCCATGCAAAAAATCTGTAATTTTGGGATTCATCTATGTATCCAGGAAAACATTGCTAGCTTTCAAATTATGGTAAATTATCCAAAGTCTAGAATAAAGGTAAAGAATTCCCATAGTAATTCCACCTATGATCTTGTATCATTTTTCTCAGTCCAGATACAAACGTTTCAATGGATCTACAGTATATTAGTTTTTAATTTTTGCTCTGTTACACACAGATCTCCTTCGTTCTAATAGAACGACCTTTGGGCTCTGAAGAACTATCTTCGGCTCCTACCTGAAAAGGAAGAGAATGCGAGGGATTGTCCCCCCGATTCACCTCCGATGTGAGAATAAGAATCTGGATGTAGAGTTGGTTTTGGGAATACAAGAAAGTAGAGAGTATGTGAGAGAATGAATATGTGTTTAGCCTTGTCTCATCTTTCTCAGGGTATTTATATCCAAACTCACCATAAATGCTAGTCCATTACCTCTCTGTAATAAATGTGAGTGTTAGAGGAGTGAAAAAAGGGGGGATGCGTTAAGATTCTCCGTTTAATTTCCAACGGCAGGGTAGAATAGCGGGCTTCATCTTTCGGCCAAATGCTTTTAAGAAGTTCGCTAGGCCTTCGTCCCAGGGGTCCAAGAAGCTTAATAGGCCTTCGGTCGTTGGGCCTTATTGGGCCAATGGCTAACATGTCCCTGTTTGTCGGCTGGACCTTCGATCGGTCGGGAGACATCAATCTTAGCCCATTTTAGGGGGGAAACCCTAGGGTACTTTCCTTCCGTCATCCTGTTGCCTCGTCCGTCCACGTGGCGACATTGTGGGAGACTTGTCCCATTTAAGTAGGACAGTTGTCCATTATCGATAACCGCAAATTCATCATGACCCTTGAATTCCAACCATTTCAATCGCGGCCCTTGATTTTCAAAAGTCTTTTAAACCCAGCCTTTTGGCTCACAGTCAGTTTTTGGCACCCAAAGGTTTTTTCTGGGGACCTATATATATACTTGATCAATTTACAGTTTCCTCATTTTCTCATCCAAGTCGCAAAACCTTTTTCAAAAGTGCTCTCAAGTTACATATTTTTTAGGGCAGGAAAATCGTCGAGACGGGTAGCGTAAATTCAACATTTCCAGATCACCCCATTCCTCTCCAACAACACCTCGATTTCAATAAGTGTTTTGTTTTTTTCTTAAGAGTTTGCATGCCTTATTTTGAATTTCTTTTGTTTTTCCTTTCTGTTGTACCCTTTTTGAAGTTCTTTTGCTTTTTGTCAATTTCTGAGTTATCTTCTTTCCTTTTTCCTCTTTTTTGGATGCATTGACGGGGTTTAAAGAGGGCATGCAAGGTGTTCTTGGGCAAGAACTCTCTTCGGGGAGATTTTGCCTTAGAACATCCTTCGGGAGATGATCCCAGGTGTCTCTGTTTTCATCCAGTGGGTTTAAAGATGGCCTGCTGGGTGTTTGGGGGCAAGAACGTCCTTCGGGAAGATTTTGCCTTGGACATTTTTCTTTTTCAAAGTTTTGTTCGTTCGGTGTTGGACATGTACTCGGTCCTTGTCTTTGTGTCTTTTATCTGTTTTATTTACCCGAGTACAAGGAATAACCTGTCTCCTTATTTTCGAATACAGGGACATGAACCGAATGAAGACTTATTGCGGTAACTTCAACTTCTCGGCCTGAGTGGACGGGGCGATACTGGTTTAGTTTTGTCGCTTATTTCCCTGCAGCCAACAATAGGTCTGAGCTGGCGAAGGCGAGGGTAGAAGCAATGTACGATGAGTACAAGGTTCCCCGCGGGCCTACTGGCTGTACCACGCCGAGGAAGGCGAGAAGATTTATGACACCCCTGGAGTACCACAGGGTTATGACGATCATATCGTTGGTATTTTCCAGGTAGAGTTTGAGTGGGGTTCCGATTCCCGCTATTGAAGTTCCTCCGGCATCTCTTTTTTCCAAATGGGGATCGCTTTAGGATATATGGACCCGAATGAGTTCATCCACATAAATTGCTACCAGAATAAGTGTCTTCAAGCGGGGGTGGAGCCGTTGACCAGGCTCTTCTGGTCCCACTATGATTTCTGATGAAACATAAAGAAACCGGGATTCTACATCATTGCCTGCAGGGTTGGTCGTCCAGAATGGACGGCGACCAATTCCAATAACAAGATGACCCACACCCACTGGTGTTACATTAGTGGGCTGAAGCTGGCCCGGTTCTCGACCTGGCGGGAGGTCAACCCTTTGAAGGTCCTTATGCCCAATCTGAGTGATGATGAGAAGGAGTTGTACACCCACTTGGTTGATGCCAACGTAGGAAATCTGACCCTCGATAATTACCGAAGCCAGGACTGGATCTACAGTTTCTGGGGTGGGGGTAACGAATTTTTCTCCTTCGTTCTTTTATTTTCCTTGGATAATTAATTTTTGTTCGAACTGCTCCAATTTCCCCTACTTTGTCTAAATCTTTTACTTGTTTCATTTTCAATTTCTTCCATGGAGGCTCTTCTAGAGAGGATGATGATGAAAGATGTTGTCAAGAAGGCGGCTGAAGAGGCCGTGAAGGCGACAAAGGAACATGGAGATGGGACCTTGCAGAAGGAGCTCGAGAAGGAGCCGAAGGCGGGTAGGCAGGAGCCTCCGCCAACGGTCGAGGTCGAGGAGGAGGAGGGCCAGGGCGACCATGGAGAAGCCGAGCAGAGCTTAAAGTGGTAGAGGGGCCGCAGTGGGATCATCCAGATATATGTCCTAGGTTGGGGGTCTTGACTTGCGATCATGCCGTCTACCCTGTGATGGAGGAGACAAATGAGGTCGCTCCGTATCTCTGTCGAGGGCTTCAACTTCCGGCCGACCGGACGCTTTATGCTGTGGCCACTCCGGTGGAAGCATGCTCAGAGCTTTTGGCCTTTCTCTCTCTGGTAAGTTTTTCCTTTTGTATATATATGTTCTTTTTATTTGCCTTGTTCTAATTTATTTCTACCCCTCGACCTGATAATACTATGCCTTATCTTTTTTCTTCCTTTTCAGGCCACCCATTGGGCAGCGTCCGTGGCGGACAAAGGTCAGGAGATGCAGGGCCGAATGGCCAAAGTTTTGGAGTAGAAGAGGAGGACGATGGCGGCCGAGGAAGAACTCCGGCGGATGCAGTTGTAGAATGAGACCTTGGATAGCCAAGCCAAGGTGTTAATCGGTGATAAGTAGAGGCTGGAGGAAGAGTTGGCGAGGGCCAACAGGCGAATCGAAGGGCGCAATGCCCAGCTAAAGAAAGCGCGGAGGGAGCTTCAGAAAAAATAGAAGACCCTGAACCTTACTGAAGAGAGTTGCTATCAGTTTGGTGCTGACCATGTGCTGAAGAAGGCACGTGAGCTTGGCTGGGACTACAAGCAACTTCTGGAAGAGTCGCTTGAAGATCCCATCGGTCGTCCTGATGATGCAACAGAGCCACTGGCCGTCTCCTCCGGTGAAGATGAGGACTTCTCGGATCCGGAGCTTCAGTAGATATTTATACTTAGTATTTTCATTTCCAGTTTGTAATTGATATTCAAACCTTTGGGCTTCATACTTTTAATTACCTTCAGGCCTTTTATATATTAGTGCATCTTTTGCCTTAGAGATTTATTTTTTGTCACATTTTTTTATCTTCGTTCGTACTGTATATTTGGCTTCATATTTTTCCTTAACAGTTTTGGCATAATATTCATCTTCGGCCCCGAGTGTTAAGGGAGAAAGTTGGTAGTTCAAACGGAAACCTTGGGCCATTAAGATTGCCCAATAAATATTGTTGTTTTGGGTGTAGGATCAAAGGGGATCTCCTTCTTCGACATTGCCCCTAGGTGAGTCTTCCTTCGGTTAATAATTGTACTAGAAGAGGAAGGGCTCATTTTTTTCGGGATCGCCCCTAGACGAGACCTTCTTTGTTCGTCAAGGATGACTTGTGAAATTTTGTGTAAAATTTCAGGTTGAGGACGAAGGGCTTATTTTGCTCGGAATTGCCCCTAGACAAGGACTTCTTCACTTTTAACTTGTAAAAGTTATATGAAATATTAGGTTGAGGATGAAGGGTTTGTCTTCTTCGGGATTGCCCTTAGTCAAAACCTTCTTCATTCCTTCATTAATAATGTGCTTTTATAATTGATAAAAATTACAAGTCACATATGTTATAATTTTATAGCAGTTATAGGGCAAAGGATATTATTTTTTTTGGGATTGCCTCTAAATAATATTCATTCGCCTTTTTATTTTAAGCAAATCAAACGCGGAGGGCGAAGGGTTTATCTTCTTCGGGATCGCGCCCTAGATAATACTCATTCACCCCTCCATTTGCCGTAATTTTAAGTGCTAAAATTGCACAAAGAATTGCATTTTTATTGAATATTAAGTCATTACAATTCTCAAATAGAATTTAGAATGAAGTACAAATGAGAAATAAAAGAAATTTTCCTTACTGATAAAATTTCTGAAGGCGACTAGCATGCCAAGTGTTTTTGATGGCTTCGCCATCCAGTGTTTCCAGCTTGTAAGTTCCAAATCGAACAATCTCAATTACTTTGTAAGGCCCTTACCAATTTGGCTAAAGTTTCCCTTGCCTCGCCGACATTGACACGGCTAGTTCTCGTAGGACCAAATCTCCAACACCGAATGACCTTTTCTTCATTTCTGAATCATAATGTTGGGCTGCCTATAGTAGGTACTTTACATTACTTTGGTGGGAAGCCTCTCTCTCTTCTTCTAACTAATCCACATTTTCCCTAAATCGGGAGTTGTTTCCTTCTACATTATAGACTTCAGTTCCGTAAGATTCTAGGCCTACTTCGACCCGTACAAGGGCATCCGTTCCATATGCCATCCTTCCACTGATGATAGTGTATCTTGTTGCCCTGTACTTTACTTTTAGGGCTTCCCTTTGGTCCAAAGGGAGGATTCCTTTATCTAGAAAATTCCGAATATGAGTCATCCAATCGGTGCCTTGGCGTATCTCAAGGAAATCCTTCCTTTCGATTGGAGGCGTCTTGGATTTGGTGAGATAGATGAAGTAGGTCAAGCTCTGTGTCTCAGCCAAAGCTAGCCGGATATGGCATCCCCCTAGTATTATTTTCCCTGCCTATGTGACTTAGCTCAAAAGTTTCAAATAACAAGGAAGAATTCTTTACCTTAGCAGTGTAAGCCTTGGTCCGAGGATCCCTTTGTTCACATTTCCCTGAAAAGTGCTTGACTACTAGCATATAATCAGTAAATTCCCTCAAATGCTTCGCCTCAAGGCTTCGAGCTAACTCCATTCTTTCCAAGAGGGCTTCATATTCTGCCTCATTATTGGTGAGGGGGAAGTCGAACCATATAGCTTGACATATTTCAAACCCATCAGGACTGGAGAGGATTAAACCGACCCCACACTTTTTCCCGACGACTAATCCGTCCACAAAAAGCTTTCATTTACCCTGGGTCCGAATGAGTTGTTCCTCCGGTGTAAGGTCTTTTGGTCCAGAGAATGCGTATTCAACCATAAAACCATCCAAAGCTTGAGTTTTGATCATCGTTCGAGGAATAAACTCGAGATCGAATTCTCCCAATTCGATGGACCAAGCTACAACCCTTCCCGAAGCTTCTGCCTTGTCATAATTTTCTTCAACGGCTGATCTATGATTATCTGAATAGTTCGGACTTGAAAATAATTTCACAATTTTCGGGAGGCCATGACCTACTCATATGAGAATTTCTCGGCGGTGGGGTACCTTGTTTCTGCATCCTTAAGCACATGGGACATGTAGAAGACATGATGTTGGTTCCCCTCATGATTTATTACTAGTACCACTCCCAGTATTCGGTAAGACACAGCCAAGTAGAGTTGAAGAGTTTCATTCAGATTCGGCCTCATTAAGAGTGGTGCCCTAATAAGATATTCTTTGGCTTCTTCAACCGCCTTCTGGCATTCGGCCCCCATTCAAAATCCTTCGACCCCTTAAGCACGACGAAGAAAGGGAGTGATTTCTTAGCTAACCAGGAGATTTCGCCGAAGGGAAGCCAGTCGACCGGTCAGCTTTTGGATATCCCTGATGCATTTGGGAGCCTCCATGTTGATAATCGCCTCAATTTTCTCAGGGTTCGCCTCTATCCCTCAGGCGCTGACCATGTAGCCTAGACATTTTTTGCTTACCACTCCGAACATGCACTTTTTCAGATTTATCCTCACGTTATTCCTATAGAGAGTCTCGAAGCACTCTCTCAGATCTTCGGTGTGATATTGGAATTAGAATATCACGATCATGTCCACGTAGGCCACCATATTTCAGCCAATCTGCTCCTTGAACACTTTGTTCACCATTCGCTGAAATGTGGCTCCAGCGTTCTTAAGTCCGAAGGGCATTTTAATATAAGCATAAGTTCCCTTCGGAGTTATGAACGCTGTCTTGGGAACATCCTTGTCGTGCATGGCAATTTGATGATAACCATAAAAATATCAAGAAAACTAAGTACCTGGTATCCGGCCGTGGCATCTATCAGTTGGTCGATGTTGGGTAAGGGGTAGTGGTCCTTCAGACAAGCTTTGTTGAGATTCGTGTAGTCCGCGCACATCCTCCACTTCTCATGGGATTTCTTAACAACCACCACGTTAGCCAACCAGTCAAGATACTCAATTTTTTCAATAAACTTAGCTTCCAACAGCTTCTCCACTTGGCCTCGATGACCTTTTGTCATTTAACTGCTAAGGTCCTCTTCTTTTGCTTTACCAGTTTGGCCTCGAATTGCATATTAAGACAATATTTAGCTGTCTTGGGATCTAGACCAGGCATGTCCTCTAGCCCTTAGGCGAACACATCATGGTACTGCCAAATCACCACAATAACCTTTTCCTTCAGATCCTTTTCCATGTTTCTCCCAATTCGAACCATTTTGCCCGACTGCCCAGTATATAGTTCAACTTCTTCGACTGGCTTGGCGATCGGACTCGAAAGATCTATCCCGAACTTGTCCAACTCGATGTTCAGGGTCTCTCTACTTCCACTAGGTTCGGCCTCAGCTTTTTTCTTTTTCCAATTTTATCGGGCTTTTTGTAGGCCTGATCTTTTTCTAAGTCTTCTAGCATAATTATTCGGGAAGTTTTTTGATCGCCCCTCATCTCTCCTACCCCTTTCTCAGTTGGGAATTTGAGCTTGAGGTGGGGTATGGACTCTACCGCCTCGAAGGTTGACAGGAACGGCCTTCCCAGAATAACATTATACTGATTCTCAATCCGAACACATAGAACTTTACTGGCTTCTCAACAATATATGGTAATTTTCCCAAAAGGACGGAAAGAGTGATCATACCTTCAAACTGTAGAGGTGCTTCGTTGCAAGGCTCTAGTTGTTCGCCCTCTAGGTTCATCTTACAGTAAGTTTTATAGAACAGGATGTTGGCCGAGCTGCTAGTATCCACAAGCACCTTCCAGATTTTGTTTTTCCAAAGAGAGGATTGATGATAAGGGGGTCTTCATGTGGATGAATAACATCCTTGTAATCTTCTGTACTGAAAGTTATGGGCATGTGGGGCTTCGCCTGTCCGAACTGATAGAGGTTGTACACATGTTGGGCATACCTCTTCTTCGTCATCTTACTATCTCTTTCCAACACACTGCTCCCAGAAATTGTCTTCTCCTCAACCCTTATCACGTCTCTTCGTTCGGGCTCCTCAGCTTATGGTTCTTCCTGATTGTCCTTTAGCCCCAATTTGTCCCTCAGATCTCAGACAAACTGATTGAGTTCGCCTTTTTTGATCATCCGCTCAATAAACTTCTTGAGATGGTAGCACTCATCAATGTTATTCCTCTTATCTCTGTGATAATCACAGTATTTGTCAGGGTTCTTCTTGTGGTTCGGGACCTTCATCTTGGTTGGCCGAATGAACCCAGGCTTTCCCTTGATCTCATGGAGAATCTTGGAGATTGGTGCATTCAGAGGAGTGAATACAGCCGAATCTCTATCTCGGTGCCGTTCGGCCCCACGTGGGTTTCCTTTCTTCATTGCTTCTTGCTATCCCTTCGGTCATTCCCAGATCTTGAGCTATCGTATCTTTCTGCTCTCTTTGATTGGTCATCCCTTCAGGAATCTTTGTTTCCCTCAATACTTTCCATTTTCCTCCGAATTTTCTCACCCCTCACATATATATCATTTAGGGATTTGGGGGGGGGGAATTGTAAAGAGTTGAGTGAAGCTTTTTACCTTTATAGGGGTCCAGCCCCGCCGTAAGGAAGCACATCTCCTTGAATTTGTCCAGATATATGACCATTCCAGCTTCTTCTTTGAACCAAGCCAAGTAATCCCCAAGTTCTTCAATCGCCCCTTGCCTCAATATCCTTCGCCTTTCGGCATATGTGTGAATAGTGCTTCAGGAACTTTCTCTTCAACTGCTCATATGACCCGATGAACCTCGATTTGAGGGACTTGTACCACATCAAAGTTGATCCCTTCAAGTAGGTCTTGAGCATTTTATAGAGCATGATGTCATTATGACCCATCCCAATCATCAGCAATTCATATTTTTCACAGTGGTCCTCCGGATCGCCCTTTCCGTTAAAATCACTAATCTTTAGGAACTGTCTTTCCCCGTACGGGAGGGGGGGTCGGTACTGCTCGATCTCTTCCGTCATAATCGGTTCTGGGTCGACCCTTCTTTCACCGAACATGACCTTTTCCAGGCGAGTTAGTCTGATTCGGGACCAATCAAGTTCTTCGTCCGAATCAGATGAAAAATGTTGCTTCGTTTGCTTCCTCCTGGGGTGCGAATCAGAGTCAGACTCGTCTTCTTCGTCATACCCCCATCGCTCTTTCCTGGGGTTGGTGGTTTTTTCTGGCTCATCGGCATGTAGTACTTCGCGTAGTGCTCCTATAGCTCAATTTCATCCCTCTAGAGCTGCATGGCTTTTAGTCGCAACGCATCAGCCTCCCTTCACTTCGCCCGGGCCTCCACCTCTCTCTCGGCTTGATCATCTTTTGCTTTTCCCTTTTTCGCGGCTAACGTTTCAGAAGTTAACTTGATGACTCCATCGACATCTACCAAGGCGGACGTGTGTCCCCCATCGTGGGGAGTGAAACCAGGTGGTGGTGAGTGTTCATGAACTGTTTTCATCATTTTCTCGGTATCTCATTTACAATTCTCATAATTCCCACAGACGTGGCACTTCAAAGCGTTGCCTTTGCTTTACTGTGTTTCAATTGGCTATTTAGTGTTGCTTAACTATTGTACTATTTTTAAAATTATTAGTTATATTCGAGTTTTAATTTTTTTAAAATTAGTTTTAAATGACCCAACCATACTGATGATGTTACCTACTAATTTTAGAGATGTGTAACTTTTTTTTAAAAAAATAGATTTTATATCTTGTGCTTTTATAATAGTCAAACCACAGTGAACACATGTTCGCATTAACTAGTCCTGTCCCGAGTGCTAAGCTACTGAATTTTACCAGCTAGGGTTATATGCATTCTATCATAATTGTTCTACATTTTGTTTATAACTTCTTGATTCATTGATTTCATCTTCCAATCTGGAGGCTGGTTTTTTGTTTAGTTACTTGGCACTATACATCATTGCTCAGTTCATAGTTATTTTTTATAAGTGTAAAGATCATTGATGTTGTGATACTTTAAAGCAAGATTTTCAAACTAGTTGCGTGTGATTTTTAAATGAAAATAGGTGATTCCTATACTATATGCAACCATGATGGAAAACAAGTGAGTCGATCATGAAAACTTTGAATGGTATCATAAACCATCTGATTTGGTAGCATCTGATCCCAGAGAATAGGGAACATAATAACTGATTTATTAATATTTTTGATAAGGTGGTTTCTTCTCAAATATATTTTCACTTCTCTTCTTTTTTGACTTTGTAGTTGATAAGTATAAAGAAGACAATTCAAAAATTTTAATTTAGGTGTTTGGAGGGAAATTTAGTTTATGTAACTTTTAAAATTGGTGGTTGACAAACTGAGTGCTAACATCGATTTCCGTTATTTTTTAGGTGGAGATTTTACATTCTTTTATTCAACCACCTCACTTGGATCAGCATATTCATATGCTTCCCATATCCAAGTTATAAATGGCTTTTGGATGTAGTCTCACATATTATAATGACAGGAAGTATGAAGGCTCAGTAATGCTATCAAGGGCGGTGCTACATTTTAGCGACTTTATTCTATATCTTTCATTATTTAGTATTTTTATAGTTTTTTCTTTCAAAGTTAAAACTTTTGTACTTTATAAGTTTGAATTGGATGTATTGCCCAATTTAATTTAGTTTGGTATGTTTTAGAATTTTTTGGATGCTTCTTGGGACTGTTGGATGCCTTGTTTGGTAGGTATCATGTAGAAACTGAACAATTATGTCCGCATTTTTATTTTTTAAGTGTTGTATTTGACTTTATATAGTGTTGCAGTATGCATACAAATGTAAATTATGAGGGGTTGCATTTTGTAAATTTGATGTTGCATAAGGCTAAAGATGGTGTTACATTTCACGAAAAATAGTGTTGCAAATGACAATATAGTGTTACATATGACTAAAATTGGTGTTGCACATGACTAAAACCGGTGTTGCATTTAAAAAATTTAGATTTGCATTAGATGCCGTGGGGCCCACTGCTGACGTGGCGATGTGGGGACCGCTGCTGACGTGGCAATGTGGGGCCCTCTACTAACGTGGCAATGTGGGCCCCTACGGACATGGCATTGTGGGGGCCCGCTAGTGACATGGCATACTGATGTGACAAGGTGGGGACCATTGCTGACTTCGAAGTATGACGTGTCTCTTGCCATGTAGGACAGTGTGGTGATGTGGCATCATGTCTGATGCAATACCAAGTGTCGTTTCCATTGTATGCCTTTAGTGTTGCAAAAGAAGCATAATACAACGATTTCTAGTGTTGCACAAAGCGTTGCCTTATGACTCTACGACCATGCCCGTATTGGCAACACTGGCCTGGTGTTGCGTATTACCTTATGTAACACCATTTAGGCCTTACGCAACTACATAGTGGTGGTGCCTCTGTGCACTTATGGCGTAGTGAATTTATTTTCATACAAACCATTTTATCCGTAATTCGCCTAATTTTATTTTAATTAATGATATATATATATATAATTTTAGTATTTATTTCATTAATTACTTTACCATTTCATTTTTGAAGTTTTATTTATAAATAGATGTGTACATATATAACTTAATATTTCGAACTTAAATTTGGACACTGTTACAACCGGTATTTCATGTAATAGTTAATTGAATATTCTATAATTATGATTTAATCATTTATAAAAATTTGGTGGATATATGTTTGTGTTATTGGATTGATGCATAATAGTTTTGTTAAATTATTTAAGAATTTTGAAAGCAAGAAATGTATTATTTGCTCTTAAATGTGATTTATAGAGTCTATTCCTTATTTTAAGAAAAATCATTTTAAAAATATTTTCATCAATAAATTTCAAAAGTGATCTTATAAATTTCTAAAAATTCTAAGGTATTTTATGACACCACTCTTGTAATTTTTGAAATTATATTTCTATTTATAAAATATATTCTATGTAATTAATTTGATTATTAATTAGCAAATTACCTAGATACCCATGCATGCATTTTACTCCCAATAAAAAGGCAAGGGTCCCATTGGAATTTCAAAACCCACTAACTATTCTACACTAGCCAAATTACCAAGTTAACCTTGCATGCAAATTTGGTGTATTAGTGGGAGAGGGATAAATTGGTAAAAACTTTATCCACTCACTTTTACAATGTGAATATAAAAGCCAAAAAGGGATGATCAACTACCAATTCTACACTCCACCCCACCACACCACTCCACTCCACTCCATTTTTCTCTCTTCTTCCTCCTCCTCCCTCACCCTCTCGGCCGAACACCCCATCCCCCATTCCTTTCCATTTTTCATCAATCTCTCACCATCTTTTAGTGTAATTTCACTTCCCATGATTAGTCACTTCCCAAAAATCCTTATGCTTAAAAGTTGATGATTTATCGTTGCATGTTGTGTTTTTGTTTAAACTCAAAGAGAAAAACCTTGATTCTTGTGAATCCAAGGCTTCTCCATGAGATACATTACTTATGTGCTAGTATTATGTATTTTTTGTTAAAGAAACTTGATAAAACTCTTTGCATGTTAGTGATCAGTCATTTTATGGCCATTTCTAGTCTTGCATGTTAGTTTTAAGATGACATTTTGATGAAAAACCATGATACTTTTGCTATTATATTCGAAAACATGCATGCATGATTAAACTCTTGAAATTCAAATTTATTTGTGCATAATAAGAGTTATTGCCATGTTATTTTGCTAAAATTAGTTAAGGTAAGATAGTGTGCATGATTACTAGTGTTGGGTAAGTGTTTAAAGTTAAATTTGTAAGAAATGAACTTTCATGTTTAGCCGAAATCGTGATAAATTGTTAACTTGAATTGCTTGTGGTAAATTGTTTGCATGGAGGTGCATTAGGGTATGAATGGTCTTCCCACTTGTTGAGGCATT
The DNA here is from genome assembly GCF_009905375.1 of Apium graveolens. NCBI lineage: Eukaryota > Viridiplantae > Streptophyta > Magnoliopsida > Apiales > Apiaceae > Apium > Apium graveolens. The sequence goes on along the minus strand of NC_133653.1, from coordinate 87,982,265 downwards.
AGTTGAGGGTATTAGTGCAGTAGGGTTTCTTGGGTTAAGGTTGATCTCTCGGTTTTAAAGTGGGAGTTAAGGTGGAAGGATTAGAGTAGGACACTTGGATTTTCCAAATCTGCACACTAGTTGTAGGTGAGTTTTGAATGGGCATTTATTAGGCCTTGGTAGGCCCGAGCTGCAGAGAGTTGGGACTTGGTTTATACTTGAGTTCAGAAGCCATAGATTATAGAAAACCTACCATTTAGTGAGGTGCACATACAAAAACACTAAATCTGCCGAAACAGGGGACAATTTAGGCTTGGTGTAGTTTGGAGGTCATGAAGTGGTGTTATGGGTAGGCCCTCATTAGGCCTCAGTTAGAACTGATACTAGGGAGTATGTGGGAGGTTTATAAGTCATAGTTTGGGAGTTTAGAGTTAAAACCAAGGGTGTAAAGTGATAGCAAAATAGGGCAGTTTGAGTGTCGCTGGAACAGGGGACAGTCAACTTTGAGAGTAGGCCCAAGGAGGCCTAGGGTAGGCCTTGGTGTCACTCCAAGTGTACAAGTTAGGTTTAGGTTCGGAGATTTTAGTGTAGTAATTTGAGTAGCAAACTTTGAGTGGAAGAGGGTTCAATGACCCTAGAAACCACTCGATGTCACCTAGGCGTTGCACTTAGGAACACTTTGACTTTGCACTTAGTTTTTGAGTCTTTAGAGGTAAGGCCTGAGTTGACCATTGATTTCTTATGGTAGTTAGAGGTCAGTAGGAGGTTAGGCCAGGGTTGTGGTCAAGTCAAATGAGGATTGGCTTGATAGGGCACTTCGAGTTTGGAGAGATAGTTGGGTTGCACTAGACTAGTTGAGCACTTCGAGTCATTGTGTGGGTGGAGGGAGATCATTCAATACTTATTAGTGCAGTATGCTTTAAATAATATATTATGTGACTAAATGTGTTATGTGCTCCTAAATGACTACTTGGGACATGATGCTATTATGTGAATACTAAGAGTCGAACGTGTAATTAGGCGTAAGTGCCACTATAATTCGAATTTCCTAGAACCAGGATGGAGATTTTGTGAGAATATATTTTGATGAGGTTTAATATTTTATGTAGGCTCTGGAGAAGATAGTAAGCTTTCCGTCAAAGTCGATTAGTGCTCCCGGTTACTTCCACGATCAAGATGAGAGTTAGTCCAGCCTTCTTAAGGCAAGTATTCCCGAACTTTCTTGATATATGGAAAGTGTTTTCCCCTTGTCAATTCTATATATTGCAAGTGTCCTTAAACCCTCTCGAAATATATCACGAATTATTCTGAACTTTTAAGATGTATTGCAAGTGTTCTGAACCACTCTTTTGAATTATAATAGCATGCTCGTATAATGATCATTAGTATTTTTGTCACTATGATATAACGTCACAAATACTCTGATTTTAGATTGAGATATTACAAATGCTATGCCATGCTTACGATTATTGGACTTGCCTTAAGTCTATTTATGCTCTTATAAAAATCACACCCTTATCACTATTTGGTTTCAATTCGACCTAGTACCTACCTTTGACTTAAACCAAATATCTTGGCCATTTCAAGATACCCTTATAAACTAAAATACTTCATTTGCCTTGATTGTGTAATCTCTCTTGATTAACCGCTATCCCTTTTTACTCTCACACCTCCAAGTTATCAACTCTTTACATATATCCTTACAATCATACCCAAACTTTGTCACTAGATATATGCCATATATAACCCTCAAAATTTGAGATCTCTATCTTGTTGATTGATGTTATGATTCTTTTTTAATACTTTCTTCCCTGGTGGTCAAACCATCGATGTCCATCTTTGGAAACTCTGATAGTGAGAGTTAATTCATTCTGATAAGAGTTTCATAACTCCAATCCTTGACTGATAATTTAAATTCATTTGTTTAGAATCCTTGTAAAGTTCTCCCTGACATCAGTTTTATAAAAGATAGTTCCTCTTTAAATAAAAGAAAGTTTTCTTGAGATTGGTGAATTGGACTAAGATGCAAGTCCCTTTCACACTTATTATATTAGGCTTAAAATCTGTCTAGGGATCCCAATCAAATTGTTTAGAACCCAGCGAGGTTCGGGATTACTTCGCGGCTGATCACCGGCTGTAATACGTAGCGTCATAAAATGATTTTGAGCAATGATTTGGTTACAAATGTTATGACTTGAATAATGATGCCATACACCTCAATTTCCAGTTATAAACTGCTATGATGTTAATTTTTATTTTATGATGTACCTTACCGAGCGTTCAGCTCAATTCTTGCTTTTCATTCATGTTATTTTAGCTAACAAGTATGGTTAGATTCAAGCAGACTGCTTGTAAGTCTACCGGTGGAGATGCTGAGGCTTATGTAAGAGTTCAGGTAGTATAGTTGGCGTTTGTGTGAGGACCGGTAACCTTATATAAGAGTTGTAATAGTTGTAGTGTTGGACTGTTCAAAGACTGAACCTTTGTGATCTTGAATTTTGTTGTTAACCGCCGTTTGTAATAACTTTATATTTGTTAGTTGTATTCTGTTAGTTTATTTTGGGGCTGTGACAAACACTCAATTCCGGAATATTTAATTTTGACAATTTTTTAGCTAAAATATAACTTTATGATGCATAAATTTAGTGCAGAAATAAATCATATGTTGAAGTACTATAATATATTTTTAAAAATATAAATGGAACTGTAATGGATATGTATTTAGTCAAATCTGATCCAAATGTGATCCATTGACAAGTCTACAGTTAATAGGGTTAAATGGGGCGGAGATCTCAAATCCCATACATATCGGCATAAAATATATTTGCCCCAACCCCGCCCCATTCCCCACGGAGATTTATTTTCAATCCACATCCTCGCCCTTACGGGACGATGCATGCCTCGTCGCTCATTTGATATTTTTTTAAAAATAAATAAATAATTGCTAATTATTTTTTGATTAAATATATATAAATTTTTATTATAAAAATTACATTATAAAAGTACTTATTAAAACATGATACTCATCTAAAAAAATTACGTTATCCTCTAAAATATTTACAAAATAAATATAAAATTAATAATACATAAATCATATAATATAGGAAATGATTAAATATGGATGAATAAAGTTAATCTTGTCAAACATTTCCAATATAATATAGTATATCTATATAAAAAAAGTAAATATATATAGGGGTTTGATCAAACAGAAACCTATATTAAAATAAAAATTAGAAACTGGTCTTAGTCATACATTCATCCCTTTTGACTTTAAATCTCATCCACTCATTTAATTAATTAAAAAATATAAAATACAAGGATTTGAGGTACTAAAAATCATAACTGCTTTTGACTTTCTCTCTCATCCTCATCCGTATCTCTCTCTCTAAATTTTTTTATCTAATTTTTGATCGTTTAATCTATTATTTTTTGTTCATCTAGCTTCATAAAAGAAAATCGCTTTAGTGTTGTGTTGTAGTGATTGTTGATTTCTCAAAACTGTATTGTTCATACTACTCATCGATTAATTATTTGAGGATGATTACAACCGATATGAATAAAATTAGAGTTAATCAAGGTAAATTATCTTTTTTTATAGTGTTTGAAGATGATTACAGCTGATTTTAATAAAATTAGAGTTAATCAAGATAAACTATCTTTTTTGTAGCTTTTGATATGTTGATAAGCTCGTTCATTTGATTTTTTTGCTTGTTTGATACTTTTCAGATTTTAAGTTGTGATACCAATAGTTTTAGTTGATTTTTTGATAATACATGAGATTAATGCTTAATTCTGAATTGTTTAACTTGTTTCAATTGTATTTTTGTTGATTTAGTTTTTATATGATTATATGATTATGTATTAGTGATTTTTTGTGTAAGATAGCTCTCTATTATGTTGATTATATAGCTTTGTTATGTTATTATTTGTGTAATGTATTATTGATTATCAAATTGCATTATAATGTATCAGTGATTATTTTTTATGTAATAGTGATTGTTTGTGTACAATTGCTCTGTTAGGTTTCTTCAGATTGTTTTACATGTATTATTGATTTACACGCAGCAAAACACGAATTATTCGAATTAACCAAAATATGCAGCAAGGCAACACAGAATAACAACCACACACGGACACAGCCCCACACGCGCAACGTGCGCAGCAGCCACAAAACGCAGACCAAACCACAACATCCCTCGCCGGAAAAGCAAAAGGGAGGCGGTGACGGGAAGAATAAAGGCGGCACATAATGTCACACCCCCAACTTAATTAACAAAATAAATATAACTATTACAATATTTAAAAGAAAGTAAACATAACCGAATCCAAGATCTTACAGTTTAGGATTTGAAACAGCCCAACACTACCATCTATTACCACCGATTTTAATATCGAGTCCTCACACAAAACTATCTCTTATTCTACCTGAGCTCGGACATACGTATCGGCGTCACAGGTCTTACGTGATGTCTGCTTGAATCTAACCACAGCTGCTAGCTGTAATATCAGGGTAAAGCAAGAAGTGAGCCAAATGCTCAACAAGTGCTAAACTATATGATACAAAACATAAATCAAGATATGTATAATAGAATGACATTGTGAAGATATAACCAATAATAACAAGAGATAAAACTTTGAGTGATGGCATCATTTGCTTGAATCAAAACATTTTCAAAATTATAACTTAATCAAAATCATTTTATGACGCTACAGATTACAGCCGGTGATCAGCCGCGAAGTAATCTCGAACCTTGCTGGGTTCTAAAACTTTAATGGGATCCCTAGGCAACTTTTAAGCCTACAATATAAGTGTGGAAAGGACTCGCGTCTCAGTCCAAATCCACTATTCAAAGAAAACATTTATCCCCCTTTAGGACTTAAAATCCACATTTTAATCATTTCAAAAACTGATGTCGATTTATAATAAAATCTCTTAAGTAGTAAACATTTTTATCAAGGGATTATAGATCAACTTGAAACACTGGAAATATGACACTAAATCTCAGGGCCATGATCCACTAGACTTTACTGTATTAGGGTAATTGAGAGGTTTCCATAAACCAGAACTTTGATAAGGAAATTTAGCAAGGCTATTTGATAATATGAAAGAGTAATGCCAAACTAGGCTTAAAGCAATGGTTTTCAACAAGGTACAAGTACTAGAACATCAAGAAGGTAAGCTTCATGAATAAGAGGAGTGTTAAGTTATGAGGAAATGATTTTTAGCTCAAGGTATAACAGGATTGTCCATCTTCAGGGTATGAAAAAGGGGTTATCAAATCAGTTAAGAACAATCTTTGAAGAATATCTGGCTTTTAGGTATCAAGGTAAAGTTTTTATTGGGGTTCAAGCATCAGGGTGAGATGTCAATATCTTAGGAATCAATGGCATGATAATCAAGAGGTTCAATCAAGTATTATATCAAATCTTTATTTTATCATGGCATTCCAATTACTATGATATACTAGCGTAATATAACTGTTGCAATATCAATATTTCTATAATAATACAAAGACTGATTTAAATATTTCTTGGTTCAAGTATATTAAGATGACTCAGGATAATCACATCAATATATATAAATTAATTATTACACATTTGCAGTGAATATGAAAGACAGGTTGAATCACTTGCCTTGAGAAAGGCTGGTCTGGTCTGGCTGGTAGGAGCAACTGGAAGCTTCACTCGACCTTTATGGCAAGTTTACCCTCGTCTCGAGATCCTACATAAATAATAATAATCCTCATTATAATGTATTCTCACCAACTTAACCTATTTACAACTCGAAATTAAACACCAATGACACTTAGGCCTATATGCACTCAATTTATAATTACCTTATAAATACCATAGTCCACATAGCCACATATACTCACATATCATATTTTAATATCAAATAATATGACACACATCATAATACAACGCCAGGCTTGGATGATCTCGACCCACAACTTAAGTCACTTGGTCGCTAAACTAGACAAAGTCTCCAAATTTTGGCTTCCTTACTCAATGTGCCTTTACTAAACTGTCCAAAACCTATTGACCCTCACTTGGGCCTTTAATTCTAATGGCTTTATACTATCTTGCAACCATAGCGGTCAACCCAGGTCTTACTCATAAGTGCTCTAAAACTATGTGTTAAGTGAAAGTGCTCACTGGAGTAAATTTCAGAATGACATCTATGGTTTCTTGAGTGCATTAGACACTCTTAAACTACAAGTTTACCTCCAAAACTTCTACACTAGACTCTTCTAACCATAAGGCATCTCCCAAACTTGATGTGGCTCAAGGGCCTAGCTTGGGCCTCCTTGGGACTAAGCTTAAAGTCCATGGTTCCCCTGTTTTTCTGGGCAGGAAATGCCCTGACTTGAATTAACTTGTGATACATGGTTCTAACTCAAATCCTATGAACTATGGTTGGAAAAACTACTCTGACACTCCCTTTAACTAAGGCCCAACAGAGCCTAATGAGGGCCTACCCATGACATGGTCAAAACTTCCTATTTCTAAGTTGCAACAAAACTGTCCCCTGCAGGACAGATTTTATGATTCCACTTGTGCACCTAACCAAACGACTTGTAAACCTTCAACAAACACCTAAAACCTTTTATATACTCCTAATTCTAGCTTCTGGTGGCTTGGGCCTCAAAGTGCACAACAATGACATGGTCAAAACTCGCTCTAAACCTCAGGGTACCAAACTGATTTTCTGCAGAAACTAATACTCTCCTTTCACCAAGGTTCTTACTTAACAAACCCAACCAACAACAACAAAAAACCCAACCCAAACCTTAACTAAGGTGTTCTACTGAACTAACTCCCTTACAATCAAAATAATCTTGGTAGATATCATCCTTACCTAAGGTGCAACATAGCAAAACAAAGGAAACCACATTACATAACTTACAAGCCATTAAGTTTTTGAAAATGATAAGTTATATGTTTTTTTATAAATATATATGAATTAATACCACATATCAAGGAGCACTAATCAAGATTAATATCTTATCCCTACTGAAATTAAGGCTTACTAATAAAATCAATCCACATGATCAAAAACTTCCAAAATTCCAAGAGAAATCTACATGCATGCATGACTTCGAGTCTTATAAACCAAAACAACATGCTTTCCAAATAAATTTTACCATGGAATCAATATGCAAGCCTAGCATAAGCTATAACTAGATGATCACTTAGCATGCAAAGGGTTTTATCAAGTTTTTGATACAAAATTTATGTTATCACCACCAAAAACACATAAAATTGAAACAAGACAACAAAACATCATCAAGAACCATTCATTCAGCTCCCTCAAGGTCATGGCCGAATGAAGTGGAAGGGAAATGACCATTTAAAATCAAGAGCCTCATTCTCATGACTTGGCATTTCACCATTCCTTGTAGTTCTCTCAAATACAACCTTAAATCCATAAGAATCAAGATTATACTTTGAGTTCCAACTAAAGCTTTGACATGCAAACTCAAAACTTAAACTTTTCACTCAAAACTCTTTGAATTATGTATGATCAAGATATAGGAAGTAACATTTACTTGAATGGAAGGTGGGAGCTTGAATGAAGAATGAAGAAAAGGGAGGGGTGTAGGGCTTCGACCAAAAAGCCGAGGGGAGAGGGGGAGCGTCGAGAGGAGAGGGGGAGCGCCGAGAGGAGAGGGGGAGGAAGGAGGAGTGTGGAAATGGTGGAGTAAAAGTGGGGTGATAATCATATTGGTTTGGTTTATATTTGACCACAAGTGAGTGGATATGAGAATTTACAAAAGTAACCTTCTAACATAGTTAGGTAGATTTGCATGCAAGGACAAAGTGGTAATTTGGCTAGTAGAATGAAAGTGAGTGGGGTTGGAAATGCCTTCCTTGCCCCTTAGTTGAATGGAAGAGTATTTGCATGCAAGGGTAACCATGTAATTTGATAATTATTAAGCAACCAAATTTTCAAAGATTTATTTTTATATAATAAAATAAAAGTTCAAAAATTATAAAATTTATACCATAAAATAACTTGGATTTTTAGAGATTTTATAAAATCATTTTCAAAATTTGTGAACAAAATATCTTTTAAAAGAAAATTTTTCCAAGGCTTAGAATATTCCTTATAAATCAAAACTAAAGGAAATAATTTAAATTTTTGCTTTGAAAAATCATATACTACACATAACAATTTTATAATGCAGAAATTTTCACTCACACAAACGTACAATCAGTGAACATATTTTTATTCGGCTTTAATATTATACCAAATCGACAAATAATATTACACGAAAATGCCGGTCGTAACATCCTCTCCCCCTTAAGGGATTCTGTTACGACCGGCATTTTATGTAATATTATTTGTGAATTTGGTATAATATTAAGTCAAATGAAAATATATTCAATGATTGTACGTTTGTGTGAGTGAAAATTTCTGCATTATAAATTTGCTTTGGGTAGTATATGATTTTTCAAAGTAGGAGTTTATTTAATTTCTTTATTTTTGATTTATAAGGAATATTCTAAGCTTTGGAAAAATCTTCTTTTAAAAGGCATTTTGTTCACAAATTTTGAAAATGATTTTATAAAGTCTCTAAAAATACAAGTTAATTTATGGTATAAATTTTATAATTTTTGAACTTGTATTTTATTTTATAAAAATAAATCATTATAAATTTTAGTTGTCATATTTATCAAATTACATGAATAACCTTGCATGCAAACTCTCTTCTATTTAATCAAAGGGCAAAGAAGACATTCTCAACCCCACTAACTCACATTTTGCTAACCAATTTACCCCTTTACCCTTGCATGCAAATCTACCTAACTATATTGGAGGGTTATTCTTGTAAAATCTCAAACCCACTCACATTATAGTCAAATCAATGCATAAAAACAAGTCCAAGAAGTGATCATCACCTCACTTCACCCCACCACTTCACTCTCTTCTCCCTCCCTCCTCCCTCACCTCTCGGTTTTTCCCCTCCCCTCTCGGCAACCACCAAAACCGAGCCCCATCCCCTTCTTTCTTCAACTCTCACTCAAACAATCATCTTATATCCAAGTAATTTTACTCCCTATATGTTATTCTTATATATATTTCAAAAGTTTAGAGTGAAAAACCTATGTTTTGATCTTGCATGGTGATGTTTTTGTTAAACTCAAAGTGAACCTCCTTGATTCTTGTGAATCTAAGGCTTTTACCATGAGATATAGTATCATAGGGTCAAGAATGGCTAGACATAAGAGTGTTACACTTATGAAATGTTGTTCTTACCCTAATCCATTCGGCCATGACTTGATAGGAGCCGAATGGATGGTGTTTTGTTGCCTTGTTACATTTTTGTGTATTTTGTGATGATAACGTGAATTTTATAGTAAAAGCTTGATAAAACCCTTTTGCATGCTAGTTGATCATTTAGTTGTAATCCATGTTAGGCTTGCATGTTGAATTATGATAAAAATTTATTTGGAAATCATGTTGCTTTGGCTTGAAAGATCCGAAAGCATGCATGCATGTAAATCACTTTTGATTTTTTTTGGAAGTTTTGATCATTTAGATTCATGTTGTTAGTGAGCCTTAATTTCAGTAGGAATAATGTATTAATATTGATTTATACTTCTTATTGCATGGTAATAATTCGTGGCTATCTATTATAAAAAAAAATATATATATCTTGTTGCTTCAAGAGCATAAAGGTTTGTGATTTGTAAAGAGTAGTCTCTTTTGTTTTGCCATAGTTGCACCTTAGGTAAGGATGATCTCACCAAGGTTATTTTGAGAAAAAAGGGAGTTAGTTCAGTAGAATACCATGTATAAGTCTTTGTTTAAGTTTTGAGTTGTTGTTAGATAGGTTTGTCAAGTCAAAGCCTTGGAAAAATGAGAGTTATAGTTTCTGCAGAAAAATCAGTTTAGTACCCTGAGGTTTAGAGTGAGTTTTGACCATGTCATTGATGTGCACTTTGAGGCCCAAGCTACCAGAAGTTAGTATGGGGAGTATATAATAGGTTTTAGGAGTTGGTTGGAGGTTTGCATGTCATTTGGTTAGGTGCACAAGTAGAATAACAAAATCTGTCCAGCAGGGGACAGTTTTGTTGCAACTTAGAAATAGGGAGATTTGGCCATGTCATGGGTAGGCCCTCATTAGGCCCAATTGGGCCTTAGTTAGAGGGTATGTCAGAGAAGTTTTTCCAACCATATTTCATAGGATATGAGATAGAACCATGTGTCACAAGATAATTCAAGTCAGGGCATTTTCTGCCCAGAAAAACAGGGGAACCTTGGACTTTTAGCTTAGGCCCAAGAGGGCCCAAGCCAGGCCTTTGAGCCACATCAAGCTTGTGAGATGCCCTTAGGTCAGGAGAGTCTTTTGTAAAAATTTTGAAGAAAAACTTGTAGTTTAAGAGTGTCTAATGCACTCAAGAAACCTTAGTTACCATTCTGAAATTTGCACCAGTGAGCACTTTCACTTATCACATAGCTTTAGAACACTTAGAAGTGAGTATTAGGTCGACCACCATAGTTGTAAGATAGTATAAGGTCAGTAGAGCAAAAGGCACAAGTGAGGGTCAATAGGTTTTGGATAATTTAGGAAAGGCACATTGAGTTAGGAAGCCCAAATTTGAAGACTTTGTTTAGTTAGCGACCAAGTGACTTAAGTGGTGAGTCGAGATCATCCAAGCCTAGTGTGGCATTATGGTGTATATGATGTTATTTGGTATTAATATATGATATGTGATTATGTGTCTACGTGTGTACATTTGAAAATATAATGGTGGATATGAATTAAGTGCGTATAGGCCTAAGTGCCATCCATGTTTAATTTCGGGTTATAAATAGGTTAAGATGGTAAGAATATATTATAATGAGGATTATTATTATTTATGTAGGATCTCGAGACGAGGGAAAACTTGCCATAAAAGTCGAGTGAAGCTCCAGTTGTTGCTCCTACCAGTCAGACCAGACCAGTCTATCTCAAGGCAAGTGATTCAACTTGACCTTCGTATTTACTGTAAACAGTTCATATATATATCGATGCAATTATCCTGAGTCATTTTGATATATTTAAATCAAGCGTATCTTTTGTTTATCTTTGAGTTACATAGAGATGCCATGAACCCTCGAGTACGTATTGCAAGTAGTTCAAAAGTCTTTCATGATAGTTTAATGTCATGATAAAATAGAGATTTGTTATAATATTTTATTGATCCTTTTGATTATCATGCTATTGATCCCTGAGAAATCTTGATATTGCACCCTGATGCTTTGATTCAACTCTTGAAATAACCTCGATAGAAACTTTATCTTGATACCTAAAAGCCAATCATTTCTTAAATTCATTCATGATTGTTTGATAACCCTATCCTTACCCTAAAGCTTGATACCCTGTTATATCTTGAGCTGATGATCACTTTCTTTATATTTTAACACCTCTATCCTATTGGAACCAGTGATGCTTATCTTCTTGATGTTCTAATACCTATACCTTGTCTACAACCATTGCTTTAAGCCTAGTTTGGCATTACTCGTTCATATGATCCAATAGCCTTGCTCAATTTCCTTGTCAAAGTTCTTGTTTATGGAAACCTCTCAATTACCCTAATATAGTAAAGTCTAGTGGATCATGGCCCTGAGATTTAGTGTCATATTTCCAGTGTTTCAAGTTGATCTATAATCCCTTGATAAAAATGATTACAGTCGAAAGAGATTTTGTCATAAATCGGCATCAGTTTTTAAAATGATTAAAATGTGGATTTTTCAGTCCCAAAGGGGGATAAATGTTTTCTTTGAATGGTGGATCTGGACTGAGACTCGAGTCCTTTGCACACTTATATTAGGCTTAAGAGTTTCCTAGGGATTCCTAATAATGTTTTAGAACCCAGCGAGGTTCGGGATTACTTCGCGGCTGATCACCGGCTGTAATCCGTAGCGTCATAAAATGATTTTGATTAAGAATGATTTTAAAATTTGTTTTGATGCAAGCAAAATGATGCCAACTCACATAAGTTTTATCTCTCGTTATCATTGATTATGTCTTTCCATTGTCATTCCTAAAGGTATATCTCGATTTATATTTTGCGTTGTACTGTTAGCACTTGTTGAGCTTTTGGCTCACTTCTTGCTTTACCCTGATATTACAGCTAGCAGCTATGGTTAGATTCAAGCAGACTGCCCGTAAGACCTGTGATGCTGATGCTTATATTCGAGCTCAGGTAGAATAAGTAATAATAGCTGTGAGGATTCGGTATTTGTAATCAGATGTAATAGCTGGTAGTGATGGGCTGTTCCAAACCCTAAACTGTAAGATCTTGGATTGGTTGTGTATCCTTCATTAAAATGATGTAATAGCTATATTTATTTCGCTATTTAAGTTGGGGGTGTGACAGGTTTTGGTATCAGAGCTACGGTTTAGAGTCCCTGGACAGCCCAAATAGGTTATAGGATTTGTGTGTAGGTTATAGATATTGTGCGAGAGAGTAGGTTAAGTAAATTATTATTAATACTCCTCTTATTGGTTGTCAGCAAAGGGCGCATTCCTCGTCATCCTCTGGGTCGGACGACACTATTGCTTTCTCCGTGTATGCTGAGTTGAGGCGCGAGTTCGACATGCTTCAGGGCAAGTACGACCGACTGATAGACCGACTGAAGAACGTGTATCCGGACAGCCGAAACTACGAAGGGAAGCCCAACGAGTAGATGATTGCGAGACTTGAGACCTTGGTTCAGTACGTCAACACTAAGCTTAAGGAGATGCCAGCACACCGGGACCGTACCAGCCAGTATGTCATTCAGATGGTGGCGGATGAGCTCCAGAGCATTATGAAGACGCTTCGAGAGGAAAAGACTACCAAGCCCCGTTCAGATGGAGTGGAGCCTTAGTTCTTTCCATTTACCTTTCATGTTGTTGTACTATCAGACTCTATGGAATCCCCAGTTGTTTCCGTCTTTCCTTTAAATAAGCCTGTTATTCCTAGAATCAGACTATGTCCCAATCCTATGTACTGTGACCTTTAAAAATTTCAATAATTATGTGCTATTGTTCCATTTGCTCTCAACTGTTATTTTATGTTTTTATCATCATATCTGCTTAATTTGGAAACTTGACCCCATATGTCAATGAGAATGCCATACGATACCCTCGAATCATTTTATCATTCATATCTGTTATGACACAACTCTTATTTCAGGATCATGCCTCCCAAAAAGAAGAACCCAACAACCACCTTCACCACAGACCCAAACATTCTTCGACTACTGGAAACCTTGCAACAGCAAACCAATGCTATAGCTCAACAACAACTAACTCTTCAACAACGAATTGAAAACCAAGATAACCGTGAGCCACACCAACCACCCGAACCACCAGTACCACCTAGACAAATTGTCACTTTCAAAGCTTTTCAGAATGTGAATCCACCTGTATTTCATGATACCACTGATCCAGTGATAGCAAACACATGGATCAAGGAGATGGAAAGGGCTTTTGAGTTGGTACAGTTAGGAGACGATCAGAAGACGCCGTATGCCACTTACTTCTTGAAGGGAGAAGTCATCTATTGGTGGGAATCAGTAAAAGCTATGGAAGTCACTCAGCAGGTTTCTTGGGAGAGATTTAAGAAGTTATTTCTGGACAAGTATTACCCTAAGTACATGCAGAATCAGATGGAGCTAAAATTTCTTGAGTTAAAGAAAGGGAACATGACTGTACTGGAATATGAGAAGAAGTTCACTGAGTTGTCAAGGTTTGTGACAAAGTATACTAGCACTGAGGAAGAAAAAGCAAAGAAATTTCAGCAAGGATTGGAGCCTTGGATCAGAGATAGGGTGGCTATGTTTGAGCTTGAAACTTATGCGGGAGTAGTACAGAAAGCTGCTCTGATTGAGAATAATGGGATGCAGTCAAGGAAAGAGAGGAATAACAAGAAGAGGAAGGTTCCATTTTATGGAGAAAAGTCTGAAGCTGGAAGTTCGCAAGATCGGAATGTAAAGAGGATTGGTTTCCAGAAGGGCGGAAATTTTAAAAGGAAGGGAAATTTGGGCAAAAGGCAAGAATCAAAAGGGAACAATCAGGCAAGCCAAGGGCAAGTTGGAGAAAACAGGTTCCAGAGGCCAGAATGCAAGCACTGTGGAAGAAGGCACCCCGGAGTATGCAATAAGCTGAGTATGACCTGTTATAGGTGCAATCAGAAGGGACATTTGGCAAACGAGTGCAAGATGTCGAAGCCAGGAGTTACGTGTTACAAGTATGGGAAGACTGGACACATGGCTAGGGAGTGTAAGGCAACAGGACCAGTCAGAGCTCTGATGAACGTGGCAAGTACCAGTGCAAGCGTGCCAGCTGAGGTATTGGCATTACCTCCACCACCCGCACCAACCCCGCAAGCAACAACAAGGATATTTGATCTAAAGATGAAAGATGCTGTTCAGAATTCTGAGGTGATAGCAGGTACACTTTTATTCAATAATGTCAAAGCTAAAGTATTGATTGATTCGGGAGCAACAAGATCTTTCATATCAGAATCTTTTGTTGATAAGCTCCAATGTGATAAAACGGTTATGAGTGAGGTAGTAAATGTGGTAATTGCGAACCAAGAGAAGATTCCTGTGAATCAATTTTGTCAAAAATGTGAGATTGATATTTCGGGATATAAGTTCTCAGCCGACTTGATACTCTTCAAGCTGGGAGAGTTTGATATAATTTTAGGAATGGATTGGTTAGGAGAGAATAGCGCTCAGATAAATTGTAAGACCAAGAGAGTGTATTTAAAGACGAAGAGTGAAGAGAAGGTAGTATTTAAGGGGCAGAGGCAAGAGCAACTATTTCTTACAATTATTCAGGCTAAGAAGTTACTTAGAAAAGGTTATGAGTCGTTCCTAGCATATGTTGTGGATTTAGAGAGAGGCAGCCCCAGCATGGAAGATATTCCTGTAGTTAATGAGTTCCCCGATGTGTTTCCCGACGAACTACCAGGCTTACCACCAGATCGACAAATTGAGTTCGAGATCAACCTTGCTCCAGGCACGGAACCAGTTTCAAAGGCTCCGTATAGGATGGCACCAGCAGAAATGAAAGAGTTGGCGAGCCAGCTACAAGAATTATTGGATAAGGGAGTGATACGACCAAGTACGTCGCCATGGGGAGCACCTGTTCTCTTTGTGAAGAAGAAAGATGGGAGTATGCGTCTATGCATAGATTACCGGGAGTTGAATAAAGTAACGATCAAGAACCGCTACCCGCTACCAAGGATAGATGACCTTTTTGATCAGTTAAAGGGAGCAAAATGCTTTTCGAAGATTGATTTGAGATCGGGATACCATCAATTAAAGATCAAGGAAGAAGATATTCCCAAGACCGCATTTAGGACCAGATATGGGCATTATGAATTCCTAGTAATGCCGTTTGGATTGACCAACGCTCCGGCCGCATTTATGGATCTGATGAATCGAGTATTTAAGAAGTATTTGGATAAATTTGTCGTGGTATTTATTGATGACATCCTTATTTATTCTAATTCGGAAGAAGAATATAAGCAGCACCTCTGGATAGCATTGGAGATACTCCGACAAGAGAAGTTGTATGCCAAGTTTACCAAATGTGAGTTTTGGTTAAAGGAAGTTCAATTTTTGGGGCATGTTATTGGAAATGAGGGAGTTAAAGTGGATCCGGCGAAGATTGAGGCAGTTATGAGTTGGGAGAGGCCAAAGACTCCTACGGAAGTGCGAAGTTTTCTAGGATTGGCCGGATACTATAGAAGATTCGTCAAGGATTTCTCGAAGATCGCCACGCCATTGACCAAGTTAACCAGAAAGAATCAAAAGTTTGAATGGAGTGCAGAATGTGAAAATAGCTTTCAAGAGTTAAAACAGAAGTTGGTAACAGCTCCGGTGTTGGTACTTCCAGATGATCAAGGGAATTTTGTAATATTCAGCGACGCTTCACATAAGGGTTTGGGTTGTGTGTTGATGCAACACAGTAAGGTAATAGCATATGCGTCAAGACGGTTGAAGCCGCACGAGTTAAAGTATCCGACGCATGACTTGGAACTAGCCGCCATAGTGTTCGCACTCAAGATTTGGAGACACTATCTCTATGGAGAGAAGTGTGAAATCTACACGGATCACAAGAGTTTAAAGTACATTTTTACTCAGAAAGAGCTCAATATGAGGCAGAGGAGATGGCTGGAATTGATCAAGGACTATGACTGTTCGATAAATTACCATCCTGGAAAGGCGAACGTAGTGGCCGATGCGCTGAGTCGGAAGGAGAGATTGAATATGATGATAACATCAAAAGAGTTATCTGAAGAAATCGGAAAATTTGAATTGGAACTTTGTGCTTATGGGAAAGTCAAAGAAGTTTGTCGTGCAATGACCTTTCAGCCAATACTAATGGAAAAGATAAAGAAGTGTCAAGAGGAAGTAATGGAAAAAGAGAAAAATCAGTTATCTGGAGAAGAGATTAATACTAAAAGGGATGAGCAAGGAATACTAAGGTTTTCATCCAGAATATGGATTCCTCATGTACCTGAATTAAAGAATAAGATCCTCCGTGAAGCCCACCATTCGAAATTTTCAATCCACCCGGGAAGCACCAAGATGTATCAAGACTTAAAGAAGAACTTTTGGTGGCCAAATATGAAGCGAGACGTGGCAGAATGGGTTGCGAAGTGCTATACTTGTCAGAAAGTAAAGGCAGAACATCAACGACCAAGCGGATTAATTCAGCCCCTGAAGATTCCAGAATGGAAATGGGAAAATATCGCTATGGACTTTATAGTAGGACTACCGCGAACAAAATCCGGACATGACGCAATATGGGTTATAATTGATCGTCTTACGAAGTCGGCGCATTTCCTTCTAATAAATGAGAAGTCGTCACTGGACAAGTTGGTTCATCTGTATGTGCACGAAATCGTATTAAGGCATGGAGTACCCGTATCAATAGTTTCAGACAGAGATCCCCGATTTAACTCGAGATTCTGGAAGCAATTCCAGGAATGTCTTGGCACGAAGTTGAATATGAGCACGGCGTATCACCCGCAGACTGATGGTCAGAGCGAAAGGACGATTCAAACAATCGAAGACATGTTGCGCAGTTGTGCAATCGATTTTGCAGGAAGTTGGGACGACCACCTGCCATTGATTGAATTCTCATATAACAACAGCTATCATTCCAGTATCGGCATGCCACCATATGAAGCTTTGTACGGGCGAAAATGTAGATCACCAACAAGTTGGGATGAAGTAGGAGAAGGAAGAATTCTCGGCTCAGAATTGGTACAACAGTTGCATGACTCAGTCAAGTTAATTCAGAAAAGGTTGCTTGCTGCTCAAGATAGACAGAGGAAGTATGCGGATCCAGCGCGTAAGGATGTTCAATTCCAAATTGGCGAAGCTGTGTTGCTAAAGGTGTCACCTAGGAAAGGGTTGATGGGATATGGCAAGAAAGGAAAGTTAGCACCTAGATACATAGGTCCTTTTGAGATCTTGAGTCAAGTAGGAAAGGTGGCCTACGAGTTGGCCTTACCACCTCAGTATCGGCATGTGCATAATGTGTTCCATGTGTCGTTACTTAAGAAATATAATCCTGACACTAGCCATGTGATAGAATATGAACCCGTAGAAATTCAGGCAGACCTGTCATTTGTGGAGCAACCGGTTAAAATACTCGACTGGCACGTAAAGAGTCTTAGAAATAAGTCAGTAAAGTTAGTAAAAGTACTTTGGAGGAACCCTAAGGTCGAAGAGTCGACTTGGGAGTTAGAGTCTGATATGCGTTCCCGGTATCCTCATCTGTTCTCTTAGATTCTGGGGACAGAATCCCTTAAGGGGGAGAGGATGTTACGACCGGCATTTTATGTAATATTATTTGTGAATTTGGTATAATATTAAGTCAAATGAAAATATATTCAATGATTGTACGTTTGTGTGAGTGAAAATTTCTGCATTATAAATTTGCTTTGGGTAGTATATGATTTTTCAAAGCAAGAGTTTATTTAATTTCTTTATTTTTGATTTATAAGGAATATTCTAAGCTTTGGAAAAATCTTCTTTTAAAAGGCATTTTGTTCACAAATTTTGAAAATGATTTTATAAAGTCTCTAAAAATACAAGTTAATTTATGGTATAAATTTTATAATTTTTGAACTTGTTTTTTATTTTATAAAAATAAATCATTATAAATTTTAGTTGTCATATTTATCAAATTACATGAATAACCTTGCATGCAAACTCTCTTCTATTTAATCAAAGGGCAAAGAAGACATTCTCAACCCCACTAACTCATATTTTGCTAACCAATTTACCCCTTTACCCTTGCATGCAAATCTACCTAACTATATTGGAGGGTTATTCTTGTAAAATCTCAAACCCACTCACATTATAGTCAAATCAATGCATAAAAACAAGTCCAAGAAGTGATCATCACCTCACTTCACCCCACCACTTCACTCTCTTCTCCCTCCCTCCTCCCTCACCTCTCGGTTTTTCCCCTCCCCTCTCAGCAACCACCAAAACCGAGCCCCATCCCCTTCTTTCTTCAACTCTCACTCAAACAATCATCTTATATCCAAGTAATTTTACTCCCTATATGTTATTCTTATATATATTTCAAAAGTTTAGAGTGAAAAACCTATGTTTTGACCTTGCATGGTGATGTTTTTGTTAAACTCAAAGTGAACCTCCTTGATTCTTGTGAATCTAAGGCTTTCACCATGAGATATAGTATCATAGGGTCAAGAATGGCTAGACATAAGAGTGTTACACTTATAAAATGTTGTTCTTACCCTAATCCATTCGGCCATGACTTGATAGGAGCCGAATGGATGGTGTTTTGTTGCCTTGTTACATTTTTGTGTATTTTGTGATGATAACGTGAATTTTATAGTAAAAGCTTGATAAAACCCTTTTGCATGCTAGTTGATCATTTAGTTGTAATCCATGTTAGGCTTGCATGTTGAATTATAATAAAAATTTATTTGGAAATCATGTTGCTTTGGCTTGAAAGATCCGAAAGCATGCATGCATGTAAATCACTTTTGATTTTTTTTGGAAGTTTTGATCATTTAGATTCATGTTGTTAGTGAGCCTTAATTTCAGTAGGAATAATGTATTAATATTGATTTATACTTCTTATTGCATGGTAATAATTCGTGGCTATCTATTATAAAAAAAAATATATATCTTGTTGCTTCAAGAGCATAAAGGTTTGTGATTTGTAAAGAGTAGTCTCTTTTGTTTTGCCATAGTTGCACCTTAGGTAAGGATGATCTCACCAAGGTTATTTTGAGAAAAAAGGGAGTTAGTTCAGTAGAATACCATGTATAAGTCTTTGTTTAAGTTTTGAGTTGTTGTTAGATAGGTTTGTCAAGTCAAAGCCTTGGAAAAATGAGAGTTATAGTTTCTGCAGAAAAATCAGTTTAGTACCCTGAGGTTTAGAGTGAGTTTTGACCATGTCATTGATGTGCACTTTGAGGCCCAATCTACCAGAAGTTAGTATGGGGAGTATATAATAGGTTTTAGGAGTTGGTTGGAGGTTTGCATGTCATTTGGTTAGGTGCACAAGTAGAATAACAAACTCTGTCCAGCAGGGGACAGTTTTGTTGCAACTTAGAAATAGGGAGATTTGGCCATGTCATGGGTAGGCCCTCATTAGGCCCAATTGGGCCTTAGTTAGAGGGTATGTCAGAGAAGTTTTTCCAACCATAGTTCATAGGATATGAGCTAGAACCATGTGTCACAAGATAATTCAAGTCAGGGCATTTTCTGCCCAGAAAAATAGGGGAACCTTGGACTTTTAGCTTAGGCCCAAGAAGGCCCAAGCTAGGCCTTTGAGCCACATCAAGCTTGTGAGATGCCCTTAGGTCAGGAGAGTCTTGTGTAAAAATTTTGAAGAAAAACTTGTAGTTTAAGAGTGTCTAATGCACTCAAGAAACCTTAGTTACCATTCTGAAATTTGCACCAGTGAGCACTTTCACTTATCACATAGCTTTAGAACACTTAGAAGTGAGTATTAGGTCGACCACCATAGTTGTAAGATAGTATAAGGTCAGTAGAGCAAAAGGCACAAGTGAGGGTCAATAGGTTTTGGATAATTTAGGAAAGGCACATTGAGTTAGGAAGCCCAAATTTGAAGACTTTGTTTAGTTAGCGACCAAGTGACTTAAGTGGTGAGTCGAGATCATCCAAGCCTAGTGTGGCATTATGGTGTATATGATGTTATTTGGTATTAATATACGATATGTGATTATGTGGCTACGTGTGTACATTTGAAAATATAATGGTGGATATGAATTAAGTGCGTATAGGCCTAAGTGCCATCCATGTTTAATTTCGGGTTGTAAATAGGTTAAGATGGTAAGAATATATTATAATGAGGATTATTATTATTTATGTAGGATCTCGAGAAGAGGGAAAACTTGCCATAAAAGTCGAGTGAAGCTCCAGTTGTTGCTCCTACCAGTCAGACCAGACCAGTCTATCTCAAGGCAAGTGATTCAACTTGACCTTCGTATTTACTGTAAACAGTTCATATATATATCGATGCAATTATCCTGAGTCATTTTGATATATTTAAATCAAGCGTATCTTTTGTTTATCTTTGAGTTACATAGAGATGCCATGAACCCTCGAGTACGTATTGCAAGTAGTTCAAAAGTCTTTCATGATAGTTTAATGCCATGATAAAATAGAGATTTGTTATAATACTTTATTGATCCTTTTGATTATCATGCTATTGATCCCTGAGAAATCTTGATATTGCACCCTGATGCTTTGATTCAACCCTTGAAATAACCTCGATAGAAACTTTATCTTGATACCTAAAAGCCAATCATTTCTTAAATTCATTCATGATTGTTTGATAACCCTATCCTTACCCTAAAGCTTGATACCCTGTTATATCTTGAGCTGATGATCACTTTCTTTATATTTTAACACCTCTATCCTATTGGAACCAGTGATGCTTATCTTCTTGATGTTCTAATACCTATACCTTGTCTACAACCATTGCTTTAAGCCTAGTTTGGCATTACTCTTTCATATTATCCAATAGCCCTTCTCATTTTCCTTGTTAAAGTTCTTGTTTATGGAAACCTCTCAATTACCCTAATATAGTAAAGTCTAGTGGATCATGGCCCTGAGATTTAGTGTCATATTTCCAGTGTTTCAAGTTGATCTATAATCCCTTGATAAAAATGATTACAGTCGAAAGAGATTTTGTCATAAATCGGCATCAGTTTTTAAAATGATTAAAATGTGGATTTTTCAGTCCCAAAGGGGGATAAATGTTTTCTTTGAATGGTGGATCTGGACTGAGACGCGAGTCCTTTCCACACTTATATTAGGCTTAAAAGTTGCCTAGGGATTCCCAATAACGTTTTAGAACCCAGCGAGGTTCGGGATTACTTCGCGGCTGATCACCGGCTGTAATCCGTAGCGTCATAAAATGATTTTGATTAAGAATGATTTTAAAATTTGTTTTGATGCAAGCAAAATGATGCCAACTCACATAAGTTTTATTTCTCGTTATCATTGATTATATCTTTCCATTGTCATTCCTAAAGGTATATCTCGATTTATGTTTTGCGTTGTACTGTTAGCACTTGTTGAGCTTTTGGCTCACTTCTTGCTTTACCCTGATATTACAGCTAGCAGCTATGGTTAGATTCAAGCAGACTGCCCGTAAGACCTGTGATGCTGATGCTTATGTTTGAGCTCAGGTAGAATAAGTAATAATAGCTGTGAGGATTCGGTATTTGTAATCAGATGTAATAGCTGGTAGTGATGGGCTGTTCCAAACCCTAAACTGTAAGATCTTGGATTGGTTGTGTATCCTTCATTAAAATGATGTAATAGCTATATTTATTTCGCTATTTAAGTTGGGGGTGTGACAGATTCTGTCCCCAGAATCTAAGAGAACAGATGAGGATACCGGGAATGCATATCAGACTCTAACTCTCAAGTTGATTCTTCGACCTTGGGGTTTCTCCAAAGTACTTTTACTAAATTTACCGACTTATTTCTAAGACTCTTTTCTTGCCAATCGAGTATTTTGATAGGTTGCTCCATAAATGACAGGTCTGCCTGAATTTCTACAGGTTCATATTCTATCACATGGTTGGCGTCAGGATTGTACTTCTTAAGCAATGACACATGGAACACATTATGCACATGCTGATACTGAGGTGGTAAGGCTAACTCGTAGGCTACCTTCCCCACTTGACTCAAAATTTCAAAAGGACCTATATATCTAGGTGCTAATTTCCCTTTCTTGCCAAATCTAGACAACCCTTTTCTAGGTGACACCTTCAACAAAACACCTTCGCCTTCTTGGAATCGAACATCCTTACGCGTTGGATCTGCATACTTCCTCTGTCTATCTTGAGCAGCAAGCAACCTTCTCTGAATTAACTTGACTATGTCATGCAACTGTTGTACCAATTCTGAGCCTAAAATCCTTCCTTCTCCTACTTCATCCCAACTTGTCGGTGATCTACATTTTCGTCCGTACAAATCTTCGTATGGTGGCATGCCAATACTGGAGTGATAGCTGTTATTGTAAGAGAATTCAATCAATGGCAAGTGGTTGTCCCAACTTCCTGCAAAATCGATTGCACAACTGCGCAACATGTCTTCGATTATTTGAATTATCCTTTCGCTCTAACCATCAGTCTGCGGGTGGTACGCCGTACTCATGTTCAACTTCGTGCCAAGACTTTCTTGAAATTGCTTCCAGAATCTCGAGTTAAATCGGGGTCTCTGTCTGAAACTATCGATATGGGTACTCCATGTCTTAGTACGATTTCACGCACGTACAGATGAACCAATTTTTCCAATGACGACTTCTCATTAATTGGAAGGAAATGCGCCGACTTCGTAAGGCGATCAACTATAACCCATATAGCGTCATGTCCGGATTTCGTTCACGGTAGTCCCACTATAAAGTCCATAGCAATATTTTTCCATTTCCATTCTGGAATCTTTAGGGGCTGAATTAATCCGCTTGGTCGTTGATGTTCTGCCTTCACTTTCTGACAAGTGTAACAATTCGCAACCCATTCCGCCACGTCTCGCTTCATATTTGGCCACCAAAAGTTCTGCTTTAAGTCCCGATACATCTTGGTGCTTCCCGGGTGGATTGAAAATCTTGAATTGTGGGCTTCTTGCAGAATCTCATTCTTCAATTCAGGAACATGAGGAATCCAAATTCTTGAGGAAAACCTTAGTATACCTTGCTCATCCCTTTGAGTGCCAATCTCTTCTCCAGTTAGCTGATTCTTCTCTTTCTCCATTACTTCTTCCTGAAATTTCCTTATCTTTTCCACTAGTGTTGACTGAAAAGTCATTGCACGACAAACTTCTTCAACCATTCCATAATTATAAAGTTCTAATCCAAATTTCTTAATCTCTTCAGACAATTCCTTTGGTGTTGCCATCATATTCAATCTCTCCTTCCTGCTTAGTGCATCGGCCACAACATTCGCCTTTCCAGGATGGTAATTTATCGAGCAATCGTAGTCCTTGATCAATTACAACCATCTCATTTGCCTCATATTGAGCTCCTTCTGAGTGAAAATGTACTTTAAACTCTTGTGATCTGTGTAGATTTCACACTTCTCTCCGTAGAGGTAATGTCTTCAAATCTTAAGTGCGAACACTATGGCGGCTAGTTCCAAATCATGCGTCGGGTACTTCAACTCGTGCGGTTTTAACTGTCTTGACGCATACGCGATCACCTTACTGTGTTACATTAACACACAGCCCAATCCCTTATGTGAAGCTTCACTGAATATCACATAGTTTCCTTGGTCATCTGGTAGTACTAACACCGGAGCCGTTACCTACCTCTGTTTCAACTCTTGAAAGCTATCCTCACATTCTGCACTTCATTCGAACTTCTGATTCTTCCTGGTTAACTTAGTCAATGGCATGGCGATTTTCGAAAAATCCTTGACAAACCTTCTATAATACCCTGCCAATCCTAGAAAACTTCGCACTTTCGTAGGTGTCTTTGGCCTCTCCCAACTCATAATCGCCTCAATTTTTGCCGGATCTACTTTAACTCCTTCATTTCCAATGACATGTCCCAAAAATTGAGCTTCCTTTAACCAAAACTCACATTTAGAAAACTTGGCATACAATTTCTCTAGCCGAAGTATCTCCAATGTTATCCAGAGGTGCTGCTTATGTTCTTCTTTCGACTTAGAATAAATAAGGATGTCATCAATGAATACTACTACAAACTTGTCTAAATACTTTTTAAATACCCGATTCATCAGATCTATAAATGCGGCCGGGGCATTAGTCAATCCAAACGGCATTACTAAGAATTCATAATATCCGTATCTGGTCCTGAATGCTGTCTTGGGAATATCTTCTTCCTTGATCTTTAATTGATGGTATCCTGATCTCAAGTCAATCTTTGAAAAGCACTTTGATCCCTTCAGCTGATCAAATAGGTCATCTATTATTGGTAGCGGGTAGCGGTTCTTGAACGTTACCTTATTCAACTCCCGATAATCTATACATAGCCGCATACTTCCATCTTTCTTCTTTACAAACAGAACAGGTGCTCCCCATGGTGACGTACTTGGCGGAATCACTCCTTTATCCAACAATTCTTGTAGTTGGCTTTCCAACTCTTTCATTTCTGCTGGTGCCATCCTATATGGAGCCTTTGAAACTGGTTTTATACCCGGAGCAAGGTTGATCTAGAACTCAATTTGTCGATCTGGTGGTAAGCCTGGTAGTTCATCTGGAAACACATCTGGGAACTCGTTAACTAGGGTTACCTTTTTCAGAATCCACTACATAAGCTAGGAACGACTCACAACCTTTTCTAAGTAGCTTCTTAGCCTGAACGATTGTAAGAAACAGTTGCTCTTGCCTCTGTCCCTTAAATACTACCTTCTCTCCACTCTTCGTCTTTAAGTACACTTTCTTGGTCTTACAATTAATTTGGGCATTATTCTTCCCTAACCAGTCCATTCCTAAAATTATATTGAACTATCCCAACTTGAAGAGTATCAAGTCGGCTGAAAACTTATGCCCCGAAATATCAATCTCACACTTCGGACATAATTGATTCACATGAATCTTCTCTTGGTTCGCAATTACCACATTTACTACCTCGCTTATAATCATTTTATCACATTGAAGTTTATCAACAAAAGTTTCTGA
This sequence comes from Apium graveolens, assembly GCF_009905375.1. Lineage (NCBI taxonomy): Eukaryota > Viridiplantae > Streptophyta > Magnoliopsida > Apiales > Apiaceae > Apium > Apium graveolens. Next base: position 87,957,118 of record NC_133653.1, on the reverse strand, counting down.
TATGAAAGATCTTGTTGCTCCCGAATCAATCAATACTTTAGCTTTGACATTATTGAGTAAAAGTGTACCTGCTATCACCTTAGAGTTCTGAACAGCGTCCTTCATTTTCAGATCGAATGTCCTTGCTGTTGCTTGCGGAGTTGTTGTAGGTGGTGGAGGTAATGCCAATACCTCGGCTGGCACGCTTACACTGGTACTTGCCACATTCATTAGAGCTTTGACTGGTCTGGTTGCCTTTCACTCCCTAGCTATGTGTCCAGTCTTTCCACACTTATAACATGTAACTCCTGGCTTCGGCATCTTGCACTCATTTGCCAAATGTCCCTTCTGGTTACACGTATGGCATGTCATGCTCAGCTTATTACACATTCCGGGGTGCCTTCTTCCACAGTGCTTGCATTACGGTCTTTGGAACCTATTTTCTCCAACTTGTCCTTGGCTTGCCTGATTGTTCCCTTTCGATTCTTGTCTTTTCCCCAAATTTCCCTTTTTTTGAAAATTTCCGCCCTTATGGAAACCAATCCTCTTTACATTCCGATCTTGTGTATTTCCGGCTTCAGACTTCTCTCCATAAAATGGAACCTTTCTCTTCTTGTTATCCCTTTCCTTCCTTGACTGCATCCCATTATTCTCAATCAGAGCAGCTTTCTGTACTACTCCCGCATAAGTATCAAGCTCAAACATAGCTACTCTATCTCTGATCCAAGGCTCCAATCCTTGTTGAAATCTCTTCGCTTTTTCCTCCTCAGTGCTGGTATACTTTGTCACAAACCTTGACAACTCAGTGAACTTCTTCTCATACTCCAGTACAGACATATTCCCTTGCTTCCACTCAAGAAATTTAAACTCCATCTGATTCTGCATGTACTTAGGGTAATACTTTTCCAGAAATAATTTCTTAAATCTCTCCCAGGAAACCTGCTGAGTTGCTTCCATAGCTTTTACTGATTCCCACCAATAGATGACTTCGCCCTTCAGGAAGTAAGTAGCATATGGCGTCTTCTGATCGTCTCCTAACTGTACCAACTCAAAAGCCCTTTCCATTTCCTTAATCCATGTGTTAGCTATTATTGGATCAGTGGTATCATGAAATGCAGGTGGATTCACATTCTGAAAAGCCTTGAAAGTGACAACTTGTCGAGGTGGTACTGGTGGTTCGGGTGGTTGGTGTGGTTCACGATTATCTTGGTTTTCAATTCGTTGTTGAAGAGTTAGTTGTTGTTGAGCTATAACATTGGTTTGTTGTTGCAAAGTTTCCATTAATCGAAGAATATTTGGATCTGTGGTAGATGTGGTTGTTGGGTTCTTCTTTTTGGGTGGCATGATCCTGAAATAAGAGTTATGTCAAAACAGGTATGAATGATGAAATAATTCGAGGGTATCGCATGGCATTCTTATTTACATATGAGGTCAAGTTTCAAATTAAGCAGATATGGTGATGCATACAAAAGCGTAAAATAAAAGTTGAGAGCAAATGGAACGATAGTGCATAATAATTGAAATTTAAAGGTCACAATACATCAGGATTAGGACAAGGTCTGATTCTTGGAATAACGTGCTTATTTAAAGGAAACAACTGGGAATTCTACGAAGTCTGATAATACAACAACATGAAAGGTAAATAATGGAAAGAACTAAGGCTCCACTCCATCAGAACGGGGCTTGGTAGTCTTCTCCTCTCGAAGCGTCTTCACAATGCTCTGGAGCTCATCCGCTACCATCTGGATGATATACTGGCTGGTGCGGTCTCGGTGTGATGGCATCTCCTCAAGCTTAGTGTTGACGTACTGAACCAAAGTCTCAAGTCTCGCAGTCATCTGCTCCTTAGGCTTCCCTTCATAGTTTCGGCTGTCCAGGTACACGTTCTTCAGTCGATCTATCAGTCGGTCGTACTTGCCCTGAAGCATGGCAAACTCGTGCCTCAACTCAGCATACACGGAGAAAGCAATAGTGTCGTCCGACCCAGAGGATGATGAGGAATGCGCCCTTTGCTGACAAACCAATAAGAGGAGTATTAATATGATTCAAATATTTCTACTCATCATTCTGATAATCTCCAATGGTCCTATTAGTCATACTTTAATACCTCAAATATACACTTATCCTAACCTACACATTGAGGCTACATCCGGTAGTCCAATGATGAACTCTATATGAGCCCTTATGAAATCTCGCGTCTAGATAGACTCCTAACACTCTCGTCTCTGAATAGTATAACTTATTGCTCTGATACCATTTCTGTAACGCCCCCAAATCCGGGGTCAGGAATCTGGGTCGTCACGCCATCCTTCACTCATGCGTAACCTGGTATTGATTCAATAATCCAACAGACCCCAATCTCATATTCACACACACAAGTTATAGTCTTAGAAATGACGTACAAAATGTAATCTTATTTTATTACACTCAAATGTACTTTACAGGATCTCAAACAATTATTTATAACCTCTACATGAAGTTACAATAATTACGACTGATATCTTATATCTATCTGATACTCTAGCACACCTGAGACAAAGCTGTCAGGGATCCTCCCCATGACTGCAAGCGACTAAGTCCCACACTGGCATACTGGTTATCTGTAGTATTGTGTCATTTAAAAGAAAGCAAGAGTGAGCTATAATTCCCAGCATAATAATGTACAGTATAAAATGACTATATGATAAACTCAAGTAAAACGTCATATATGATAAATACGTTTTCTTCAAAAATAGTTTTCCTTGGTGATACACACCTTCTTATGAAAACAATCCTTTAGTGGATTTTATTAACCTGCGAATACCTTAATAGTAAACCCAGCACCTAGGCTTGGGTTGCGGTATTGCATCACAATTCCAATTGGAAGAATAGGACATTCATCGGAGCCACCGTATACGATGATCAGTCGTACTGCGATAAAGTAACCTTTTCTACTAGTAGAAGGACGACACCTTCGTATCCCGGTTATCACCCTTGCCGCATTCGGGCTACGTGTCCCATTTTTTGGGTATACACATACTTCACAAGTTCCTGAGTACACTGAGTACCTTCGCCTGCGGTACCTTTGGTAGTCCATCTAGAACACCTATTGTTACGACCGGAATTTTATGTAATATTATTTGTGAACTTTGTATAATATTAGAGCCTATTTATAAATATACTTAATGATTGTACGTTTGTGTGAATGGAATTTGCTGCGTTATAAGTTGCTTTATGTAGATTATAAAATTTTCAAAGCAAGAGTTTTATTATTTGCCTTTATTTTTGATTTATAAGGAATATTCTATACCTTGGAAAATTCTCTTTTAAAAATAATTTCATTCATAAATTTCAAAAGTGATCTCATAAAATTTTTAAAAATCCAAGTTATTTTATGGTACAACTTTTATAATTTTCGAATTATTAATTTTATTTATAAAAATTATTCTTTACAACTAATTGTTTATTTAATTTGCATTTTACTCTTTTGCCCATGCATGCAAATCACTTCTAATTCAACTCAAGGGCACTAGAGTCAATAAACACCCCACTAACCACTTCTACCAAGGGCACTTTATTAAAACACCCTTGCATGCATTTTTACTTTCAATAAGAGAAGGGAGATAGTGGTAAAAGCACACTTCACTCACCAATTTGCATAAGTGTAATGATTTAACCTCAATCAAACTCACACTCAACCACATTCACTTCACTCCAACTCATCTTTTTTTTTCTCTTCCCCCTCCCTCTCTTTACTCTCGGCCGAAGCCCCTCCCTACTCCCTTCCATCATTTTTCCATCCCATTTCTCATCTTCCCTAGTGTAATTCTCCTATCTACATTTATTTTATATACTTCCCAAGAGTTTTGTGAATGGGAGATGAGGTTTCATGGTTGCATGTGTAGCTTTTGTGTGATCTCCAAAGAGAAACTCTTGATTCTTGTGAATTTAAGAGCTCTCTATGAGATATATTTCATATATGTTTTAAGCAAGTGTTTTATGGAGAAACCATGCCTTAAAAACCTTTGCATGATACTGAAATTTTACTCTATAATCATGTTTAGCCATGCATGCTAGTTTTAAGATGTTAATATGATGATCAACCATGTTGTGTATGCTACTCTTCTCGAAATCATGTTTTCATGTTTAAAAGCTTATAAATTCGAATTATTTGTGCTTGAAATAGATTGTTTCCATGATATATTGCTTAGTAATAGTTAAGAGAAGATACATTTTATGGTTATTAAGGTTGGATAATAGGTTCATGTAACACCCCCAAATCCAGAGTCGGGGATCCGGGTTGTCACAAGTTCCATTTCCCTTAATAACACCCAATCTTAATAAACAAACAACTACTCCGTACTGTGACCCCATAATAAACACACACACCACAAGTTATAGTCTCAGAGATGAATATCCAAAAATAACACAAGTCATTTTATTCCACAATTATATGCCATTTCACCTTAAAAAGGGTTTCTAAATAATTTACATATTCTTTGCCATTATTATAATTCATAAATATACATAAGTCTGGTACATCGAAAGTTGAAAGCCTAGCCTATTAGTAGATCCTACCTCAGCTACACGGCATCAACACCTACAGGAAACTACGGAACGTTTCCTATCTGCTCGCGAATTGGGAGCTTGATCCTGTTCATCTTGTCTATCTGTTGTTGTGTGATGAAAGAAGAAAGCAAGGGTGAGCAACAAGCCCACCGAAATAATATGTATAATAATTAACAATATATGAGCATTCTCATAGTACTCATGAAAGTCTTGGTCAAGAAGAAATGAACCAAGTTTGATATCTTAACGCGACCAAGTCACAAAATATTCAGTATATATGACCTATATACTTTTCATAATCCTTGAAATCCGCTGACATGCATAATATACACAGAGTTCCAGTTTATAACTGTATAAAACTATCATTGCAAGGCGATCTCATATATCAAACCTTGTGTCAACGTTTTTATGAAAATCTTTGTCATGCATAAGATAATCATTAACCAGATATAAGTTGAAAAGATGAAGTTACAAGATACTCCAATATACTTATACCTTTTCCGAATACTACTTGAACTACCACCGTTCAAGTTATAATTAGTTTCAAAAGTTCATCACATAGATGAGACTACAAGACAAGATTTGAATAGATTCAATCTTTGAAATATCATTATAAATAATGAAGTTACGAGATACTTCATTAAGTCTCGATATATATATACACCTATATATATACATTTCATACACTCCTTGAAAACCTCTGTTATGAAAATTATAAACAGAGTTGCAATATCCAATGAATTTGGAAAGGAGAAAACCTTGGCATAAACTTGATATCTTGCTGATCAGGCAAAGATACCAATAAGTAACCTTTTCTACTAGTAGATGGACGAATTCCCCACTGGTCATCACCCTGGCCGTAATAGGACCTTATGCTGGACTGCCACTCAGCCACTTACGCATTTAATGGACTCCCACTGAGCCACTTACACTTTTCATGGACGCCCACTGAGCCCATGTTGCTTATGCCGACTCAAAATATGGACTTACTTCCCGAACGTTGGGTAAGTAATCAATATGTTTCTCAAAACAGCAACCTCGTTGCGAATGTAAAATACACCACTGAGCCGGATCCCCCCCCAGGTTTTGAGCGAGTATTTAAATCCCCTTCGAAAGGAAGATCTTAAATATAAAAATGAGTTTTGGGATCCGCTCTAATCTTTTAAAAATCATTTTGAAGACTCGAAAACATTTTTAAGAATATTTGGAGTAATGCTGATTTAATGAAATAAATCATCCCCGATATATTAGAAAACATCTGAATATTATTATTTAAATAATATTACCATAAGGATAATCTTTATAAAAATAATTGAAGTCGAAGTTGTAAAACTTATACTTGAAATGAATATTAAATAGCCAATGATATACTTATACGAAAGTAATATCTTTATTTGAATAATCGAAAATAAGTTTGATTATCGAAACATTATTCTTTAATAAAATAAAGAATATTAATTAGTAAATAATCGGAGTCATAAGTCCTCAAATGAATATTCAAATAATATTCATTAAATAGAATGAACAGAGTCATAAGTCCTCGAATGAATATTCAAATAATATTCATTAAATAGAATGAACAGAGTCATAAGTCCTCGAATAAATATTCAAATAATATTCATTAAATAGAATGAACAGAGTCATAAGTCCTCGAATGAATATTCAAATAATATTCATTATTTAAAATAAAGTTATCGAATAAACCTTATTCGATTAATAGTTTTGAAAACTATATCAATATATATATATATATATATATATATATAATATACTCGGGAACATCGACTCCCGGTTTTAGAAAATGTTCACCTTTGGGTCCCCTATACTAAGGGTATACGCAACTACTGCTTATCTCTAGCATAGGTATTATGCAACTAATAAGCATTTGAATCAACATATATATATCAAGATTACGAAATAGACATGCATATATACCATATCATATGCTCCAATATATCGCAAGATTTGCTAATTAACCAACATGCATCTATCACAAGATAATGCATATACATATGTATACATCACAACAACAGTATAACGGGTAGAAAACTTGCCTGAGCGACTGGGGGTGGTAAAAGGCCTGGGATGAGTCTGGTAACCTATAAACAACATATAAGTTGGAATTAAACCAAAGTCGCTTAAGAATCTAGACTTTAACCAATTAGACTCTAACGCTTGCTTTTGCGCTTAACGATTCACTTACGTCGCTCGAGTACCCTCAGCTCCACCATTTTTAATAAATTAACAATTAATAATTTTAAAGCAATTCTTTCGCGAGTACCTTATCAACTGCCTAATCCACTTAACATAATTGTTTCATACCCCAATTAGTCATTTAAAGTCCTTAACCAAGGTTTCAAAGTAAGGCGAGGGGTAATGGTTCGGTCGCGAAATGCCGTTACTTAAAACGGTCGTTTCTCCTAAACCGTACATCGGATTCAAACGAATCACATATCAAAACGAAGCTCGTAACATGAACTATCTAATCATGGCAATGGTCAAAACCTAACAGTGAGTTCACGGGTCCTGATTGTTAAGAACAAAACAGTCTTAAAGTAAATCGGACATTACGACGGCTATGTTTACGCGATTACCAAATTTTAAACTACTCCAATCAATCACAAATCAACCACAAATCAACCTATAACCACCAATACCACCAAAATTCATCCAAACCTTACTAACTCAGTCCATAACCTCATGATTTTTCCAACTTATTCAATCTCAAACAAGAGCTACTAATTATACTTAAGGTTCATAAACCAACAACCAAGATTTATAACCCAAAATCATTATAATTTCAGCCAAACTCTAAACATACAAGAATCATGCTCTCATGAACTATAACAAACAAAACCAAACCTAATACTCAAAGTAAAGTTAGGGTTTGGAGGGGTTATACCTTCCTTGGAGAGTGGAGAATCACTTAGGAAGCCTTAAATAACCACTAACTATCTTTACTAAGCTTGGATCTTGAAGAAAACATAAGAAAACACAAAGTTAGTTCCTTGAAAATACTATTCCCCAAGAACTTTGATGAATTGATTAGCTATGTTAAACATGGAATCTTGAGCTTAAACTTATGGCTCATCTTAGTTATGAATTATGGAAGCTAAAGAAACAAACCTATTGAATTATAAAGGTGTGTAGCTTCATTTTTGAAATTTTTCCTTTGCTTTTCATGGAAAAGCTGAGAGAAAGAATGAGGGGGAGAAGAAATGCTTCTTGTTTGGTTGCCTAGGTATTTGTGTGATGATTTGCTTGTTAATTAGGTTTTTACCATGGTAAAAATTGTGTGGCTCACAATCATCCAACAATTCCTTCCCTTTTTGTCATGCTCATGTATGTCATCATCCCACACTTGTCCTCTTCTTGTTGGTGAGATGACATCACCCTCCACTAACTCTTTGATTAACTCCTAATCACTTGGCTAATGACCGCTGATCTATTATACGGTTCGCTTAACTTTCGTTCTCGTTTATCGTTTGAGGGATCATACCCGGGATCTTATTAATTGGGTTCCCTTAACCTTTCTCAATATATTATATTCCTTTTATGATCCTCTCTCATAATCCTTGAATTTAAATCCTTTTAATCATGTTACCTTATACTCAATTCTTTCGGTATCTGGTGGATTTTCGGGAAAAAAATCAAAGTGTTCGGATTTGAATTCTGACGATCTTTACATACACTTATATACCACATAGAGTACTAATAATATCTCAGAAGATCAATAAAAGAACCCCTACATAGTGTGGTATGAAAAGTTTTCTTATTCAGCATAATCAGCAAAAGCACTATTTATAAGGGTTTCAAAAATTCCAAAAATTGGGGTTATTACAGTTCAAGTCGAATTTACAAGAATATAAACTCCATGTTTAGCCGAACCCTTGTTAAGTGTTCCATGGTTATTATTTTTTTCTTTTTTTTATTTGCATGTAAGTATTCTAGGGCATGGATGATCTCCACTCCTGTTGAGGCACTATTTTAGGATGTTGATGCACTAGGTTTGCTTTGGTAAAGGTTGGATGCTTGGTTAATAAATGGGAGTTAAGGTGGAAAGGGTTTGGTTAGTGTTTGCATTTTTCCAGAATTTTGCACTAATTTGTGGGGAAGTTTTGATTGGGCATTTGTTGTGCACTTTGAGGCCCAAGCCACCAGAAGCTAGCACTAGGAGTATATAATAGGTTTTAGGTATTTGTTGGAGGTTTGTAAGACGCTTGATTAGGTGCACGAGTGGAATCACAAAATCTATCCAGCAGGGGACAGTTTTGTTGCAACTAAGAAATGGGAAGTTTTGACCATGTCATAGGTAGGCCCTCATTAGGCCCTGTTGGGACTTAGTTAGAGGGAGTGTCAGAGGAGTTTTTCCAGCCATAGTTTATAGGATTTGAGTTAGAATAATGTGTCACAAGTTAGTTCAAGTCAGGACCTTTTCTGCCCAGAAAAACAGGGAAACCATGGACTTTAAGCTTAGGCCTAGGGAGGCTCAAGCTAGGCCCTTGAGCCACATCAAGTTTGGGAGTTGCCTTATGATTAGAAGAGTCTAGTGTAGAATTTTTTGAGGAAAAATTGTAGTGTAACAGTGTCTAATGCACCAAAGAAACCATAGATGTCATTCTGAAATTTATCATAATAAGCACCTTCACTTACCACATAGTTTTAGAGCACTTATGAGTGAGGCCTAGGTTGACCACTATAGTTTCAAGATAGCATAAAGCCAGTAAAGTGAAAGGCCCAAGTTAGGGTCAATATGATTTGGATGGTTTAGTAAAGGCACATCGAGTTAGGAGGCCAAAATTTGGAGATTTTGTCTAGTTTAGCGATCAAGTGACTTAAGTTGTGGAGCGAGATCATCCAAGCCTAGTGTTGCAATATGGTGTGTGTGATATTATTTGGTACTTAAATATGGTATGTGAGTATATGTGGCTATGTGTACTATTATGTTTATAAGGTGATTATAAATTGCATGCATATAGTCCTAAGTGCCATTTGTGTTTAATTTCGGGTTGTAAATAGGTTGAGTTGGTGAGAATATATAATAATGAGGTTATTATTAATTGTGTAGGATCTCGAGACGAGGGTAAAATTGCCATAAAGGTTGAGTAAAGCTTCCAGTTGTTCTTACTTGCCAGTCCAGTCCAGTCCAGCCTTCTCAAGGCAAGTGATTCATCCTGCTTTTAGTTTACACTGCAAATGTATGATAACTAGTTACTATATATGATACAAGTATTCTAAAATGCCATGAACCCTCAAGTGTCTATTGCAAGTAATTTAACCTTATTGGAAGATTGTTATACAGGTAGATCAAAAGTCATACCATGCTAGTATACCAAAGTAATTGTGATTCCATGATAAAGTAGAAAATTGTTATAATGCTTATTGATCCTTTTGATTAATATGTTATTTATTCCTGAGAAATCTTGATATTACACCCTGATACTTTGATTCAACTCTTGTAATAACCTCGATAGAAACTTTATCTTGATACCTAAAAGCCAGTTATTCCTTAAAGTCGTTTATAATTGTTTGATAACCCTATTCTTACCCTAAAAACATGATACCCTGTTATACCTCGAATTGATTTTCACCTTCTTTATATTTTAATACCTATACCTTATCTGGAACCATTACCTTAAGCCTAGTTTAGCTTTATTCTTTCATATTATTCGATAACCTTACTAAATCTCCTTGTCAAAATCCTTGTAAATAGAAACCGTTCAATTACCCTGATAAAGTAAAGTCTAGTGGATCATGACCCTGAGATTTAGTGGACATATTCCCAGTGTTTCATAATTTATCTATAATCCCTTGATAAAGATGTTTATTGTTTAAGAAATTAATTATCAATCGGCATCAGTTTTTGAAATGATTAAAAATTTTGATTTTCAGTCCCAAAGGGGGATAAATGTTTTCTTTAAATAATGGATCTGGACTGAGACGTGAGTCCGTTCCACACTTATATTGTAGGCTTAAAGGTTGCCTAGGGATCCCATTAATGTTTTAGAACCCAGCGAGGTTCGGGATTACTTCGCGGCTGATCACCGGCTATAATCCGTAGCGTCATAAAATGGTTTTTGATTAAGAAATGATTTTGGAAATGTTTTGATAAAAACAAATGATGCCATCACCCAAAAGTTCATCTCTTATTATTAGCTCTATCTTCATAATGTTATATCTCGTTTTATGTTTTGTATCGTATTGTTTAGTACTTGTTGAGCATTTGGCTCACTACTTGCTTTCACCCTAATATTACAGCTAGCAGCTATAGTTAGATTCAAGCAGATAGCCCGTAAGACTTGTGATGCCGATGCGTATGTTCGAGCTCAGGTAGAATGAGAGATAGTTTTGTGTGAGGACTCGATATTAAAACCAGTTGTAATAGTTAATAGTGTTGGGCTGTTCTAAACCCTAAACTGTAAGATCTTGGATTCGGTTGTATTTACTTTCTTTTAATTATTGTAATAGTTTTTATATTATGTATTGTTAAGTTGGGGGTGTGACAGGTTTTGGTATCAGAGCTACGGTTTAGAGTCCCTGGACAGTCCAAATAGGTTATAGGATATATGTATAAGTTATAGATATTATACGACAGAGTAGGTTAAGTAAATTTATTATAAATACTCCTCTTATATATCTATGTATGGTTTTTCAGCAAAGGGCGCACTCTTCGTCATCCTCTGGGTCGGACGACACTATTGCTTTATCCGTGTATGCTGAGTTGAGGCGCGAGTTTGACATGCTTCAGGGAAAGTACGACCGACTGATAGACCGATTGAAGAATGTGTATTTGGACAGCCGAAACTATGAAGGGAAGCCTAAGGAGCAGATGACTGCGAGACTTGAGACTTTGGTTCATGTTAGTCCCTTAACAATATAGCAAGAATTATAGAAGGGGGTTGAATGAAATTCTTGAACCTTTTTCCTAAAATAAAAATGTTCAACTCGAATATAGATATAAGTGCTTTGATTAGCACAATGCAGAATAAAAACTTAATTGAATCAAAACATAAGTAATTAAAACAAGAGTCTTTAAAAACTTTCTGGTGGATTTAAACAATTCCACCAGAGATATATATTATATATCGAGAGGACTCTGTGTGCAAGAATGCTCACAGCTGCTTACAAATCGAACTACTGAGAATATAGGGAAATGCTAAGGATTCTGCTTACAAAGATTTCTCTGTTTTTCTTTTGTATCTCAGCTCCCTTTATTTATTTTCTACGTTCTTGGTTTATATATTACCAAGATTACAAAGTCAAAAAGACCGAATAAATATAAAAACTATCAGTCTTAAGCTTTGCTACTTTTCATCCTCTTTTACCCAGTCAATGGGCTTCCACAGTAGATTTGTATACATCTCGACGGCTGTGCTCAGTTTTCACTGTTCAACTGCTGTTTGAATTCTTTATATGATCATCCGTTAGACTTTATGAGTATCTGTTAGATATATGATCATCCGTCGACTTTCTGAACATCCGTTGATGGCTTCATTGATTATCCGTCGACTGCTATATTAAACATCTGTTGATAGTCATTTGATCATCCGTCGATGGCTTTGTTAATCATCCGTCGGTAGCTATTTTGGCACTTGACTTCATTTCACTTATGCAAAATTACAAGACATCATTTATATACAATAAATCAACCTATTCTGCATATCTAGTTAAAGTCAACATGACTTATAGACTACTACAGAATCTATACAAAGATGTATACAGAACTGTGCTACAGACTCATTATTACATAAGCTACTCACTCGATGAATAATAAGTTAACATCCGTCGGGACTATAATGAGTTATCCGTCGGGACTATAATTCTTATCCGTCGAGTGCTACATTATTTCACTAAGTAAAATCTACTTAGATATTTTGTTTATGAAATCATCAAGTACACAACATATGCACAACAATCTCCCCCAATTTATGTCTACTGGAATTGTAGCCATAAATTAAGAGATACTTGATGATAACAAAACATCCTAAACATACAACTTTAAAGATAAGTAGATAATACTGAAAGTGCTTCAAATAATCAACATGTACAAAGTTTGGCTCACGGTCATTTCAAGATGCTCCTCTAGCCTGAGCAGATTTTTATAGTTTCTTGAAGATCTGGATCTTCTTCCAAGCTTCCTGTTGTTTTCATCAATACGATTTTGGAGCTACCTGTGGAATTCCAGTTCATCAAATTCTGAGGGATCTATCTTTTCTTGCATTACCAAGAGAGTCTAATTGCAAGAGATACTCAACTGGTCTTCTAACCTGAAGAATCTTCTCACACCTTTGTCATCTATGAACTCCATCAGCCGGTAGGGCCTTAGATGCACTCTTCTCCCCGTGTATGGGATGATTAGAGTCTCTGGGAGTGCATCTTTAGCTCTAATACTCCTTAGTTCTTCAATCTTCTTCAATACTAGTCTTCTTGCAGTTACATTGAACCCAAAGTTCTTCTTGAAGGATGAATAAACTTTAATCAGTATAGCTTGGCTTTCTTGAAGAATTCTGTGAAGTGGCCACACAATCTTCTGTCCTCCTTTGTACTTGAACACTAACCTTTTAGGTAGGTTTCTGTATGCATCGATTCCCCTCACTTCATCTAGTTCATCCAGATAGAGGTTTAGATCAGAAAATTCCTTGATATCATACAAGTACAAGTAGTCTCCCCTGTTGACTTTGGGTTGAGCTTTAACTACTGATTTGGATTTGAGAGGTGACAGCTTCACTTTCTTGATTGCCCTTGACTTTGTCCTTTTTGGCTTGCTAAGGATTGGTAAACTGAAGTCAGGAATTGGTATTTTATCCCACTCTATTGGCTCATCCTTGGGCACAATAGGTTCACCATGAATATTCCTGTAGGGATCCACCACCCTTATATCTTCAAATACCACAGAGGACTTTGATGCTTGAGTTGTAGCTGGTGTGGGTACCTTAGGAAATTGATCTTCCAATTCTTTGTCAACAATATCCAATTTCCTTTTTGTTCTTCTAGCCAATTCTTTCTTTCTTGGAGATTTCTTCTGTTCTTCAATTTTCTTCTTTGATTCAGCAGCTTCAGATGGTTGAGAGGGAATTTGTTGAGATGAATTCATAGCCTGTAGCTTGGACAAGATAGTAATCTGCTCTGTCTTTTGTTTAGTCTTCTTTGAATCTAGAGCACCTTGCTTCTTTTCCTGCTTTAATCTGGCTTTTTCTTCTCTCTTTGCTTGAGCAAATTGTAGATGTCCAGCTACCACACAAATTTCCTTTCCATTTCTGAATATCTTAGCAATTCTTCATTTTGAAGCTGAATCAGCTGGATCTTTATAGAAGACAATTGATCTTGACAGAAGCTTCTTCTCATCAGGCTTGGGTGTCTCATACACAGTGTCCAAGGGGTTCTTCAAAGATGATTTTGGATAGTTTGCCCTTGGTTTAAGAATTATTTCAGCCTTTGTAGACTTGATGCAAGAAGATTGTCCTCTTTCCAGATAATTCATGCTCATCTCATTCACACTGATTTACTTGACTTGAGAGTGATGGATGGCTGACTTAACTGGCTCCTTGACAAGTTCAAACTTTTTCTGTATCTCCTCATCAATCTTATCCCAGTTGATCAAACTCAACTTTCCTTTCTCACCAACTTTCAAATTTGCTGCTGCTGCTTTAATTAGATCTATACCATCTGTAACTGGTGGCTTGGAGACAGTAATTGAAGGAACAATTACTTTGCTGATTTAAACTTGAAGTTTCTCCCCCTCACTTGGTCCTTTCTCCCCCTTACTTGGTTCTCTCTCCCCCTTTTTATTATCATCAAGTTGAGGAGTTATGCCTTGTGCTTTAGCCAATTGCATGAGAAGATTTGTCTGAGACTGTTGATTTTGAAGAAGGGTGGCCACTGAATTCTCAATAACTTGAACTATATCTTCCAGCTTGGCCAACTTCTTTTCAGAATCTGATTTTCTCCTCAGTCTCAGTAATAGATCCTGCATGGTACCATATGACATGACTGAATCCAGCTTCTCAGAATTGTAGGTCTTCAAGTCAGTTATATCCTTTTTGAGTTCATCCACACTCAGATTCTGTCTTAATTGCTGTATCTTCATGAGATGTAGAGAGTCTAGGTGAGCTTGAAGAATAGCCTTGGTACCAGCATCTGAAGTTTCCTGAAGGGCCTTTTGAATAGCCATAACCTGCTTAACCAAAGATACACCAAATTGTCCTGGTGTAGATTCCTTTGTCCACGCCCATTCAGGTAAATTTGGAACAGAACTTGGGCCTTCATCTCCCCCTAAGTTCATGCTTCCATCCAAAGAAACAGAGTCATCATAATTAGAATTTACTTCAAATTCTTCAGATGGCTCACGAGCTTGAGAAGGCATCCTATTGACAGCAGCTTTATCTCTCTGAAGAGATTCTGAGGTGTGTACTAAGTTCAAAGTATGTTCTGCCTCCACATTGCCCTGAGCAGCCAACAGTTGATAGGCTGACACAGGGTGAGTAAAAGTGTCAGCATCCAAGGAAATGTTATCAATTACAGCTTTGTAATGTTGCTGAAATTGTCTTTCCTTTTCAGCATCATCCACAATCATTGACTCACTATCAATGGCTGGATCCACCCTTATAGCTTCTGTACCTGCTTTTCTCTCATAATCTCTCTTTTGTTGCATCAGGGTCTCACCCTGGATCCCCACCCTCACACCCTCACCTTCACCAACTAAGGTGGGACTCCTCTCACTCACTTTTGCCAATCCTGAATAAATGGATTGCTGATTTTCACTCTTTTCCTCTCCTTTCGCCTGGGAGCAACCCAGCCTCTCACTCAATACACTCTCCTCTCTCAGTCCTAAGAGTGACTGTACAACCACTAAATCTTCTGCACTTGAAATAATTGAAGTTTGAAGTTGTGCAGAGATACTCGACAGATAAGTGATATCCGTCGAGTGAGTGGTAATGCTATCCGACGGATAACTGCTGTTAGGCTTATCCATCGGGATACAATCACTACTCAATGGATGAGCAATATCCATCGAGAGAGTAGAAATGAATGAGGTGGGAAGAGAAACTATTGTTGACTCTGTGTTGATTGAAGATATTTGAGGCACAAATGTCACAATAGTATCTGAAAGAATTGGCAAGTGAGCCAACAAATCATCTAAAAGATGATGCTCACTTGCACTAGATTTTGGCTTCCATAACAGAGTTAAAGAAGGGGAATCAGGATTTGAAGTGTTTATCATATCCACTTCCAGAGAGTTTGTTGGTGAGTATGGTGTTTCAGATGCTTCTATTATTAGAGATTTTGGCTGTGACTCCATATTTATTGGAGCCACATCAAACTGAATTTGAGAGAGTGCAGGGACTGTGTCTTTAGCACCAGTTTGCACTGTATGTGTGCCCTGTGCATCCCCAGAGGTTTTAGATTTCTTCTTTCTTGTGTAAGTTTGGGGTGAACTTGTGTCCCTAACCCTTTTGGCCTGTGCTCTTGGCTGAGAGCTTTGTTCAATAACTGCATCCTTTTGGGAGGATGCAGCTAGAAGTGAGCTTTTATCCTTTTTGAGCACTGCAGTTTGTTGGGAAACTGCAGTGTGGCTAGGCTGGGATTCACTCAACTCTCCGTCCTTATTCTTGGGGTTTTTTTGATGTTCACCCCTTCCCTCACCTGACTTTCCCTCCTTCACACTCCCCTCTTTTGCTTTTGTGGATTTTTCAACTGGTATCTTTTGAGAGATACCAGAGGGGGTTTTCTTTGATTTAGATTTGGAAATTGTAGAGGGTTTGGAGGCTTTGGTAGGCAACTGTTTGGTCATTGGCACAGTTGCCATAGCTACTCCTGAAGTCAAAGAAATAGTGGAGGTTGGAATAGTTGTAGGGATGGATGAACTTACCTCATTTACCTGAGGTGCCTGCATTACGGGAAAATAGAACATTGGCACATCTCTGTGATGGTTGGCTCTGTTCAAATCTGCAATGAGTCTTCTCTCTTGAACCCAACAAGCCAGTTTGTTGTTTGGGTTCTCAAGAACAATCTCTTGACATAGATGGTTAGCCACTAACATGAAAAATCTAGCATAATATACATTCTTTCCTCTTTTAGCTAACTCGCCTAGTTTAAAACCTAACTCAAACAAGACAAGGTCACTGAAATTATAAAATTTATCTGTAACTAGCATGTATAGCATATTAAGCATAGAAATATTCACTGAATCAAAATTACTGACTTTTCCAGAGAAAACTTTAGTAACCACATCACACAAGAAACTCCACTCCTTTATAAGACCCAATCTCCTAATATCACTTAGTTTAGTAGTAGGAAGTGCATAGTGCATGGAATTAAGCATCTTGATAATATCAGTGTCATTGTGTGGTGAAGTCACATTATTATCAGGAATTTTGAAACATGCTTTTATTACATCACTATTGATACAGAACTCATTACCTTTGATGGTTAGAGTGATGGTCTTGTCAGCAGAGTTGTAAATAGCAGTGGTCCACATCTCTTCAACAACCTCACAGAAGATTGTGGGTGACTCCAACATGGCATAATTTAGCTTGCAATTCTTCACAAAGTCCATCATCTTGTGATAGTCCTCTGATTGCTGAATACCCTTATTGACCAAAGCAGTGAAGTTGTTCTTCTTATAAATGAACCCAGTTTGAGACATAATCTTTACTACAGGTGCCATTGTTAGAGAATGAAAGCTTGAAGAGAAGGAGAATATTTGCTTGAGAGAGAATGAAATAAAAGCAGTTGAATTTGAGAATGATAAAAGAAAACAATTGCTATGAAATAAGCTTTTATACTATCTCAAAAATAACTGATAAAAATAATAAGGTAAAGTAAATTAACCAATAGAAATTGCCTAAAATAGCCGTTTTAAAATAAAACTGTAAAAATTCCACCCATTATCCGTCGTGTAATGCTTACAAACTGTAAGTATACTCGATGGATAATGTTCAGGGAATTAACGGCTGAGATTTAGACAATTCGACGGATGAGGATAAACTGATATCCATCGAGACATAAAGTATTCCAGAAAAATAATTGACTTTTATTAGCAAGTAGTATATCGACGGATGACTAAACTCGATGGATAAGGGTTATCCGTCGAGATGCAATTTTGACTTAGCCAAAATTTCATCCAAGATTTAAAGATCAACTAAATTTCTGGCTGCATTACAACTTGCAAAATAACTGAGATAAATTTAAGAGTAATTAAGCATACCTAACTCACTTACCAACCTTGAAAAGGTGGATTCATCCAGTGGCTTTGTAAAGATATCTGCAAGTTGCTTCTCACTTGGAACAAAATGTAATTCCACAGTACCATTCATCACATGTTCCCTTATGAAATGGTATTTGATGTCTATATGCTTTGTCCTTGAATGTTGCACTGGATTTTCAGTGATGGCAATTGCACTTGTGTTATCACATAAAATAGGAATCCTTTTAACTTGCAAATCATAGTCTAGCAATTTATTTTTCATCCATAAAATCTGTGCACAGCAACTGCCAGCAGCAATATATTCAGCTTCAGCTGTAGAAGTGGAAACTGAATTTTGCTTTTTACTGAACCAGGACACAATCTTATTTCCTAGAAATTGACAAGTTCCTGTTGTGCTCTTTCTATCAATTCTACAACCTGCATAATATGCATCTGAATAACCAGTTAGATCAAAACCAGAATCTCTAGGGTACCAAATGCCAAGTTTTGGTGTTCCCTTGAGATATCTGAAAATTCTCTTAATAGCTATCAAGTGAGATTCTCTAGGATCAGCCTGAAATCTAGCACATAAACATGTAGCAAACATTATATCTGGTCTACTAGCTGTTAAGTACAGAAGTGAGCCAACCATACCTCTATAACTTGAAATATCCACAGACTTTTCAGTAGTGTTTAGTTCAAGCTTAGTTGTAGTGGCCATGGGAGTTTTGCAGATGTGCAATCCATTAGATCAAACTTCTTTAAAAGATCAAAAATATATTTAGTTTGACTAATGAATATTCCATCACTAACTTGCTTAACTTGCAAACCAAGAAAGTAATTTAGTCTCCCCATCATGCTCATTTCATACTTACTTTGCATCAATTTGGCAAACTTTTTGCAAAGTTTCTCATCTGTAGAGCCAAAGATAATATCATCTACAAAAATTTGAACAAGTATACTAGAGCCATTAACATTGCTGAAAAATAAAGTTTTATCTACAGTACCTCTTGTGAAATGATTTTCCAAAAGGAACTTTGATAAAGTGTCATACTAGGCTCTAGGTGCTTGCTTCAGTCTATAAAGTGCTTTCAGAAGATAA
The DNA here is from genome assembly GCF_009905375.1 of Apium graveolens. Lineage (NCBI taxonomy): Eukaryota > Viridiplantae > Streptophyta > Magnoliopsida > Apiales > Apiaceae > Apium > Apium graveolens. The sequence goes on along the minus strand of NC_133653.1, from coordinate 87,938,303 downwards.
TAGACATATTCTGGAAAATTTGGATCTTCAAAACCAGGAGGTTGACTAACATGCACTTCTTCCTCCAAATCTCCATTTAGAAAGGCACTTTTGACATCCATTTGATAGACCTTGAAATTGGCATGGGCTGTATAGGCTAAGAAGATTCTGATGGCTTCAAGTCTTGCAACAGGAGCAAAAGTTTTATCAAAATCTATTCCTTCTTGCTGACAATAACCCTTAGCAACCAATCTAGCTTTATTCCTGATTACTATGCCATTTTCATCCATCTTGTTTCTGAATACCCACTTGGTGTCTATTGGATTATTTCCTTTAGGCTTGGGTACCAGCTTCCCTACATTATTCCTTTCAAACTGGTTTAGCTCCTCCTGCATAGCTAAAATCCAATCAGGATCCAACAAAGCTTCTTCTACCTTCTTTGGTTCTTCCTTTGACAGAAAGCTGATGTATAGACATTCTTCCTGAGTTGCTCTTATTGTTTGAACTCTAGAAGAAACATCACCAATAATAAGCTCAAAGGGGTGATCTTTTGTCCATTTCCTTTGTTGAGGTAGATTAGATCTAGATGAAGAGACCTCATGATTGTCTTGATGTGTGATTGAGTTTTGATTGCTAGAAACTCCCCCTGAGTTTGTGGATCTTTGATTTGAGAAAGGAGAATTTTCTATAGGTGATCTGTCTTGACCTCCTGCTCCTTTTGATAACCCAATGGATGGTGAATTTTGAGTACCGACGGATGAGGCGGGTTATCTTCCTACGGATAACACAGATTGCCTTCCAACGGATGAAGCATTATCCAACTCAACGGTTGTTGAGTTTTGTGCTTCATTGGTGGTAGATTTGTCTGCATTATCCTTAGACACTGTTTCTTGATCACCTTCATCATCACTGTCATCACTAACCATCTCCACATTGTCGAATTTGAGGCTCTCATGGTAATCTCCATCTTTTAGTCCTTTAATCTTTTTATCATCAAACATAACATGTATAGATTCCACAACAATGTTGGTTCTTAGATTGTAGACTCTATATGCTTTACCAACAACATATCCAACAAAAATTCCTTCATCTGCTTTAGCATCAAACTTCCCATTTTGATCAGTTTAATTTCTCAGGATATAGCATTTGCAGCCAAAGTCATGAAGAAAGTTTAGAGTTGGCTTCTTGTTTTTGAACATTGATAGGGAGTCATGCATCTTGCTTGACTAATCAGAGAAATGTTCTGAGTGTAGCATGCAGTATTTACAGCTTCAGCCCAGAAATATGTTGGTAGTTTAGATTCTTCAAGCATTATCCTTACAGCTTCAATAAGTGATCTGTTCTTCCTTTCCACTACTCTATTCTGTTGTGGAGTCCTTGCTGCAGAAAACTCATGCAGTATCCCATTTCCTTCACAAATTGCTCTCATGACAGAATTCTTGAACTCAGTTCCATTGTTACTCCTGATTCTTCTAACTTTGAAATCAGGATGATTGTTGACTTGTCTTATGTGATTGATGATGATTTCACTAGCCTCATCTTTAGACTTTAGAAAATATGTCCAAGAGAACTTTGAGAAATCATCTACAATTACTAGGCAAAATCTTTTCCTTGAGATGGACAATACATTAACTGGTCCAAACAAATCCATGTGAAGCAGTTGTAAAGGCTCTTCAATTGCTGAATCAAGTTTCTTCCTGAATGATGCTTTGATCTGCTTCCCTTTTTGGCAGGCATCACACAATCCATCCTTTGAAAACTCCACTAGAGGAATACCTCTTACCAATTCTTTCTTTACCAGCTCATTCATGGTCTTGAAGTTTAAATGAGATAGCTTCTTGTGCCATAGCCAACTTTCATCCTGACTTGCTTTACTGAGAAGACAAGTTACAGATTCTGCTTTAGTTGAGTTGAAATCAGCTAGGTACACATTTTCTCTTCTCACACCAGTGAGAACCACTTTGTTGCTTTGATTATTAGTCACAACACAGGCTTCTTTGTTGAAGGTTACTGAATTGTCTTTGTCACAAAGCTGGCTGATACTCAACAGATTGTGTTTGAGGCCATCCACTAAGGCAACCTCCTCGATGATGACATTGTCCTTTGAAATCAAGCCATATCTTACAGTATAACCCTTGTTATCATCTCCAAAAGTAATACTTGGGCCAGCTCTATAACGACTCGTATATTTTTAATATTGTTTAAGTGTGTAATTATTAAATAATTACATAAACAAAATAGGTGTATGGGTTTAGTCAGCTGGATATTAAATTGTTATTACTTATATGTAATTATTGGTGTTCGAGGATGATTTGGGTAATTAGTTGTGAAGCTGTGTTGTTTTGTTTTTGTATTTAAAGGTGATTCTATTCAAGAATTATTTCCATAAATACCTGGATTATCCCTGAAATCATTTTTTATGGCTTTATAATTTTATTAATTATTTTTAAGAGTTTTTAAAATTTAGAAATCAATATTTCATCAATTATTTAGCCATATATGATTTTCTGATGGTAATTATTTGTTAAATCCGTATTTAAATTCCAAAATTCTTTAAAAATTATGGAATTCATATTTTATTAAGTTTGGAATATTTCAAGAACTTTAAAATTATTTTGGGAATTTTTGAGATTTATTTCAACCGTGAGTCGATCCGTTTAATTGATAAAAGCGGGAATAAGTTTCATTTCAAAAATTGTTTTAAAAATCTTTAAAAATTTTGTTTAGTTAATTATTAATTATTGTGCTAATTTTAAAATTTTTCGGTAAAATATTAGAATTATTTTACTCATAATTTCTCGTTTAAATATACATGTTTAGTGTTTTTGCGGGTATTTCAGAGTAAGTGTTGCAGCTGGTAAGTGAGAATTAATACATAAAATAAAAATAAAACTTTCCCCAGCCCCTCTGTTTCTCTTACGAGCCCTAATTGTCTCTCTCTCCGGTTAATCTCTCCGCCCTCTCTCTCAAATCTTAATCTCTCTCACCCTCCTCTCTCCCTCTGCGACTCCCTTCATCTCTCTCTCTTTCTTCTTTTTCTCTCCCCCTCTCTTTTCCTTTTCTTTTCTTCCGTTTCTTCCCTGGCCGTTCCGTTTTGCCACCTTGTCTCTGTTCCGGCATGGTTCTGTGCGCAGTCGGGTGGGTGTTGCGCGCATAGCGCGCGTGTGCATGTGTTTTGTGTGAGTTTATCTGTGTGTGTTGCGTATATGTGTGGGTCTTTGAGTGTGTGTGCGTTGTCACAGTTGTTGCTGCTGTTCCTTTTATTTTCCGGCCGCCGCCGGGTTCCTTCCCGGCGAGGTGGTCTGAGATGGGTCACGATGTTGCTTTGTGTCTTGATTCTGCTATGCTTCAGTCTTTGTTGCTGGGCTCACCGAATTGGGACTCCTGATTCCTATCGATTACTCGAATATTGTTTTTTTTATAATTAGTATATTTATGAAAAATTCGTATAAATTTTAATGATTAATCGAATAATATTTTAATTGTTCCGGAATTAATCGGTAGAAGTTGCGTTGGAAACCCGAAATTATTCGGGTACCCGCAAGTTTTACCGCCATTGACGATGAACTACGGTGAGTCAACGGTGGACTATGATGACGTTGTTCTGAGTCCTACAATTTAAAATACAAAATACGAAATAAAACATAAAAACACGACTAATAATTAATAATTGTATTTAATTGATAATTGATAATTGAGAATTTTGGGACTGATATTGATGGCTGAAATCGGTGGTTGGGTTTTGGATTGCGATTGAGTGTAGTTTTGTTTGTTTGGATGTCGGGATGTTCGACGGGTTAGCCGATAATCAAAGGAGGTGCTGCCCGATTTCTGGAAAATTTAATTACGGAAATACGAGGCCGTACCCAATGGCTATCGGAATTTCGATCAATTATATATAACTATTTTGTACGAAATCTGATTATGTGTTGTGATGAAATACTTTACGAAAATCGATAACCCTAATTTCATAAAAGAATAAATATACCTATTTTCTAAAAACGAACACCGAACCAACTTTCAAAGACGTGAACCCTAATTGATACCTGTATTATTATATGAAGTATGTTACGAGTCGGGTTTTGTTAACGTTCGGGTAGATTGTTAGCGAGGATATGTCAAGCATAATCGAAGGTCTAAGTTAGGGTGTTTCGACTTTGTAGGTGCTAGTCGGAAAGCCCAAGAGTTGGCTTTGGATAGCCTAGTGGACAGTCAACGAGCTCAGTAAGGTTCCAATCAAAGGACCGGAGTGTTGAAGTTGAAGCCAGGGTAATCTAGTGGTTAGGTGATAAAGCCTAAGCGTCTGTGTCGGCTCAAGGTCAATCAATACTATTTGTAAAGCTCTGCAAGGCAAGTACCCCTGAACAAATCTTTTATAGTTAAGTACTATATGAATAATTGTTGATTTAAATTACATAGTGGAACAGAACGATTTAAGTTACGTATCCCCTGGGTTTTAAATTGTTTTGTTAACTTGGTTTTGGGGGAAAAGTAAATTCTGAAATACCTATCTCTAAGTTCTGAATAAAATGAAAATGTTTTGGAAAATGTGCTGTGTTATAATTATTTTGATAAGAGGTAGGTAAGTGATTTGGAAAACTGGATAAAAATGATCAGATAATTGGATGAGTGTGCGCAGAAGGCCGTAACGGCCTGGAAGTTAGCGAAGAGGCGAAGTGGTTGTGCACCCTATTATAACCACCAGCCCAGCGTGACAGAGACCAAGCTAGTCTCTGAGTTCCGGAACAAGTTTCATAGGATAGCCTGATCACCTGTCTCACCAGGGATCATCCAATGCTTTTATATCTGAGCAAGTGATTTTGAGGTTCCCGGAGAGGAACAAGTTTTATAGGTCCTGTGATGGGACAAGTTTTATAGATCCTGTGATGGGATAAGTTTTATGGTTCCCGTAACGGGATAAATGGTTTTATGGGTCCTGCAATGGGACGGAAAATTTGAAAATGAAAGAGCATGCTATAATTTAAGTGTGGTATTTATGCACAACACATAACTAATGATTTGGTTTTTTTTATAGAGCATGCTAGTTTTGATATCCAGTTTATACCTGTTTTACATGTTTCTGGCAAGTTATGATTTCTGTTCCTATAATTGTTTATCATAAACTGTTTTTGATTATTATTCATATAGTGGTACTGCTGAGCAATTGATTGCTCACCTTTGAAAAATGTTTTATATATATTGCAGATACCTAGGAGATTCTTCAGTAGTAGTCGGGGCAGAGTTCCAGTTCCTTTTGTGTCAGGCTCCTCTGAGGTAGTTGTGTTGAACCCAAGCGGGTCTGTTGAGTTGCTGGATAAAGATAGTGTTATTTGGATTGTCCTTAGTAAGTTGGTTTTGTGATGGTTGTAACCTAAGTCATACTTAAACCTGGAAAAGGTCTTGGTAAAGGGGTCGAGATTATGTATAATTAATAATTTGGGTTATATTGTTTATTAGTATTGTTGTTAGTGACGTTAACTCCGGACCCCGAGGTTATGGTCGTCACAGTTGGTATCAGAGCTACAGGTTTGAGTCCCTGATTTAGGTTAGGAATAGAGTCAGAAGAGTGCAAAAAGGTTTATTCTATATAGATATAAGTCATCAACTCAACCAGAGGACCGAGTCTGTGAGTTTAGTCAAGGGTTCGAAGGCGTAACCCTGATGTCTGTTGGGGATTGGCTGGAACTGCCCTAGATTTAAGTAAGTCTCCCTTATATAGGTATCATTGGCAATGTCTAGTTGAGGTTTCTAGTTTCTTTTCTCGAGCAAGCGAATCTGACCATGAAAGTTCAGGTGGAAGGGTAATAGTCAGCGGCTGTCACGATAGCCGAATTTCATAGTGAATATGGATCAGTACCGAGGTTTATACCTTGAACCCTTATATTTCTTCCCTCGGAGGTTCTATCGGTTAATTGGGGCGAACAATACATATGAGGTGACTATTTGTCTGTGTGACAAAGGGTCTGGCGGGACGCCACCGAATTATGTGTTGTAAACTGTATAGTACTAAGACTGGCCATCTTACGTACTTGTATGGTTGCTCCCAGTCATATCCGCATTTCCTTCACGTTTCCTTTAGAATTAATCATCTTAATTTCGTAATTTTATTTGGTATTTTATGGCAATGACTTTCCTTCGGTAACCACTATGATCAGACCGTCTTAGTTATGGAAAGTAAATGAAGAATTGACCGTTAGGAGAAATAAAAGTTCTGTATCCGGTTGTTATTTTAGAATGATGGCAGCAGAAAGGATTTGTGACTCATTGGAAAAGGTTGTTATCTTAGAAAAGTTAATTCAGTGGTTGTCGAGTCTATGGCAAATGATAGGGAACTGCCTTTAGAAGAATAGTTGGCTGAAACTTGGACTAGTAGGCCTAGCAGAGGTCCTTAAGTTGACCTAGGTTGCGAGGTTGTTTGTTGGTACTTGTGGCTGAAATAGCCAACCTCGTTTTATTAGTTGGTTAGTGATATATATGGTTATTAATATGTTATGTGTCATAATATTGTGAACCGTGGAATGGAGTGGTGGAAGATGGTTAGTATATTTGTTGGTGGTTTGGTTGATGTTGATGGATTGATATGGTTGTTAGTTGATTGTTGGTGTTGGCTTGAACCCGACTGATAGTCAGTAATATAGAGGAAATGCTGCCCAAATTGTTTTTGAAAAATACCCTACTTTTAAAGATACAGCGTCTGCTATGATGTGTTACTGATGTTTCTGTTGATACTCCAATTGATCAATTAAAAGAGAGAGTTGGTTAATTTTATCAGCTAAGGGTCAGTTAGATAGAAGTCGGTTCCAATTAGAGTAAGTCAATGTCTGACGTGATTTTTAGACCTGGAAACAAAGAACGTTCGATGTGTCACATGTGGTCATAAGGGTCATTATGCGTCGGAATGCAATCCAAAAAAAAAAAATCCAAGAGTTACTTGTTACAAATGTGGGAAGGTTGGGCGTATTGCAAGGAGTTGGGGAACGGTTACTCAAGGTACTACATCTCAAAGGTTAACATCCAACATAGTTAGAGGCAGAACTTCCAAAGTAACCAAAAATATCAAGTGTTTAGAATTCGGACATAGTGCAGCTGATCTGACACTCTTTGAGTTAGAGGAGTTTGACATGATTTTAGTAACGAATTGGTTGTTCTTTCATAAGGCAAAGATTAATTCTGGAGAAGCGAATAGTAAAGTGTATGGAAGCCAGTAGTAGGATGAGTTTCTAAAGGAAGGAGCAAGATAAGAAGCTCTTCCAATCGTGTGAAGAAAGGAGTTAATAAGCTAAAGAGATAAAGTAGATCCACCTTGTGTAAAGATACAAGGAAGAAAATACTTAAGTTGAAGGAAGTTGAGTAATATATAATTGCCTTGGAATCTCTTTGAAGGCCAGTGGGGCGATATAATTAGTTCGATAAATGTAAAAGATATTAGTCAGGGAAATGAGCATACCAGATATAGTCCATTGGGTTACACCAGGGATGTTGCTAAAAAGAAGAATGAGAGCATGAGAGTATGTAATGATGACCGGGAGTTTAACAAAATGACGAATAAGAATGAGTAACCCCTATTAAGAATTAATTAATTATATGACTTAATTCAAGGAGTGTGTTAGTTCTCGGGGATTGACTTAAGATCCAGCCTGAGGATATATCAAAGATTGTGATTAGGATGAGTTAGCGTTGCAGGTTCTGGTGATAATATATGGGATAACAATTGTATCAGTTGTCTATAAGGAATTAAGGAACATGGTGTACAAGGAGTACTTGGATGGTGTAATTGTATTTATTGATAACATCCTCGCCCATTTAAGGACTAAGGAAGGCCAAGTTGAAAACCTGAAGAGGTGTCTGCGAAGGGTTGAAAAGTAGCAATTGTATACTAAGCTTCAAAAGTATGAAATTTTGGTCAAAATTGATTATGAGCCACGGTTGTTTGAGTAACTACCAACCAAGCAAGGTCCATTTAAGGACAGATGTCTTGAGTAGAAAAGACGGATTGAATGTGATTAAGATTACTAAGGAATTATTAAAAGAATTGGAAAGAGTGAAAGTTGGGATTCGAATAAGAAGTAAATATATGAGATTACTCTCTAGTCTTAACTGATGAAAATGAGCAAGAGGTGTTCGAATGTTTGAAAACTGTGGTGAACACCTACCATTGATTGAGTCCTCTATGTTAATAATTATCATGTTAGTAGGGAATGCTGCCTTGCAAAGCCCTGTGTAAGAATAAGTGTAGGTTTCCCTTTATTGAGAGAAAGTTGGAGTAGAAATGTTGTTAGATCCTGAGTAAATTCAGCGCACCACGGATGTAGTGGTGTTGATTCGAAAAAGAGTTGACGCAGCTTGGGATGGACAAACAAAGGAGACGGATTTGCATCAAAAGAATATGGAGATAAAAGTAGGATCGTGGGTATTGACAACATTTCACTTTGAAAGAAATTGGTTAGGTTTAGTTAGAAGGGGCGAGTTGAGCCCTAAATATATGTACCCTGTTGGAGGTATCGAGGAAGATAGATGAAGTACTTATGAGTTAGAATTGCTATTACAGTTGCAGACATTTATAATGTGTTCTGCATGTCATTGTTAAAGTGATATGTTCTTCATTCGAACCAAATCGTTGAGTAGGAGCTAATGGGCTCTTGTCCAAATTGTTCTGCGTAGAATAATCGACCCAGAACCTGGGTCATTATAAACGAGACCTTAGGAATGAATTTATATCTATAATGAGTATGCTTTGATGAATCCTCGAGTAGAAGAATCTACTTGGGAGTTAGAGTCAGATATGCTTGACAAATATCCTCACTTGTTTGGTTAAAAATCAGATTCTGAGGATAGAATCTTTTTAAGGGGGGAAGATTATAACGACTCGTATATTTTTAATATTGTTTAAGTGTGTAATTATTAAATAATTACATAAACAAAATAGGTGTATGGGTTTAGTCAGCTGGATATTAAATTGTTATTACTTATATGTAATTATTGGTGTTCGAGGATGATTTGGGTAATTAGTTGTGAAGCTGTGTTGTTTTGTTTTTGTATTTAAAGGTGATTCTATTCAAGAATTATTTCCATAAATACCTGGATTATCCCTGAAATCATTTTTTATGGCTTCATAATTTTATTAATTATTTTTAAGAGTTTTTAAAATTTAGAAATCAATATTTCATCAATTATTTAGCCATATATGATTTTCTGATGGTAATTATTTGTTAAATCCGTATTTAAATTCCAAAATTCTTTAAAAATTATGGAATTCATATTTTATTAAGTTTGGAATATTTCAAGAACTTTAAAATTATTTTGGGAATTTTTGAGATTTATTTCAACCGTGAGTCGATCCGTTTAATTGATAAAAGCGGGAATAAGTTTCATTTCAAAAATTGTTTTAAAAATCTTTAAAAATTTTGTTTAGTTAATTATTAATTATTGTGCTAATTTTAAAATTTTTCGGTAAAATATTAGAATTATTTTACTCGTAATTTCTCGTTTAAATATACATGTTTAGTGTTTTTGCGGGTATTTCAGAGTAAGTGTTGCAGCTGGTAAGTGAGAATTAATACATAAAATAAAAATAAAACTTTCCCCAGCCCCTCTGTTTCTCTTACGAGCCCTAATTGTCTCTCTCTCCGGTTAATCTCTCCGCCCTCTCTCTCAAATCTTAATCTCTCTCACCCTCCTCTCTCCCTCTGCGACTCCCTTCATCTCTCTCTCTTTCTTCTTTTTCTCTCCCCCTCTCTTTTCCTTTTCTTTTCTTCCGTTTCTTCCCTGGCCGTTCCGTTTTGCCACTTGTCTCTGTTCCGGCATGGTTCTGTGCGCAGTCGGGTGGGTGTTGCGCGTATAGCGCGCGTGTGCATGTGTTTGTGTGAGTTTGTCTGTGTGTGTTGCGTATATGTGTGGTTCTTTGAGTGTGTGTGCGTTGTCACAGTTGTTGCTGCTATTCCTTTTATTTTCCGGCCGCCGCCGGGTTCCTTCCCGGCGAGGTGGCCTAAGATGGGTCACGATGTTGCTTTGTGTCTTGATTCTGCTATGCTTCACTCTTTGTTGCTGGGCTCACCGAATTGGGACTCTTGATTCCTATCGATTACTCGAATATTGTTTTTTTTATAATTAGTATATTTATGAAAAATTCGTATGAATTTTAATGATTAATCGAATAATATTTTAATTGTTCTGGAATTAATCGGTAGAAGTTGCGTTGGAAACCCGAAATTATTCGGGTACCCGCAAGTTTTACCGCCATTGACGATGAACTACGGTGAGTCAACGGTGGACTATGATGACGTTGTTCTGAGTCCTACAATTTAAAATACAAAATACGAAATAAAACATAAAAACACGACTAATAATTAATAATTGTATTTAATTGATAATTGATAATTGAGAATTTTGGGAATGATATTGATGGCTGAAATCGGTGGTTGGGTTTTGGATTACGATTGAGTGTAGTTTTGTTTGTTTGGATGTTGGGATGTTCGACGGGTTAGCCGATAATCAAAGGAGGTGCTGCCCGATTTCTAGAAAATTTAATTACGGAAATACGAGGCCGTACCCAATGGCTATCGGAATTTCGATCAATTATATATAACTATTTTGTACGAAATCTGATTATGTGTTGTGATGAAATACTTTACGAAAATCGATAACCCTAATTTCATAAAAGAATAAATATACCTATTTTCTGAAAACGAACACCGAACCAACTTTCAAAGACGTGAACCCTAATTGATACCTGTATTATTATATGAAGTATGTTACGAGTCAGGTTTTGTTAACGTTCGGGTAGATTGTTAGCGAGGATATGTCAAGCATAATCGAATGTCTAAGTTAGGGTGTTTCGACTTTGTAGGTGCTAGTCGGAAAGCCCAAGAGTTGGCTTTGGATAGCTTAGTGGACAGTCAACGAGCTCAGTAAGGTTCCAATCAAATGACCGGAGTGTTGAAGTTGAAGCTAGGGTAATCTAGTGGTTAGGTGATAAAGCCTAAGCGTCTGTGTCGGCTCAAGGTCAATCAATACTATTTGTAAAGCTCTGCAAGGCAAGTACCCCTGAACAAATCTTTTATAGCTCAGTACTATATGAATAATTGTTGATTTAAATTACATAGTGGAACATAACGATTTAAGTTACGTATCCCCTGGGTTTTAAATTGTTTTGTTAACTTGGTTTTGGGGGAAAAGTAAATTCTGAAATACCTATCTCTAAGTTCTGAATAAAATGAAAATGTTTTGGAAAATGTGCTGTGTTATAATTATTTTGATAAGAGGTAGGTAAGTGATTTGGAAAACTGGATAAAAATGATCAGATAATTGGATGAGTGTGCGCAGAAGGCCGTAACGGCTTGGAAGTTAGCGTAAGAGGAGAAGTGGTTGTGCACCCTATTATAACCACCAGCCCAGCGTGACAGAGACCTAGCTAGTCTCTGAGTTCCGGAACAAGTTTCATAGGATAGCCTGATCAGCTGTCTCACCAGGGATCATCCAATGCTTTTATATATGAGCAAGTGATTTTGAGGTTCCCGGAGAGGAACAAGTTTTATAGGTCCTGTGATGGGACAAGTTTTATAGATCCTGTGATGGGATAAGTTTTATGGTTCCCGTAACGGGATAAATGGTTTTATGGGTCCTGCAATGGGACGGAAAATTTGAAAATGAAAGAGCATGCTAAAATTTAAGTGTGGTATTTATGCACAACACATAACTAATGATTTGGTTTTTTTTATAGAGCATGCTAGTTTTGATATCCAGTTTATACCTGTTTTACATGTTTCTGGCAAGTTATGATTTCTGTTCCTATAATTGTTTATCATAAACTGTTTTTGATTATTATTCATATAGTGGTACTGCTGAGCAATTGATTGTTCACCTTTGAAAAATGTTTTATATATATATTGCAGATACCTAGGAGATTCTTCAGTAGTAGTCGGGGCAGAGTTCCAGTTCCTTCTGTGTCAGGCTCCTCTGAGGTAGTTGTGTTGAACCCAAGCGGGTCTGTTGAGTTGCTGGATAAAGATAGTGTTATTTGGATTGTCCTTAGTAAGTTGGTTTTGTGATGGTTGTAACCTAAGTCATACTTAAACCTGGAAAAGGTCTTGGTAAAGGGGTCGAGATTATGTATAATTAATAATTTGGGTTATATTGTTTATTAGTATTATTGTTAGTGACGTTAACTCCTGACCCCGGGGTTATGGTCGTCACAAGCTCTCTCCTTAAACTCTGTGAGCAGGGTAGAATCACCAGTCATGTGTATTGAACAACCACTGTCCAAGTACCAAAGATTCCTTCTGTTTCCCTGATTGCTTGAGGAACTTGTCTCTGTTTCATCAGACTTGGCCATTAGGGCTAGATTGACATAGCTGACATCTTCATCTTCATCTACATCCAAACCATCTGCTGCCCAGTCATTCTCTTGTGTAATAAAAGCCCTTTCCTTTTGTTTGAGTAGATCAAAGTATTTTTGCTTATAATCCACAGACTCAAACCTTTTTTTACTGGAATCTGACTTTCTACACTCATTTGCAAAATGCCCTGCCAAGCCACATTTGAAACATTTGAATTTTGACTTATCCACCATGTTTCTATTTGGCTTGGCTGCTCCAAAGTTCTTCTTAAACTTGAGCTTGGCAAATCTCCTGGAAAGAAATGCTAGGTGCTCATCAATGTCATCAATGTCATCCATGTCATCTTGGCTCTATGAATCTTCACTTTTTACTGCAAGCCCCTTGCCCTTGTTCTCACAGACCTTAGAAGTTGACTCAACAGCTTCCATCTTCACTTCCTTCTCCTTTTCCAAATCAGCAACTAGTGTAATGGATCCTCCTTTCTTATTTCCTCTCTCCATCCTTTCATCCTGCTCTATCTCAAGCTCATAGGTCTTCAGGATGCCATACAGTCTCTCCAAAGTAAACTCTTTATAATCTTGTGAGTTTCTTAATGAGACTGTCATTGGTTTCCATTCCTTTGGAAGAGATCTAAAGAATTTCAGATTAGAGTTTTTAGTCTGATAGACTCTTCCATGCAACTTAAGAGCATTTAGTAGTTTTTGAAATCTACTAAAAATGTCAGTGAGTGACTCACTTTCCTCATTGTGAAAATGCTCATATTGCTGAATCAAGAGCTGCATCTTATTTTCTCTAACTTGCTCAGTGCCATCACAGATTATCTGTATAGTATCGCAGACTTCCTTGGTAGTTTTACAGTTGATAATGTTGTCAAACATGTCTACATCAACTCCATTGAACAGAATGTTCATGGCCTTTTTATCCTTCCTGACTTGTTGAATGTCAGGATCAGACCATTTGTGCCTTGGCTTGAGAACTGATGGCTCGTTTCCTGTTGCAGCTCTTATTGGAACATGAGGGCCTCTTTCTATGCAGTCCACATAGGCCTCATCTTGAGAAAGCATATGAAGATGCATCTTTACCTTCCAATGATGGTAATTATCTTTATCTAGAAAAGGAATCTTGACTCCAACGTCTTTCTTGTTCATCTTGCTGAATTGTTTTGATCTTTAAACTCTTTGTAGATTAAGAGCTTGCTCTGATACCAATTGTTAATCCCTTAACAATATAGCAAGAATTACAGAAGGGGGGTTGAATGGAATTCTTGAACCTTTTTTCCGAAATAAAAATGTTCAACTCGAATATAGATATAAGTGTTTTGATTAGCACAATGCGGAATAGAAACTTAATTGAATCAAAACATAAGTAATTAAAAACAAGAGTCTTTAAAAACTTTCTGGTGGATTTAAACAATTCCACCAGAGATATATATTATATATCGAGAGGACTCTGTGTGCAAGAATGCTCACAGCTGCTTATAAATTGAACTACTGAGAATATAGGGAAATGCTAAGAATTCTGCTTACAAAGATTTCTCTGTTTTTCTTTTGCATCTCAGCTCCCTTTATTTATTTGCTACGTTCTTGGTTTATATATTACCAAGATTACAAAGTCAAAAAGACCGAATAAATATAAAAACTATCAGTCTTAAGCTTTGCTACTTTTCGTCCTCTTTTACCCAGTCAATGGGCTTCCACAGTAGATTTGTATACATCTCGACGGCTGTGCTCAGTTTTCACTGTTCAACTACTGTTTGAATTCTTTATATGATCATCCGTTGGACTTTATGAGTATCCGTTAGATATATAATCATTCGTCGACTTTCTGAACATCCATTGGTGGCTTCATTGATTATCCGTCGACTGCTATATTAAATATCCGTTGATAGTCATTTGATCATCCGTCGATGGCTTTGTTAATCATCCGTCGGTAGCTATTTTGGCCCTTGACTTCATTTCACTTATGCAGAATTACAAGACATCATTTATATACAATTAATCAACCTATTCTGCATATCTAGTTAAAGTCAACATGACTTATAGACTACTACAGAATCTATACAAAGATGTATACAGAACTGTGCTACAGACTCATTATTACATAAGCTACTCACTCGATGGATAATAACTTAACATCCGTCGGGACTATAATGAGTTACCCGTCGGGACTATAATTCTTATCCGTCGAGTGCTACATTATTTCACTAAGTAAAATCTACTTAGATGTTTTGTTTATGAAATCATCAAGTACACAACATATGCACAATAGTTCAGTACGTCAACACTAAGCTTGAGGAGATGCCATCGCACCGAGACCGTACCAGCCAGTATATCATCCAGATGTGGCGGATGAGCTCCAGAGTATTGTGAAGACGCTTCGAGAGGAGAAGACTACCAAACCCCGTTCCGATGGAGTGGAGCCTTGAGTTCTTTCCATTATCTACCTTTCATGTTGTTGTATTATCGGACTATGTAGAACTCTCTGATGTTCCTTTAAATAAGCATGTTATTCCTAAATTTAGACCTTATTCTAATCTTGATGTATTGTGACCTTAAATTTTAATGCACTATCATTTCGTTTGCTTTCAATTGTTTATTTTACGCCTTTATATGCATCACCCTATATGATTAATTTGAAACTTGACCTCATATGTGAATAAGAATGCCATGCGACACCATCGAACTATTTCATTATTCATACATGTTTGACGTAACTCTTATTTCAGGATCATGCCACCCAAAAAGAAGAACCCAACAACTACAGATCCAAATATTCTTCGATTACTGGAAACCTTACAACAACAAACAAATGCTATAGCTCAACAACAACTAACTCTTCAACAACAATTTGAAAACCAAGATAACCATGAACCACACCAACCACCTGATCCACCAGTACCACCTCGACAAGTTGTTACTTTCAAGGCTTTTCAGAATGTGAATCCACCTGCATTTCATGATACCACTGATCCAATAATAGCAAACACATGGATTAAGGAAATGGAAAGAGCTTTTGAATTGGTACAGTTAGGGGACGATCAGAAGACACCATATGTTACTTACTTCCTGAAGGGCGAAGTCATCTATTGGTGGGATTCAGTAAAAGCTATGGAAGCAAATCAGCAAGTTTCTTGGGAAAGATTTAAGAAGTTATTTCTGGAAAAGTATTTCCCTAAGTACATGCAGAATCATATGGAGCTTAAATTTCTTGAATTGAAGCAAGGGAGTATGTCTGTACTGGAGTATGAGAAGAAGTTCACAGAATTGTCAAGGTTTCTGACAAAGTATACCAGCAGTGAGGAGGAAAAAGCAAAGAGATTTCAACAAGGATTAGAGTCTTGGATCAGAGATAGAGTGGCTATGTTTGAGCTTGATACTTATGCAGGCGTAGTGCAGAAGGCTGCTCTGATTGAGAGTAATGGGATGCAGTCAATGAAGGAAAGGGATAACAAGAAGAGAAAGGTTCCATTCTATGAAGAAAAATCTGAAGCAGGAAATTCACAAGACAGGATTATGAAGAAGATTGGATTCCATAAAGGAGGAAATTTTCAAAAGAAGGGAAATTTGAGCAAAAGACAAGAATTAAAGGGGAACAACCAGGCAAGCCAAGGACAAGTTGGAGAAAACAGATTTCAGAGACCAGAATGCAAGCATTGTGGAAGAAGGCATCCCGGAGTGTGTAATAAGCTGAGCATGACATGCTATAGGTGCAACCAGAAGGGACATTTGGAAAATGAGTGTAAGATGCCTAAGCCGGGAGTTACATGCTACAAGTGTGGAAAGACTGAACACATAGCTAGGGAGTGCAAGTCAACTGGACCAGTCAAAGCTCTGATGAATGTGGAAAGTACCTGTTACGACTGGCATTTTATGTAATATTATCTGTGGCTTTTGTGTGATATTAAATCCGTAAGTGAATATACTTAATGGTTGTACCTTGTGTGAATGAAAAATTTCTGCATTTTAAATTTGCTTTATGTAGTATATGATTTTTCAAAGCGAGAGTTTATTTATTTCCCTTATTTTTAATTTATAAGGAATATTCTAAACCTTGGAGAAATTTTCTTTTAAAAGTTATTTTATTCACAAATTTCAAAAGTGATTTTATAAAATTTCTAAAAATCCAAGTTATTTTATGGTATAAATTTTATAATTTTTGAACTTGTATTTTATTTTATAAAAATAAATCTTTATAAATTTTAGTTGTCATAATTATCAAATTACATAAGAGACCTTGCATGCAAATTACCCTTCTATTCTCTCAAAGGGAAAATAAGACTTTTCCAACCCCACTAACTCATTTGATTATTACCAAATTACTATATTAGCCTTGCATGCAAAATGGCCTAACTTTAGCTAAAGGACATTTTTGTAAGTTTTCACTTCCACTCATTATTTGTCAACCAAAAAGCATAAAACAAAAGTTTAAATGGGAGAAGTCATTCCACTCATTCCACACTCCAACACCCCACAAATTTTTCTCCTCCCCCCTCCCATCCTTGCTCTCTGCCGAAGGCCAAATTCCCCACCCCCCTTCCATTTTTCAATTCATTCTTCATCTTCCCAAGTATAAATCTTCTACCTACATTCATCTTATATAATTTCCAAGTATTTTGTGACTTGGAAGTTGAAGTTCCATGAATGCATGTGTAGTTCTTATGTGATCTCCAAAGAGAAACTCTTGATTCTTGTGAATTCAAGAGCTCTCTATGAGATATATTATGTATATGTGCTAACTAAGTGCTTTATGGAGATATCATGCTTTAAAATCCTTTGCATGCTACTGAAATTTCATTATATATTTATGTTTAGCCATGCATGCTAGTTTTAAGACATTAAAATGATGATCAACCATGTTTTGCATGCTACTCTTTTCGAAATCATGTTGTTATGTTTAAAAATCTATAAATTTGAAATATGTGTGCTTAAAATAGATTGCTTCCATGATAAATTTCTTATTAATAGTTAAAAGAAGTTATATTTCATGATTATTAAGGATGAGTAATAGAGGCAAGTCGATTTTGCAAGCATTTAGAACTTTATGCCTAACCGAAATCTTATTATATGTTTTCTATGAGATACATGTCATATTTTTTAGTTGCATGTTGTTAATTTTTGGGCATGGATGATCTCCCCTTCTGTTGAGACACTATTTTAGGATATTAAGACACTAGGCTTGCTTTGGAAAGAGTTGGGTGCTTGGTTTTTTAAGTGGGAGTTAAGGTGGAAAGGGATTAGTTGGTGTTTGTATTTTTCCAGATTTGATGCAATAGTTTATTGGGAAGTTTTGAATGAGCATTTGTTGTGCACTTTGAGGCCCAAGCCACCAGAAGTTAGTATTGGGAGTATATAAAAGGTTTTAGAGTTGGTTGGAGGTTTTCATGCCGTTTGGTTAGGTGCACAAGTAGAATCACAAAATCTGTCCAGCAGGGGACAGTTTTGTTGCAACTTAGAAATAAGGAGATTTAACCATGTCATGGGTAGGCCCTCATTAGGCCCTGTTGGGCCTTAGTTAGAGGGAGTGTCAGAGAAGTTTTTTCAGCCATAGTTCATAGGATATGAGTTAAAACCATGTGTCACAAGTTAACCCAAGTCAGGGCGTTTTCTGCCCAGGAAAATAAGGGAACTTTGGACTTTAAGCTTAGGCCCAAGAAGGCCCAAGCTAGGCCCTTGAGCCACATCAAGTTTGGGAGATGCCCTAAGGTCAGGAGAGTCTTGTGTAAGAGTTTTGAAGGAAAACTTGTAGTTTAAGAGTATCTAACGCACTCAAGAAACCATGGTTGTCATTCTGAAATTTATACCAGTGAGCACTTTCACTTAACACATAGTTTTAGAACACTTAAGGGTAAGATCTAGGTTGACCACCATAGTTGTAAGATAGTATAAGGTCAGTAGAGCAAAAGGCCCAAGTGATGGTCAATAGGTCTTCGATAGTTTAGTAAAGGCACATCGAGTTAGGAAGCCAAAATTAGAAGACTTTGTCTAGTTTAGCGACCAAGTGACTTAAATTGGGGGATCGAGATCATCCAAGCCTAGTATTGCATTATGGTGTATATGGTGTTATTTGGTATTAATATATGATATGTGAGTATATGTGGCTATGTGTGTGCAATTATATTTATAAGGTGAATATAAAATTAAGTGCATATAGGCCTAAGTGCCATCCGTGTTTAATTTTGGGTTGTAAATAGGCTAAGTTGGTGAGAATATATTATAATGAGGATTATTATTATTTATGTAGGATCTCGAGACGAGGGTAAACTTGCCATAAACGTCGAGTGAAGCTTCCAGTTGCTCCTACCAGTCAGACCAGACCAGCCTTTCTCAAGGCAAGTGATTCAACGTATCTTCGTATTCACTGCAATCGTGTAACAAATAGTTCATATATATTGACGCAACTATCCAGAGTCATTTTAATATATTTAAATCAACATATCTTATAATTATCTTTGAATCATATAGAAATGCCATGAACCCTCGAGTACATATTGCAAAGTAGTCTTATCATGATAGTATATTAAAGTAAGATGAATGCCATGATAAAATAAAGGGTCGTTATAATACTTGATTGATCCTCTTGATTAACATGCTAACGATCCCTAAAGTGCTGATATCTCACCCTGATGCTTGAACCCCTATAGAAACTTTACCTTGATACCTAAAAGCCAGATATTCTTCAAAGATTGTTCTTAACTGATTTGATAACCCCTTTTTCATACCCTGAAGATGGACAATCCTGTTATAACTTGAGCTAAAAATCATTTCCTCATAACTTAACACTTCTCTTATTCATGAAGCTTACCTTCTTGATGTTCTAGTACTTGTACTTTGTTGAAAACCATTGCTTTAAGCCTAGTTTGGCATTACTCTTTCATATTATCCAATAGCCTTGCAAAATTTCCTTGTCAAAGTTCTTGTTTATGGAAACCTCTCAATTACCCTAATATAGTAAAGTCTAGTGGATCATGGCCCTGAGATTTAGTGTCATATTTTCAGTGTTTCAAGTTGATCTATAATCCCTTGATTAAAATGTTTACTGTTATAAGAGATTTTGGTCATAAATCGGCATCAATTTTTGAAATAAATGAAACGTGGAATTTCAGTCCCAAAAGGGGATAAATGTTTTCTTTGAATAGTGGATCTGGACTGAGATACGAGTCCTTTCCATACTTATATTGTAGGCTTAAAAGTTGCCTAGGGATCCCATTAATGTTTTAGAACCCAGCGAGGTTCGGGATTACTTCGCGGCTGATCACCGGCTGTAATCCGTAGCGTCATAAAATGATTTTGATTAAGATATGATTTTAAATTGTTTTGATACAAGCAAAATGATGCCATCACCCATAGTTTTATCTCTCGTTATCATTGGTTATGTCTTTCCATTGTCATTCTTTAATGTATATCTCGATTTATGTTATGTATCATACTGTTTAGCACTTGCTGAGCATTTGGCTCACTTCTTGCTTTACCCTGATATTACAGCTTACAGCTATGGTTATATTCAAGCAGACTGCCCGTAAGACCTGTGATGCTGATGCTTATGTTCGGGCTCAGGTAGAATAAGAGATAGTAGTTTTGTGTGAGGACTCGCTATTTAAAATCAGTTGTAATAGATGGTAGTATCAGCTATTGGAGTTGGTTATGTTTACTTCTTTTTAAAATGTTGTAATAGTTATATTTAATTTGCTGTTTAAGTTGGGGGCGTGACAGGTTTTGGTATCAGAGCCACGGTTTAGAGTCCCTGGACAGCCCAATTAGGTTATAGGATATATGTGTAGGTTATAGATAATATGCGAGAGAGTACGTTAAGTAAATTTATTATTAATACTCCTCTTATTGGTTTGTCAGCAAAGGGCGCATTCCTCGTCATCCTCTGGGTCGGACGACACTGTTGCTTTCTCCGTGTATGCTGAGTTGAGGTGCGAGTTCGACATGCTTCAGGGCAAGTACGACCGACTGATAGATCGACTGAAGAACGTGTACCCGGATAGCCGAAACTATGAAGGGAAGCCCAAGGAGCAGATGACTGTGAGACTTGAGACCTTGGTTCAGTACG
This sequence comes from Apium graveolens, assembly GCF_009905375.1. NCBI lineage: Eukaryota > Viridiplantae > Streptophyta > Magnoliopsida > Apiales > Apiaceae > Apium > Apium graveolens. The sequence continues at coordinate 87,917,934 of NC_133653.1, read as the reverse complement.
TCAACACTAAGCTTGAGGAGATGCCAGCGCACCGGGACCGCACCAGCCAGTATGTCATTCAGATGGTGGCGGATGAGCTTCAGAGCATTGTGAAGATGCTTCGAGAGGAAAAGACTACCAAGCCCCATTCAGATGGAGTGGAGCCTTAGTTCTTTCCATTTACCTTTCATGTTGTTGTATTATCAGACTCCGTAGAATCCCCAGTTGTTTCCGTTGTTTCCTTTAAATAAGCCTGTTGATCCTAGAATCAGAATTTGTCCTAATCCAGATGTATTGTGACCTTTAAATTTCAATAATCATGCACTATTGTTCCATTTGCTCTTAACTGTTACTTTACGCTTTTATATGCATCGCCATATCTGCTTAATTTGAAACTTGACCACATATGTAAATAAGAATGCCATGCGATACCCTCGAATTATTTTATCATTCATATCTGTTTTGACATAACTCTTATTTCAGGATCATGCCTCCCAAAAAGAAGAACCCAACAACCACATCCACCACAGACCCAAATATTCTTCGACTACTGGAAACTTTACAATAACAAACCAATGCTATAGCTCAACAACAACTAACTCTTCAACAACGAATTGAAAACCAAGATAACCGTGAACCACACCAACCACCTTAACCACCAGTACCACCTCGACAAGTTGTCACTTTCAAGGCATTTCAGAATGTGAATCCACCTGCATTTCATGATACCACTGATCCAGTAATAGCTAACACATGGATTAAGGAGATGGAAAGAGCCTTTGAGTTGGTACAGTTAGAGGACGATCAGAAGACGCCATATGCTACTTACTTCTTGAAGGGCGAAGTCATCTATTGGTGGGAGTCAGTAAAAGCTATGGAAGCAACTCAGCAGGTTTCTTGGGAGAGATTTAAGAAGTTATTTCTGGACAAGTATTACCCTAAGTACATGCAGAATCAGATGGAGCTTAAATTTCTTGAGTTGAAGCAAGGGAACATGACTGTACTGGAGTATGAGAAGGATTTTACTGAGTTGTCAAGGTTTGTGACAAAGTATACCAGCACTGAGGAGGAAAAAGCAAAGAAATTTCAGCAAGGATTGGAGCCTTGGATTATAGATAGAGTGGCTATGTTTGAACTTGAAACCTACGCGGGAGTAGTACAGAAAGCTGCTCTGATTGAGAATAATGGGACGCAGTCAAGGAAGGAAAGGGATAATAAGAAGAGGAAGGTTCCATTTTATGGAGAAAAGTCTGAAGCAGGAAGTTCACAAGATCGAAATGTAAAGAGGATTGGATTCCAGAAGGGCGGAAATTTTCAAAAGAAGGGAAATTTGGGTAAAAGGCAAGAATCGAAGGGGAACAATCAGGGAAGCCAAGGGCAAGTTGGAGAAAACAGGTTCCAGAGACCGGAATGCAAGCACTATGGAAGAAGGCACCCTGGAGTATGTAATAAGTTGAGCATGACATGTTATAGGTGCAATCAGAAGGGACATTTGGCAAATGAGTGCAAGATACCAAAGCCAGGAGTTACATGTTACAAGTGTGGGAGAACTGGACACATAGCTAGGGAGTGCAAGGCAACCGGACCAGTCAAAGCTCTGATGAACGTGGCAAGTACCAGTGCGAGCGTGCCAGCTGAGGTATTGGCATTACCTCCACCACCTACACCAACCCCGCAAGCAACAGCAAGGACATTTGATCTGAAGATGAAGGATAATGTTCAGAATTCTGAGGTGATAGCAGGTACACTTTTACTTAATAATATCAAAACTAAAGTATTGATTGATTCGGGAGCAACAAGATCTTTCATATCGGAATCTTTTGTTGATAAGCTCCAATGTGATAAAATGATTATGAGCGAGGTAGTAAATGTGGTAATTGCGAACCGAGAGAAGATTCCTATGAATCAATTCTGTCTGAAGTGTGAGATTGATATTTCGGGGTATAAGTTTTCAGCCGACTTGATACTCTTCAAGTTGTGAGAGTTTGATATAATATTAGGTATGGATTGATTAGGAGAGAATAACGTCCAGATTAATTGTAAGACCAAGAAAGTGTATTTAAAGGCGAAGAGTGGAGAAAAGGTAGTATTTAAGGGACAGAGGCAAGAGCAACTATTTCTTACAATCGTTCAGGCTAAGAAGCTACTTAGAAAAGGTTGTGAGTCGTTCCTAGCGTATGTAGTGGATTCAGAAAAGGGCAACCCCAACATAGAAGATATCCCTGTAGTTAACGAGTTTCCTGATGTGTTTCCAGACGAACTACCAGGCTTACCACCAGATCGACAAATCGAGTTCGAGATCAACCTTGCTCCAGGCATGGAACCAGTTTCAAAGGCCCCATATAGAATGGCACCAGCAGAAATGAAAGAGTTGGCGAGCCAGCTACAAGAATTGTTGGATAAAGGAGTGATACGGCCAAGTACGTCGCCATGGGGAGCACCTGTTTTGTTTGTCAAGAAGAAAGATGGGAGTATGCGACTATGCATAGATTATCGAGAGTTGAATAAGGTAACGATAAAGAACCGTTACCCGCTACCAAGAATAGATGACCTTTTTGATCAGCTGAAAGGAGCAAAGTGCTTTTCAAAGATTGACTTGAGATCGGGATACCATCAATTAAAGATCAAAGAAGAAGATATTCCCAAGACAGCATTTAGGACCAGATATGGGCATTATGAATTCCTAGTAATGCCGTTTGGATTGACCAACGCCCCGGTCGCATTTATGGACCTGATGAATCGAGTATTTAAGAAGTATTTGGACAAGTTTATCGTGGTATTAATTGATGACATCCTTATTTATTCTAAGTCCGAAGAAGAACATAAACAGCACCTCTGGATAGCATTGGAAATACTTCATCAAGAGAAGTTGTACGCCAAGTTTACCAAATGTGAGTTTTGGTTAAAGGAAGTTCAATTTTTGGGGCATGTCATTGGAAATGAAGGAGTTAAAGTGGATCCGGCAAAGATTGAGGCAGTTATGAGTTGGGAGAGGCCAAAGACTCCTACGGAAGTGCGAAGTTTTCTAGGATTGGCAGGATACTATAGAAGGTTCGTCAAGAATTTTTTGAAAATCGCCACGCCATTGACCAAGTTAACCAGAAAGAATCAAAAGTTTGAATGGAGTGCAGAATGTGAGGATAGCTTTCAAGAGTTGAAGCAGAGATTGGTAACAGCTCCGGTGTTAGTGCTTCCAGATGACCAAGGGAACTTTGTAATATTCAGCGACGCTTCACATAAGGGATTGGGCTGTGTGTTAATGTAACATAGTAACGTGATTGCGTATGCATCAAGACAGTTGAAACCGCATGAGTTGAAGTACCCGACACATGACTTGGAGCTAGCCGCCATAGTGTTCGCACTAAAGATTTGGAGACATTATCTCTACGGAGAAAAGTGTGAAATCTACACAGATCACAAGAGTTTAAAGTACATTTTCACTCAGAAGGAGCTCAATATGAGGCAAAGGAGATGGTTGGAATTGATCAAGGACTACGATTGCTTGATAAATTACCATCCCGGAAAGGCGAATGTTGTGGCCGATGCACTAAGCAGAAAGGAGAGATTGAATATGATGGCAACACCAAAGGAATTGTATGAAGAGATTAAGAAATTCGGATTAGAACTTTGTAAATATGGAATGGTTGAAGAAGTTTGTCGTGCAATGACTTTTCAGCCAATACTAGTGGAAAAGATAAAGAAATGTCAAGAAGAAGTAATGGAGAAAGAGAAGAATCAGTTATCTGGAGAGGAGATTAATACTCAAAGGGATGAGCAAGGGATACTAAGGTTTTCCTCAAGAATTTGGATTTCTCATGTACCTGAATTGAAGAATGAGATCCTACAAGAAGCCCATAATTCAAGATTTTCAATCCACCCGGGAAGCACCAAGATGTATCGAGACTTAAAGCAGAACTTTTTGTGGCCAAATATGAAGCGAGACGTGGCAGAATGGGTTGCGAAGTGTTATACTTGTCAAAAGGTGAAGGCAGAATATCAACGACCAAGCGGATTAATTCAGCCCCTAAAGATTCCAGAATGGAAATGGGAAAATATTGTTATGGATTTTATAGTGGGACTACCACGAATGAAATCCGGTCATGACGCTATATGGGTTATAGTTGATCGTCTTACGAAGTCGGCGCATTTCCTTCCAATTAACGAGAAGTCGTCATTGGACAAATTGGTTCAACTTTATGTGCGCGAAATCGTACTAAGGCATGGAGTACCCGTATCAATAGTTTCAGACAGAGATCCCCGATTTAACTCGAGATTTTGGAAGCAATTTCAAGAATGTCTTGGCACGAAGTTGAATATGAGCACGGCATACCACCCGCAGACTGATGGCCAGAGCGAAAGGATAATTCAAACAATTGAAGACATGTTGCGCAGTTGTGCAATCGATTTTGCAGGAAGTTGGGATGACCACTTGCCGTTGATTGAATTCTCTTACAACAATAGCTATCATTCCAGTATCGGCATGCCACCATACGAAGCTTTGTACGGGCGAAAATGTAGATCACCAACAAGTTGGGATGAAGTAGGAGAAGGAAGAATTCTCGGCTCGGAATTGGTACAACAGTTGCATGACACGGTCAAGTTAATTCAGAAAAGGTTGCTTGCTGCTCAAGATAGACAGAGGAAGTATGCGGATCCAGCGCGTAAGGATGTTCGATACCAAGTTGGTGAAGCTGTTTTGCTGAAGGTGTCACCTAGAAAAGGGTTGTTTAGATTTGGCAAGAAAGGGAAGTTATCACATAGATATATAGGTCCTTTTGAAATTTTGAGTCAAGTGGGGAAGGTGGCCTACGAGTTGGCCTTACCACCTCAGTATCAGCATGTGCATAATGTGTTCCATGTGTCGTTGCTTAAGAAGTACAATTGTGGCGCCCTCCAAACCCGGGTCAGAAGTTTGGGGTCCACAATATAAACACAATATATCAACCTGTATAAGAAATATTATTTATAATGACCCTGCTTCACAAAACCATGGATCGCAACAGGTTAAAGTATGAAAACAAGCCACAACCTTAATTATTACATCATACCAAATCCCAACTAATTTAACTTACAATTGATAATAAAATCATTCTTACAACCTTGCTATCTCACTACTGCCATAAGCTCCTGCTAGCTCGATCAATCATAATCTGGAATCCTAGCTCGAACATTGAACTGGGAAACCTTGCTATCAACCGCATCCTTCTTAACTGTAGAATATATAAAAAGATTCGCAAGAGTGAGCTAACTAGCTCAGCAAGTCATATTATCAATAACTGAGGTTAGACAATAATAAATGAGATGATTCAAAGGAATCAAGTTTCTTGTTAAACAATCAATAGAATTGGATTATTTATTTTAAGTTTTTAAACCAAGGTTAGGCTGCTGATCAGTCACGCACTAACCCCGAGCAAAGCACACAGCACTGCTCTAACTACTGGATCCAAGGCACACATTGGCCTAACTTGACCATCGATATGGTCTGACCACGAATCTGGTCCATACAAAGAAAACTATCCAATTCTAAAGCATTTCAATATGATAAACAATAGAGTTCAATAAAACCAGATCATAATCAATAACCATAAAACATTTGTAAAAGAGCATGGTAAAAGTTCATAGTTACCAAAAAGGGTATGTCAAAATACATAAAAGAAGTGGCCTCCAGCCGGTAGGATAATCGGGTATTAGATGAATAGTGTTTTTCCAAAGTTTTAGTGCTTTGATATCACAAGGTATGGTTAAGTATAAAAGTTTTTGTATATATAAATAATTTTGTTCCAGTGTTTGGTATATGATGGATATATATTTGTGGAGTAGTATCGTATTTGTGTGGTTTAATATTTGGTAAATCCACAAGAAATGGTTCACAAAGAATAAGGCTTACGGCTCAAAGATCAAATGATGTGGCTCAGGTTCAAGGCTGGAGGATTCAAAGTATTTCCAATATAAAAGGGAGCTATTTTGAATATTAACAATAGGTCACAAGAGAATTTAGAAATATTTGCAATAAATCTCGAGAAAGGTTTAGAAGTACTTGCCTTATCATAATTGATTCCAACCTCACTTGTACGTGTCTACGACTCTATTCAACCACCATTCATCTGTTTCTCCTATGCCTCGCTTCTAATCTCTGCTCATTTGCTGTATTTTCTACATGTCAATTCTATTTTCTGATCACCTGCTTCTCTTTCTTACACCTTGCTTACTCTGCTAGGCATCATAAGTATCTATCAATATTCCACTCATACGATTCTGTTCAACACATACTTCTATCTACCCTTCGTTTCACCCAAATCCGATTAACGGATTGAAAGTTATGCCATAAACAGTAATCATCGAATATATAAACCGATAGTCAATCAACAAGTCACACATAATACATCACGTAATCAATGACATATCATTTATAAGGACATTTCGGGTCATAAATAGGCTTTCTGGTATTTAAAATGATTTTTAAAACATTTTTCAGAATTAAAACGGGTCGTTGGATCAATTTCGGAATAATAAACAAGGTTCGGTTGGCCAATTCTGGCTCCGAAACAATTTTAGAATAATTATCGAGCCTTGAAAATAATTTTGAATAATATTTTAAAGCTTGAAACTATTTTTCAAAATTTTTAAATCATTTTTAAATAATTAAATCTAATTAAATAATTAATTAAAAATCAATTAATAATTAATTAAATCAATTAATCAATTAATTTTCGAATTAATTGACTAATTAATCAATTAAAAATTAACTAAAATTAATTAACTAATTAATTCAGATTCATTTGTGAATTAAAAATAATTTTAGGAATTAAAATATTAATTTTTAGAATTTTCAGAAATTAAAAACGGATTTTTATAATAAAAATAAATAGGAAATATGATTTTTAAACATTTTTAAAACAGGAATCCAATCTCTGCAAAGTCTGGAAACTTCAGGGACTAAACTTCATCATCTACAAAACTACAGGGACTAAACTGCAATTTTGCAGTCCAGTCGCCGGAAAACACAGGGGTGGCCGGAGAACACGATTCCGGCCTCCTCACCTTGTCACAAGCTCCAGATCACATCTACGGATTACCAGGAACATAACCATGCAATGAAATCGATCTAACAATCCCTGAGTTGGCCGGAATTTGGCCGTGAAGTTTGCCAGTTTCCGGCGAACTTCGAAAATATTCAAAAAACAACTCCCTTCTCTACAGACCTCGTTGATTCATTAAACTTATACGACTAGATTGCAAATTTTACAGAGAACACAATCCACTATATCACAACATCAATCTATTCCAGAATAAGAAACCCCCAAATTTCAATTAAGAACATTCATACGGGTTATAAACCCTAATTTTGAAATTCAAAAATCAAACTCAAATTTGAAAATGTTATTGCACTCCAAATCAGACGTATAATATACCAAAATCATCAGGAAAACAAGCTCTACAACATGCAATCATCAAATCATACAAACAATCATCCGAACAAAAATTCATATTTTTCATGAAAATAATTCGAAAATAATTAAATTTATATAAAATCAACCTTTGATTCTGCAGTAAAACGGGTCCTGGAATCTGATAGTACTCCTTGAGACCTTCAAATTGGTTACTCCAACTTTCCAAACGGATTTCACTAACACCTTGAATTTGTGGTTTGATTCTCAGAAAGGTTTATGAATATATGATTTTTCTCTGTAAAAATTATATAATTATCTGTCTGCAAATGATTTTGATACGAAATAAAATACGGTAAAAGGCTATTTATAATTACGGAGAATTAGTATCCCGTTGGATCATTCCGGATATAAAACGTTACGTTTATTTATAAAAACTGATCCAAACGGTATCGGTTTTCGGGATAATTATCCAAATCAGTACAATTTGTATTGCGGTCTTGGTCTCAGCGCCTGGTTACACGTACTACGAGGTGATAATTGGGATAGTTTAATAAAAAGCTCCCGTTTATCGAAAATACGAGTTTTATTGATTTACTGAAACGAATATTGTATCGAAAATATTGCGCCGGGACCCGCGCAGGACAAACCGTACGCCGGATCGAAAAAGTCGAAACATGGAAAATGCTCGGAATATTGCAATTAGGTTAGGAAGGAGTTCTCGGAAGAGTTTCGGGTTCTAAAAACGTAAAAACGGTTAACGGTGGTTGGTTCCCGTTTTCATAAAATAGGTTTTAAATACCCGGAACAAGAGTTTAAAAAAAAATCCATATGATTCCTATAAATTCATAAATTAACATAAAAATAATTAGGAAGATATGACAATTATCTATATTTTATTTTGGACATAAAAAAATTGAAATACTCAATTAATAACATTTTTAAACATTCAAACATTTTTAACACTTAACAAATAATTCACAGAATAGATACTGAATACATATAATAATTATCTATTAGTAAAAATAATTACATGATATATCCCGGATATTACATCCTTCCCCCTTAAAAGGATTCTGTCCTCAGAATCTTCTATGAAAACAAATGAGGACACTTTTCTCTCATATCACTTTCTAATTCCCAGGTTGACTCTTCAACCTTTGGGTTTCTCTACAATACTCTTACTAACTTTACCACTTTATTTCTCAATACTTTCTCTCTTTCCTCTAGAATCTCTATCGGACTCTCTACATATGATAAATATGTCTGAAGCTCTATTGGCTCATATTCTATTACATGCCTGGAGTCTGGATTATATTTCTTGAGCATCGATACGTGAAAAACATTGTGAATGTGCTCCATGTGCGGCGGTAACGCCAACTCGTCAGCTACTTTACCAATGCGCTTTAGGATTTCAAAAGGTCTGACATATCTTGGGCTTAGCTTCCCTTTTTTTCCAAACCTCGTTAGTCCTTTCCACGGTGATACTTTCAATAATACCAAGCTTCCTTCTTCAAATTCCATGTCTTTTCTTGACTGGGCTGCATATTTCCCCTGACGATCTTGTGCGGCTATTAATCTCTTCTGGATAATTTCAAAAACTTCCTTTGTCTGCTGCACCAATTCAGGTCCGAGTATTTTGCGTTTTCCTACTTCGTCCCAATATATTGGAGATCTGCATTTGCGTTCCTAAAGGGCTTCATAGGGTGGCATCCCAATACTGGCGTGATAATTGTTAATGTAAGCAAATTCTATCAGAGGTAAATGCTTGTCCCAACTTCCTTTAATATCAATACACAAACACGTAGCATGTCCTCGATTGTTTGGATCGTTCCTTCACTCCAGCTGTCCGTCTGCGGGTGGTAAGTCGTACTCATATTCAATCTTGTTCCTAAACATTCTTGAAAACTCTTCCAAAATCTCGAATTACATCTTGGATCTCGATCAGATACGATAGACACAAGAATTACATGACGAACTACAATTTCCTTCAGGCACCTATGGATCAACTTATCGAGCGAAAATCTTTCGTTTATAGGCAGAAAATGAGCTGACTTGGTAAATCTATCCACTATAAACCAAATGGCATCATGATTAGTTTTTGTGCTTGGTAACCCCAACTATGAAATCCATGGTGATATGCTCCCACTTCCAAACTTCCAGTGACTGTAGCAATCTACTTGATCTCTGATACTCTACTTTAACTCTTTTGACATATATAACATCTGCTAATTCATTCCATAATTCCTCACTTCATATCTAACCACCTATAATTTCCTTTAAATCTCTATACATCTTGGTACTCCCTGAATGGATTGAATACCTCAAATTATGAACTGCCTGTAAAATTTCATTCTTCAGTTCCATCACTGGTGGAATCCAAATTCTAGAAGAAATCCTAAGAATACCTTGATCGTCCTTTTTGCGTGCACTATTCTTCCCATACTAAATGATTTATATCCTGATCTACTACCTCTTCCTGACACTTCTTTATCTTTTCTAACAATCCCGACTGAAAAGTTATACTTATATATTCTCACTCCTTTTTGGATCATGCACTCTGACTTCCAATTCCAACTTCTAGAATTCCATAGATAATTCTTCTGGTACAGTCTCTATGTTCATTCTCTCTCCTTCTTGCTCATCTCTTGCCACTAAATTTGCTTTTCCTAGAGAGTTCATACTTCAACTCTTGTGGTCCGTATATATCTCACATCTTTCTCTATACTTATAATATTTCCCAATCTTTCAAAATGAATATTATTATTGCTTTTAATTCCCAATTATGAGTAGGGTACTTCTGCTCATAAGGTTTCGGTTATCTGGATGCATATGCAATAACTTTATTGTTTTGCGTCAACACACATCCTATTCCCTTACGAGAAGTATCATTATAAACTACCAAATCTCCCTGATGATTTCAAAGTGATAAAATAGGTGTTGTAACCATTCTTTCATTTAGCTCCGCAAAGCTTTCTTCACCCTTCTCCATTTCATATAACCTTCTTGCTTTTCCTGGTTAACTTCATCTCTAATATTACAACTTTCAAGAAATCTTGCACAAATTTCCAATAATAACTGGCCCATGATAAAACTTCTTACTTTTGTTGGTGCTTCTGGTCTTTCTTCATTCATACTATCTTTAAATTTTTCTGCTGAATCCCCTTTTGTCTCCTCCTTACTGACTGTCTATACTAAGAATTATACCTCCTGCCATTAAAGTTTTCACCTGGTAAACTCTTTTTATACTGCTTCTTTTTTCTTTGACTCCTCAGCTATCATTTTATTGGTTGCATGGTTCTTCTTAATTAACGCAAGTATATCTTATCCAAATTCTTCCTTCAAAATTCTACTCATCAAATTTAAATATCACTGGTATATCAGTTCATCCCACTAACATTTCTAGAATTTTATAACAACAGTACTGAGTTCTGAAAATCATTTTTGATATGTCCATAAGTTCAATCTTCACTTGGTAATATACCCAGTCTTAAATCAATCTTATAAAAATACCTTGCTTCGTTCATTTAGTTAAACAAATCATTGGTTTCGATGTAACAGATATCTGCTCTTGAGAGTAAACTTGTTGAGCTTTTGCTAACACATAATCTCACCCTTCCATCTTTCTTATTAACACATCGTGCCGGTGCACTTTAAGGGGGTATGTTAGGTCCAGTTGCTTTTTCTTTTAATCATCTCATGCGTTTGCTCTGGTAACTTCTTCATTTTATCTGGTGCCATTCTGCGCGGGGCTTTGAACACTGGCTTCATTTCACGTACTAAATCAATCATAAACACATTTTCTTTATCTAAAGGAAATATTGGTAACTCATCTGGAAATATGTCTTGATACTGTAAAATCTTCAAGTTCGGTCTGCTCCTAACTCTTATTTATAATCGCCATAGCACTTATATTTTGGTCACTGTAATCTTAAATTATTTTTAACAAATTCTTTACTTTCCTTTGTCCTTTAAACTACTTCTTATTCTCCTTTGGCGTCTCCAGAACTATCTTCCGTCACGACGGTTTACCTGGGCATCACACTTGAATAGTTAATCCACTCCTTATAATAATATCAAATCTTCTTATCTCAAATGATATCAATTCTTCACATCTTAATGCCTGAAATATCGATTCCGTCATTGGTACTTACATATTTAATGACTGCACGTTCTTAATTTTCTAGTCATTTAGTCCTAGACTTATTGATTCGACATGATAATTCATCTTATCAATAAAACCTTGAGAAATATATGATCAAGTTGCTCCCATATCTTTTAATACTTTAACGCATAAGGTATCCGCAATAATCTTCCACGGCATCATATCCATATTCTAAATAACATATCGCAAATTCTCGTTCTCGGAGACGTATCCCTTATTGAAGTAGATTCCCTTAACTGTTAATGCATCCCGGGCTAGGGACAGTGATTTGTAATTCTCACGATATGCCCTTGTTTCCTTCCCATGCATGCGAGGTAGATGAGACTTTGCCCGCTGAGTGTATAATACGTTAACTTTTGTTTGAAAAACTCTCGCAAGGAACAACGGTACAACGAAACAAATAGAAGGATTCACAATTTTAATAAACGTAGAGTTGAAGAGAAAGAAGAAGTAATGATTTGAATATGAATGAGACAACCACATTAGTACTGAAGATGGCCAGTCTTTCATACCGTGTGGCATACAGCACATGATTAGGTGGCGTCCCACCCGACTCTTTGTTATTCCGACAAAGTGTTTCATCATAACACTGTTTGTCCCAATCAGAAAGCAAAACCCGAGGGGAACAATTAAATTTGAAAGGAATGCAAAATTCTCCATTTTGATGTTATCAGAAAGAATTTATTAAGAAAAGGAGTTCATACATTTTTAGGAATTAAAAAGGAATATACGCTGTAATGTTGAGGACAAGAATGAAACCATTGATCACCATCCACATTTCACTTGTATTCATCTTTCGAGTTTGATTGATCATATCCCAATTGAATCATATAGTAACTTTAGAAGTATGCTAAAATGCCTTCGTAACTAAGCATTATGGTAGATTCTTACTTGTTAAGTCTCGCATCTGTAACGTCGTACCTACACGTATAATACTTTAACAATTTGATCATAATGGCGCTCTTATCAGATAAACTTGAGTTTTCTCTTTCTAATTTGGAATAACCGTAAATCATTCAACATAATGATCATTTTATTAATAATATTCTTCCTTTAGAAGAGTCTGAAAATTTTCCCAATCTTCTTCGGTCATGCTCAGGCTTTCGTTTAATCAATGAATTCTTCGAACTCTGATAATCCCAGTAATTGGATGAATAGTTATTCCATACGCTGGTTTTGTTGTTAATCTTATCAAACAATATTTGTACCTTCTTGTTAGGAATAACCAACTTCCTCATAATCGCAGATTACTTCGTCCTCTGAATTAACAATACTAAATCTAAAATAATATCCTTCCAGCTAATCCGAGCCTTTTGACAAACAAGAAACTCAAGTAGTAACTTGACAACCGATGTTTAAAACTTATTTTATTCGAAAAGGCTTTTAGAAATGTTGTGAGGAAAAATCTTTTTCGAAAACTTGTTAAAAATTTTGAAAATTTTGAAAATCACACCTCTGGTTGTCCTCACTATATGAGTTGGTTGTTGTCCTTCTTATGACCAAATACCAAGTTAAAGAAATGATCACTCAAAGGTCCATTCACTTTCATTTATCTCCTCTCCTTCATTGGGTCTATTATCTTCCTTAATCGATGTAAACTTCAACTGTCGTTGCATGTTATCTTATTCACAGCTTCACATTAAGGCTCCCATACTGGTAGTACTCCCGTTAACCACTTTGCAATCATTGAGTGGAACAGACTATCCCATAGTCAACAAGTCAGCTAATATCACATCATTGCAACATCATTAATTTCAAGAAATCTTCAGGTCCCTCATATCCTCTAACCCTCTTTCTTCAACACTTATCTACTACATTCCACAAGCTAGTCATGAGTGGCCTAATTACTAATAGCTTCTTTTAACCGGATACAGCCATCCTCCAGAACACTTGAATCTTCTTTCTAAACTCCTTCTCACCTTAATTTATATCTCAATACTCACCGTTTACTGCCGCTATCGCGTCCCTTCTCGCAAACGCTATTGTTTCGGTAGAAAGGTTTTTAAACTAAGGATGTAGAATATGGTGTATAATAGACAGAAAAGATACATTCATAGTTGAATGTTCAAAAGAACAAGAATAAGCAAATGAAGGTTCTTGAATAGGTAGTCTCATATCGAGAGATGATAGAATAGCGTTGAATAACTTGGAGAGGAGCAACTGTCATAACAGAAAGTAATACCATTAATATTGATGGAGAACAAGGCGCAAATCGAATCTGGGAGAAGATGACGATCCTTAAACGGAAGGTTCCAAAAGATCAGTTGATGCAGGGAAATCAGGATCTGCCATTGCCGTTGCCTGGATATCACGTCGCTAGTCAAGAATCCCGAATCGCAACACGAATCGTGCCGGAGACCTACTATACAGTCGCACTCACCCTCACAATGACCTATCTTTCTATTTCCTATTCCTAATCCTAACCCTCTACCCAATCCCGACAATCTAGGCTTGTTTCAGTGACTTATAACCTGTAGCTCTGATACCAACCTGTGGCGCCCTCCAAACCCGGGTCAGAAGTTTGGGGTCCACAACACAAACACAATATATCAACCTGTATAAGAAATATTATTTATAATGACCCTGCTTCACAAAACCACGGATCGCAACAGGTTAAAGTATGAAAACAAGCCACAACCTTAATTATTACATCGTACCAAATCCCAACTAATTTAACTTACAATTGATAATAAAATCATTCTTACAACCTTGCTATCTCACTACTGCCATAAGCTCCTGCTAGCTCGATCAATCATAATCTGGAATCCTAGCTCGAACATTGAACTGGGAAACCTTGCTATCAACCGTATCCTTCTTAACTGTAGAATATATAAAAAGATTCGCAAGAGTGAGCTAACTAGCTCAGCAAGTCATATTATCAATAACTGAGGTTAGACAATAATAAATGAGATGATTCAAAGGAATCAAGTTTCTTGTTAAACAATCAATAGAATTGGATTATTCATTTTAAGTTTTTAAACCAAGGTTAGGCTGCTGATCAGTCACGCACTAACCCCGAGCAAAGCACACAGCATTGCTCTAACTACTGGATCCAAGGTACACATTGGCCTAACTTGACCATCGATATGGTTTAACCACGAATCTGGTCCATACAAAGAAAACTATCCAATTCTAAAGCATTTCAATATGATAAACAATAGAGTTCAATAAAACCAGATCATAATCAATAACCATAAAACATTTGTAAAAGAGCATGGTAAAAGTTCATAGTTACCAAAAAGGGTATGTCAAAATACATAAAAGAAGTGGCCTCCAGCCGGTAGGATAATCGGGTATTAGATGAATAGTGTTTTTCCAAAGTTTTAGTGCTTTGATATCACAAGATATGGTCAAGTATAAAAGTTTTTGTATATATAAACAATTTTGTTCCAGTGTTTGGTATATGATGGATATATATTTGTGGAGTAGTATCGTATTTGTGTGGTTTAATATTTGGTAAATCCACAAGAAATGGTTCACAAAGAATAAGGCTTATGGCTCAAAAATCAAATGATGTGGCTCAGGTTCAAGGCTGGAGGATTCAAAGTATTTCCAATATAAAAGAGAGCTATTTTGAATATTAACAATAGGTCACAAGAGAATTTAGAAATATTTGCAATAAATCTCGAGAAAGGTTTAGAAGTACTTGCCTTATCATAATTGATTCCAACCTCACTTGTACGTGTCTACGACTCTATTCAACCACCATTCATCTGTTTCTCCTATGCCTCACTTCTAATCTCTGCTCATTTGCTGTATTTTCTATATGTCAATTCTATTTTCTGATCACCTGCTTCTCTTTCTTATGCCTTGCTTACTCTACTAGGCATCATAAGTATCTATCAATATTCCACTCATACAATTCTGTTCAACACATACTTCTATCTACCCTTCGTTTCACCCAAATCCGATTAACGGATTGAAAGTTATGCCATAAACAGTAATCATCGAATATATAAACCGATAGTCAATCAACAAGTCACACATAATACATCACGTAATCAATGACATATCATTTATAAAGACATTTCGGGTCATAAATAGGCTTTCTGGTATTTAAAATGATTTTTAAAACATTTTTCGGAATTAAAACGGGTCGTTGGATCAATTTCGGAATAATAAACAGGGTTCGGTTGGCCAATTCTGGCTCCGAAACAATTTTAGAATAATTATCGAGCCCTGAAAATAATTTAGAATAATATTTTAAAGCTCGAAACTATTTTTCGAAATTTTTAAATCATTTTTAAATAATTAAATCTAATTAAATAATTAATTAAAAATCAATTAATAATTAATTAAATCAATTAATCAATTAATTTTCGAATTAATTAACTAATTAATCAATTAAAAATTAACTGAAATTAATTAACTAATTAATTCAGATTTATTTGTGAATTAAAAATAATTTTCGGAATTAAAATAATAATTTTTAGAATTTTCAGAAATTAAAAACGGATTTTTATAATAAAAATAAATAGGAAATATGATTTATAAACATTTTTAAAACAGGAATCCAATTTTTGCAAAGTCTGGAAACTTTAGGGACTAAACTTCATCATCTACAAAACTACAGGGACTAAACTGCAATTTTGCAGTCTAGTCGCCGGAAAACACAGGGATGGCCGGAGAACACGATTCCGGCCTCCTCACCTTGCCACAAGCTCCAGATCACATCTACGGATTACCAGGAACATAACCATGCAATCAAATCGATCTAACAATCCCTGAGTTGGCCGGAATTTGGCCGTGAAGTTTGCCAGTTTCCGGCGAACTTCGGAAATATTCAAAACACAACTCCCTTCTCTACAGACCTCGTTGATTCATGAAACTTATACGACTGGATTGCAAATTTTACAGAGAACACAATCCACTATATCACAACATCAATCTATTCCAGAATAAGAAACCCCCAAATTTCAATTAAGAACATTCATACGGGTTATAAACCCTAATTTTAAAATTCAAAAATCAAACTCAAATTTGAACATGTTATTGCACTCCAAATCAGACGTATAATATACCAAAATCATCAGGAAAACAAGCTCTACAACATGCAATCATCAAATCATACAAACAATCATCCGAACAAAAATTCATATTTTTCATGAAAATAATTCGAAAATAATTAAATTTATAAAAAATCAACCTTTGATTCTGCAGTAAAACAGGTCCTGGAATCTGATAGTACTCCTTGAGACCTTCAAATTGGTTACTCCAACTTTCCAAACGGATTTCACTAACACCTTGAATTTGTGGTTTGATTCTCAGAAAGGTTTATGAATATATGATTTTTCTCTGTAAAAATTATATAATTATCTGTCTGTAAATGATTTTGATACGAAATAAAATACGGTAAAAGACTATTTATAATTACGGAGAATTAGTATCCCGTTAGATCATTCCGGATATAAAACGGTACGTTTATTTATAAAAACTGATCCAAACGGTATCGGTTTTCGGGATAATTATCCAAATCAGTACAATTTGTACTGCGATCTTGGTCTCAGCGCCTGGTTACACGTACTACGAGGTGATAATTGGGATAGTTTAATAAAAAGCTCCCGTTTATCGAAAATACGGGTTTTATTGATTTACCGAAACGAATATTGTATCGAAAATGTTGCGCCGGGACCCGCACAGGACAAACCGTACGCCGGATCGAAAAAGTCGAAACATGGAAAATGCTCGGAATATTGCAATTAGGCTAGGAAGGAGTTCTCGGAAGAGTTTCGGGTTCTAAAAACGTAAAAACGGTTAACGGTGGTTGGTTCCCGTTTTCATAAAATAGGTTTTAAATACCCGGAACAAGAGTTTAAAAAAAATCCATATGATTCCTATAAATTCATAAATTAATATAAAAATAATTAGGAAGATATGACAATTATCTATATTTTATTTTGGACATAAAAAAAATTGAAATACTCAATTAATAACATTTTTAAACATTCAAATATTTTTAACACTTAACAAATAATTCACATAATAGATACTGAATACATATAATAATTATCTATTAGCAAAAATAATTACACGATATATCCCGGATATTACATCCTTCCCCCCTTAAAAGGATTCTGTCCTCAGAATCTTCTAAGAAAATAAATGAGGACACTTTTCTCTCATATCACTTTCTAACTCCCAGGTTGACTCTTCAACCTTTGGGTTTCTCTACAATACTCTTACTAACTTTACCACTTTATTTCTCAATACTTTCTCTCTTTCCTCTAGAATCTCTATCGGACTCTCTACATATGATAAATCTGTCTGAAGCTCTATTGGCTCATATTCTATTACATGCCTGGAGTCTGGATTATATTTCTTGAGCATCGATACGTGAAAAACATTATGAATGTGCTCCATGTGCAGGGTAATGCCAACTCGTCAGCTAATTTACCAATGCGCTTTAGGATTTCAAAAGGTCTGACATATCTTGGGCTTAGCTTCCCTTTTTTTTTCCAAACCTCGTTAGTCCTTTCCACGGTGATACTTTCAATAATACCAAGCTTCCTTCTTCAAATTCCATGTCTTTTCTTGACTGGTCTGCATATTTCCCCTGACGATCTTGTGCGGCTATTAATCTCTTCTGGATAATTTCAACAACTTCCTTTGTCTGCTGCACCAATTCAGGTCCGAGTATTTTGCGTTTTCCTACTTCGTCCCAATATATTGGAGATCTGTATTTGCGTTCCTAAAGGTCTTCATAGGGTGGCATCCCAATACTGGCGTGATAATTGTTAATATAAGCAAATTCTACCAGAGGTAAATGCTTGTCCCAACTTCCTTTAATATCAATACACAAACACGTAGCATGTCCTCGATTGTTTGGATCGTTCCTTCACTCTAGCTGTCCGTCTGCGGGTGGTAAGTCGTACTCATATTCAATCTTGTTCCTAAACATTCTTGAAAACTCTTCCAAAATCTCGAATTACATCTTGGATCTCGATCAGATACGATAGACACAAGAATTTCATGACGAACTACAATTTCCTTCAGGCACCTATGGATCAACTTATCGAGTGAAAATCTTTCGTTTATAGGCAGAAAATGAGCTGACTTGGTAAATCTATCCACTATAAACCAAATGGCATCATGATTAGTTTTTGTGCTTGGTAACCCCAACTATGAAATCCATGATGATATGCTCCCACTTCCAAACTTCCAGTGACTGTAGCAATCCACTTGATCTCTGATACTCTACTTTAACTCTTTTGACATATATAACATCTGCTAATTCATTCCACAATTCCTCACTTCATATCTAACCACCTATAATTTCCTTTAAATCTCTATACATCTTGGTACTCCCTGAATGGATTGAATACCTCAAATTATGAACTGCCTGTAAAATTTCATTCTTCAGTTCCATCACTGGTGGAATCCAAATTCTAGAAGAAATCCTAAGAATACCTTGATCGTCTTTTTTGCGTGCACTATTCTTCCCATACTAAATGATTTATATCCTGATCTACTACCTCTTCCTGACACTTCTTTATCTTTTCTAACAATCCCGACTGAAAAGTTATACTTATATATTCTCACTCCTTTATGGATCATGCACTCTGACTTCCAATTCCAACTTCTAGAATTCCATAGATAATTCTTATGGTACAGTCTCTATGTTCATTCTCTCTCCTTCTTGCTCATCTCTTGCCACTACATTTGCTTTTCCTAGAGAGTTCATACTTCAACTCTTGTGGTCCGTATATATCTCACATCTTTCTCTATACTTATAATATTTCCCAATCTTTCAAAATGAATATTATTGTTGCTTTTAATTCCCAATTATGAGTAGGGTACTTCTGCTCATAAGGTTTCGGTTATCTGGATGCATATGCAATAACTTTATTGTTTTGCGTCAACACACATCCTATTCCCTTACGAGAAGTATCATTATAAACTACCAAATCTCCCTGATGATTTCAAAGTGATAAAATAGGTGTTGTAACCATTCTTTTATTTAACTCCGTAAAGCTTTCTTCACCCTTCTCCATTTCATATAACCTTCTTGCTTTTCCTGGTTAACTTCATCTCTAATATTACAACTTTCAAGAAATCTTGCACAAATTTCCAATAATAACTGGCCCATGATAAAACTTCTTACTTTTGTTGGTGCTTCTGGTCTTTCTTCATTCATACTATCTTTAAATTTTTCTGCTGAATCCCCTTTTGTCTCCTCCTTACTGACTGTCTATACTAAGAATTATACCTCCTGCCATTAAAGTTTTCACCTGGTAAACTCTTTTTATACTGCTTCTTTCTTCTTTGACTCCTCAGCTATCATTGTATAGGTTGCATGGTTCTTCTTAATTAACGCAAGTATATCTTATCCAAATTCTTCCTTCAAAATTCTACTCATCAAATTCAAATATCACTGGTATATCAGTTCATCCCACTAACATTTCTAGAATTTTATAACAACAGTACTGAGTTCTGAAAATCATTTTTGATATGTCCATAAGTTCAATCTTCACTTAGTAATATACCCAGTCTTAAATCAATCTTATAAAAATACCTTGCTTCGTTCATTTAGTTAAACAAATCATTGGTTTCGAGGTAACAGATATCTGCTCTTGAGAGTAAACTTGTTGAGCTTTCGCTAACACATAATCTTACCCTTCCATCTTTCTTATTAACACATCATTCCGGTGCACTTTAAGGGGGTACGCTAGGTCCAGTTGATTTTTCTTTTAATCATCTCATGCGTTTGCTCTGGTAACTTCTTCATTTTATCTGGTGCCATTCTGCGTGGGGCTTTGAACACTGGCTTCATTTCACGTACTAAATCAATCATAAACACATTTTCTTTATCTAAAGGAAATATTGGTAACTCATCTGGAAATATGTCTTGATACTGTAAAATCTTCAAGTTCGGTCTGCTCCTAACTCTTATTTATAATCGCCATAGGACTTATATTTTGGTCACTGTAATCTTAAATTATTTTTAACAAATTCTTTACTTTCCTTTGTCCTTTAAACTTCTTCCTGTTCTCCTTTGGCGTCTCCAGAACTATCTTCCGTCACGACGGTTTACCTGGGCATCACACTTGAATAGTTAATCCACTCCTTATAATAATATCAAATCTTCTTATCTCAAATGATATCAATTCTTCACATCTTAATGCCAGAAATATCGATTCCGTCATTGGTACTTACATATTTAATTACTGCACGTTCTTAATTTGCTAGTCCTTTAGTCCTAGACTTATTGATTCGACATGATAATTCATCTTATCAATAAAACCTTGAGAAATATATGATCAAGTTGCTCCCATATCTTTTAATACTTTAACGCATAAGGTATCCGCAATAATCTTCCACGTCATTATATCCATATTCTAAATAACATATCGCAAATTCTCGTTCTCGGAGACGTATCCCTAATTTGAAGTAGATTCCCTTAACTGTTAATGCATCCCGGGCTAGGGACAGTGATTTGTAATTTTCACCATATGCCCTTGTTTCCTTCCCATGCATGCGAGGTAGATGAGACTTTGCCCGCTGAGTGTATAATACGTTAACTTTTGTTTGAAAAACTCTCGCAAGGAACAACGGTATAACGAAACAAATAGATGGATTCACAATTTTAATAAACGTAGAGTTGAAGAGAAAGAAGAAGTAATGATTTGAATATGAATGAGATAACCACATTAGTACTGAAGATGGCCAGTCTTTCATACCGTGTGGCATACAGCACATGATTAGGTGGCATCCCACCCGACTCTTTGTCATTCCGATAAAGTGTTTCATCATAACACTGTTTGTCCCAATCAGAAATTAAAACCCGAGGGGAGCAATTAAATTTGAAAGGAATGCAAAATTCTCCATTTTGATGTTATCAGAAATAATTTATTAAGAAAAGGAGTTCTTACATTTTTAGGAATTAAAAAGGAATATACGTTGTAATGTTGAGGACAAGAATGATACCATTGATCACCATTCACATTTCACTTGTATTCATCTTTCGAGTTTGATTGATCATATCCCAATTGAATCATATAGTAACTTTAGAAGTATGCTAAAATGCCTTCGTAACTAAGCATTATGGTAGATTCTTACTTGTTAAGTCTCGCATCTGTAACGTCGTACCTACACGTATAATACTTTAACAATTTGATCATAATGGCGCTCTTATCAGATAACCTTGAGTTTCCTCTTTCTAATTTGGAATAACCGTAAATCATTCAATATAACGATCATTTTATTAATAATATTCTTCCTTTAGAAGAGTCTGAAAATTTTTCCAATCTTCTTCGGTCATGCTCAGGCTTCCGTTTAATCAATGAATTCTTCGAACTCTGATAATCCTAGTAATTGGATGAATAGTTATTCCATACGCTGGTTTTGTTGTTAATCTTATCAAACAATATTTGTACCTTCTTGTTAGGAATAACCAACTTCCTCATAATCGCAGATTACTTCGTCCTCTGAATTAACAATATTAAATCTAAAATAATATCCTTCCAGCTAATCCGAGCCTTTTGACAAACAAGAAACTCAAGTAGTAACTTGACAACCGATGTTTAAAACTTATTTTATTCGAAAAGGCTTTTAGAAATGTTGTGAGGAAAAATCTTTTTCGAAAACTTGTTAAAAATTTTGAAAATTTTGAAAATCACACCTCTGGTTGTCCTTACTATATGAGTTGGTTGTTGTCCTTCTTATGACCAAATACCAAGTTAAAGAAATGATCACTCAAAGGTCCATTCACTTCCATTTATCTCCTCTCCTTAATTGGGTCTATTATCTTCCTTAATCGATGTAAACTTCAACTGTCGTTGCATGTTATCTTATTCGCAGCTTCACATTAAGGCTCCCATACTGGTAGTACTCCCGTTAACCACTTTGCAATCATTGAGTGGAACAGACTATCCCATAGTCAACAAGTCAGCTAATATCACATCATTACAACATCATTAATTTCAAGAAATCTTCAGATCCCTCATCTCCTCTAACCCTCTTTCTTCAACACTTATCTACTCCATTCCACAAGCTAGTCATGAGTGGCCTAATTACTAATAGCTTCTTTTAACCGGATATAGCCATCCTCCAGAACACTTGAATCTTCTTTCTAAACTACTTCTCACCTTAATTTATATCTCAATACTCACTGTTTACTGCCGCTATCGCGTCCCTTCTCGCAAACGCTGTTGTTTCGGTAGAAAGGTTTTTAAACTAAGGATGTAGAATATGGTGTATAATAGACAGAAAAGATACATTCATAGTTGAATGTTCAAAAGAACAAGAATAAGCAAATGAAGGTTCTTGAATAGGTAGTCTCATATCGAGAGATGATAGAATAGCGTTGAATAACTTGGAGAGGCGCAACTGTCATAACAGAAAGTAATACCATTAATACTGATGGAGAACAAGGCGCAAATCGAGTCTGGGAGAAGATGACGATCCTTAAACGGAAGGTTCCAAAAGATCAGTTGATGTAGGGAAATCAGGATCTGCCATTGTCGTTGCCTGGATATCACGTCGGTAGTCAAGAATCCCGAATCGCAACACGAACCGTGCCGGAGACCTACTATACAGTCGCACTCAACCTCACAATGACCTATCTTTCTATTTCCTATTCCTAATCCTAACCCTCTACCCAATCCCGACAATCTAGGCTTATTTCAGTGACTTATAACCTGTAGCTCTGATACCAACCTGTGGCGCCCTCCAAACCCGGGTCAGAAGTTTGGGGTCCACAACACAAACACAATATATCAACCTGTATAAGAAATATTATTTATAATGACCCTGCTTCACAAAACCACGGATCGCAACAGGTTAAAGTATGAAAACAAGCCACAACCTTAATTATTACATCGTACCAAATCCCAACTAATTTAACTTACAATTGATAATAAAATCATTCTTACAACCTTGCTATCTCACTACTGCCATAAGCTCCTGCTAGCTCGATCAATCATAATCTGGAATCCTAGCTCGAACATTGAACTGGGAAACCTTGCTATCAACCGTATCCTTCTTAACTGTAGAATATATAAAAAGATTCGCAAGAGTGAGCTAACTAGCTCAGCAAGTCATATTATCAATAACTGAGGTTAGACAATAATAAATGAGATGATTCAAAGGAATCAAGTTTCTTGTTAAACAATCAATAGAATTGGATTATTCATTTTAAGTTTTTAAACCAAGGTTAGGCTGCTGATCAGTCACGCACTAACCCCGTGCAAAGCACACAGCACTGCTCTAACTACTGGATCCAAGGCACACATTGGCCTAACTTGACCATCGATATGGTCTGACCACGAATCTGGTCCATACAAAGAAAACTATCCAATTCTAAAGCATTTCAATATGATAAACAATAGAGTTCAATAAAACCAGATCATAATCAATAACCATAAAACATTTGTAAAAGAGCATGGTAAAAGTTCATAGTTACCAAAAAGGGTATGTCAAAATACATAAAAGAAGTGGCCTCCAGCCGGTAGGATAATCGGGTATTAGATGAATAGTGTTTTTCCAAAGTTTTAGTGCTTTGATATCACAAGATATGGTTAAGTATAAAAGTTTTTGTATATATAAACAATTTTGTTCCAGTGTTTGGTATATGATGGATATATATTTGTGGAGTAGTATCGTATTTGTGTGGTTTAATATTTTGTAAATCCACAAGAAATGGTTCACAAAGAATAAGGCTTACGGCTCAAAAATCAAATGATGTGGCTCAGGTTCAAGGCTGGAGGATTCAAAGTATTTCCAATATAAAAGAGAGCTATTTTGAATATTAACAATAGGTCACAAGAGAATTTAGAAATATTTGCAATAAATCTCGAGAAAGGTTTAGAAGTACTTGCCTTATCATAATTGATTCCAACCTCACTTGTACGTGTCTACGACTCTATTCAACCACTATTCATCTGTTTCTCCTATGCCTCGCTTCTAATCTCTGCTCATTTGCTGTATTTTCTACATGTCAATTCTATTTTCTGATCACCTGCTTCTCTTTCTTACGCCTTGCTTACTCTGCTAGGCATCATAAGTATCTATCAATATTCCACTCATACGATTCTGTTCAACACATACTTCTATCTACCCTTCGTTTCACCCAAATCCGATTAACGGATTGAAAGTTATGCCATAAACAGTAATCATCGAATATATAAACCGATAGTCAATCAACAAGTCACACATAATACATCATGTAATCAATGACATATCATTTATAAAGACATTTCGGGTCATAAATAGGCTTTCTGGTATTTAAAATGATTTTTAAAACATTTTTCGGAATTAAAACGGGTCGTTGGATCAATTTTGGAATAATAAACAGGGTTCGGTTGGCCAATTCTGGCTCCGAAACAATTTTAGAATAATTATCGAGCCTTGAAAATAATTTAGAATAATATTTTAAAGCTCGAAACTATTTTTCGAAATTTTTAAATCATTTTTAAATAATTAAATCTAATTAAATAATTAATTAAAAATCAATTAATAATTAATTAAATCAATTAATCAATTAATTTTCGAATTAATTGACTAATTAATCAATTAAAAATTAACTGAAATTAATTAACTAATTAATTCAGATTTATTTTTAAATTAAAAATAATTTTCAGAATTAAAATAATAATTTTTAGAATTTTCAGAAATTAAAAACAGATTTTTATAATAAAAATAAATAGGAAATATGATTTTTAAACATTTTTAAAACAGGAATCCAATTTTTGCAAAGTCTGGAAACTTCAGGGACTAAACTTCATCATCTACAAAACTACAGGGACTAAACTGCAATTTTGCAGTCCAGTCGCCGGAAAACACAGGTGTGGCCGGAGAACATGATGCCGGCCTCCTCACCTTGTCACAAGCTCCAGATCACATCTACGGATTACCAGAAACATAACCATGCAATCAAATCGATCTAACAATCCCTGAGTTGGCCGGAGTTTGGCCGTGAAGTTTGCCAGTTTCCGACGAACTTCGGAAATATTCAAAACACAACTCCCTTCTCTACAGACCTCGTTGATTCATGAAACTTATACGACTGGATTGCAAATTTTACAGAGAACACAATCCACTATATCACAACATCAATCTATTCCAGAATAAGAAACCCCCAAATTTCAATTAAGAACATTCATACGGGTTATAAACCCTAATTTTGACATTCGAAAATCAAACTCAAATTTGAACATGTTATTGGACTCCAAATCAGACGTATAATATACCAAAATCATAAGGAAAACAAGCTCTACAACATGCAATCATCTAATCATACAAACAATCATCCGAACAAAAATTCATATTTTTCATGAAAATAATTCGAAAATAATTAAATTTATAAAAAATCAACCTTTGATTCTGCAGTAAAACAGGTCCTGGAATCTAATAGTACTCCTTGAGACCTTCAAATTGGTTACTCCAACTTTCCAAACGGATTTCACTAACACCTTGAATTTGTGGTTTGATTTTCAGAAAGGTTTATGAATATATGATTTTTCTCTGTAAAAATTATATAATTATCTGTCTGCAAATGATTTTGATACGAAATAAAATACGGTAAAAGGCTATTTATAATTACGGAGAATTAGTATCCCGTTGGATCATTCCGGATATAAAACAGTACGTTTATTTATAAAAACTGATCCAAACGGTATCGGTTTTCGGGATAATTATCCAAATCAGTACAATTTGTACTGCGGTCTTGGTCTCAGCGCCTGGTTACACGTACTACGAGGTGATAATTGGGATAGTTTAATAAAAAGCTCCCGTTTATCGAAAATACGGGTTTTATTGATTTACCGAAACGAATATTGTATCGAAAATATTGCGTCGGGACCCGCGCAGGACAAACCGTACGCCGGATCGAAAAAGTCGAAACATGGAAAATGCTCGGAATATTGCAATTAGGTTAGGAAGGAGTTCTCGGAAGAGTTTCGGGTTCTAAAAACATAAAAACGGTTAACGGTGGTTGGTTCCCGTTTTCATAAAATAGGTTTTAAATACCCGGAACAAGAGTTTAAAAAAAATCCATATGATTCCTATAAATTCATAAATTAACATAAAAATAATTAGGAAGATATGACAATTATCTATATTTTATTTTGGACATAAAAAAATTGAAATACTCAATTAATAACATTTTTAAACATTCAAACATTTTTAACACTTAACAAATAATTCACAGAATAGATACTGAATACATATAATAATTATCTATTAGCAAAAATAATTACACGATATATCCCGGATATTACAACAATCCTGACGCTAGCCATGTGATAGAATATGAACCTGTAGAAATTCAGGCAGACCTGTCATTTGTGGAGCAACCTGTCAAATTACTCGACTGGCAAGTAAAGAGTCTTAGGAATAAGTCGGTAAAGTTAGTGAAAGTACTTTGGAGGAACCCCAAGGTCGAAGAATCAACTTGGGAGTTAGAGTCTGATATGCGTTCCCGGTATCCTCATCTGTTCTCTTAGATTCTGGGGAAAGAATCCCTTAAGGGGGAGAGGATGTTACGACCGGCATTTTATGTAATATTATCTGTGGCTTTTGTGTGATATTAAAGCCGTAAGTGAATATACTTAATGGTTGTACCTTGTGTGAATGAAAAATTTCTGCATTTTAAATTTGCTTTATGTAGTATATGATTTTTCAAAGCGAGAGTTTATTTATTTCCCTTATTTTTAATTTAAAAGGAATATTCTAAACCTTGGAGAAATTTTCTTTTAAAAGTTATTTTATTCACAAATTTCAAAAGTGATTTTATAAAATTTCTAAAAATCCAAGTTATTTTATGGTATAAATTTTATAATTTTTGAACTTGTATTTTATTTTATAAAAATAAATCTTTATAAATTTTAGTTGTCATAATTATCAAATTACATAAGAGACCTTGCATGCAAATTACCCTTCTATTCTCTCAAAGGGCAAATAAGACTTTTCCAACCCCACTAACTCATTTAATTATTACCAAATTACTATATTAGCCTTGCATGCAAAATGGCCTAACTTTAGCTAAAGGACATTTTTGTAAGTTCTCACTTCCACTCATTATTTGTCAAGCAAAAAGCATAAAACAAAAGTTTAAGTGGGAGAAGTCATTCCACTCATTCCGCACTCCAACACCCCACAAATTTTTCTCCTCCCCCCTCCCACCCTTGCTCTCGGCCGAAGGCCAAATTCCCCACCCCCCTTCCATTTTTCAATTCATTCTTCATTTTCCCAAGTGTAAATCTTCTACCTACATTCATCTTATATATTTTCCAAGTATTTTGTGACTTGGAAATTGAAGTTCCATGGATGCATGTGTAGTTCTTATGTGATCTCCAAAGAGAAACTCTTGATTCTTGTGAATTCAAGAGCTCTCTATGAGATATATTATGTATATGTGCTAACTAAGTGTTTTATGGAGATATCATGCTTTAAAATCCTTTGCATGCTACTGAAATTTCATTATATATTTATGTTTAGCCATGCATACTAGTTTTAAGATATTAAAATGATGATCAACCATGTTTTGCATGCTACTCTTTTCGAAATCATGTTGTTTTGTTTAAAAATCTATAAATTCGAAATATGTGTGCTTAAAATAGATTGCTTCCATGATAAATTTCTTATTAATAGTTAAAAGAAGTTATATTTCATGATTATTAAGGATGAGTAATAGGTGAAAGTCGATTTTGCAAGCATTTAGAACTTTATGCCTAGCCGAAATTATGTTATATGTTTTCCATGGGATGCATGTCATATTTTTTAGTTGCATGTTGTTAATTTTTGGGCATGGATGATCTCCCCTTCTGTTGAGACACTATTTTAGGATATTAAGACACTAGGCTTGCTTTGGATATTATGGGGAAGTTTTGAATGAGCATTTGTTGTGCACTTTGAGGCCCAAGCCACCAGAAGTTAGTATTGGGAGTATATAAAAGGTTTTAGGAGTTGGTTGGAGGTTTGCATGCCGTTTGGTTAGGTGCACAAGTAGAATCACAAAATCTGTCCAGCAGGGGACAGTTTTGTTGCAACTTAGAAATAAGGAGATTTGACCATGTCATGGGTAGGCCCTCATTAGGCCCTGTTGGGCCTTAGTTAGAGGGAGTGTCAGAGAAGTTTTTCCAGCCATAGTTCATACGATATGAGTTAGAACCATGTGTCACAAGTTAATCCAAGTCAGGGCATTTTCTGCCCAGGAAAACAAGGGAACCTTGGACTTTAAGCTTAGGCCCAAGAAGGCCCAAGCTAGGCCCTTGAGCCACATCAAGTTTGGGAGATGCCCTAAGGTTAGGAGAGTCTTGTGTAAGAGTTTTGAAGGAAAACTTGTAGTTTAAGAGTGTCTACCGCACTCAAGAAACCATGGTTGTTATTCTGAAATTTACACCAGTGAGCACTTTCACTTAACACATAGTTTTAGAACACTTAAGGGTAAGATCTAGGTTGACCACCATAGTTGTAAGATAGTATAAGGTCAGTAGAGCAAAAGGCCCAAGTGAGGGTCAATAGGTCTTGGATAGTTTAGTAAAGGCACATCGAGTTAGGAAGCCAAAATTAGAAGACTTTGTCTAGTTTAGCGACCGAGTGACTTAAATTGGGGGATCGAGATCATCCAAGCCTGGTGTTGCATTATGGTGTATATGGTGTTATTTGGTATTAATATATGATATGTGAGTATATGTGTCTATGTGTGTGCAATTATATTTTTAAGGTGAATATAAAATTAAGTGCATATAGGCCTAAGTGCCATCCGTGTTTAATTTTGGGTTGTAAATAGGCTAAGTTGGTGAGAATTTATTATAATGAGGATTATTATTATTTATGTAGGATCTCGAGACGAGGGTAAACTTGCCATAAAGGTCGAGTGAAGCTTCCAGTTGCTCCTACCAGTCAGACCAGACCAGCCTTTCTCAAGGCAAGTGATTCAACCTATCTTCGTATTCACTGCAATTGTGTAACAAATAGTTCATATATATTGACGCAACTATCCAGAGTCATTTTAATATATTTAAATCAATATATCTTATGATTATCTTTGAATCATATAGAAATGCCATGAACCCTCGAGTACGTATTGTAAAGTAGTCTTATCATGATAGTATATTAAAGTAAGATGAATGCCATGATAAAATAAAGGGTCGTTATAATACTTGATTAATCCTCTTGATTAACATGCTAACGATCCTTAAAGTGCTGATATCTCACCCTGATGCTTGAACCCCTATAGAAACTTTACCTTGATACCTAAAAGCCAGATATTCTTTAAAGATTGTTCTTAACTGATTTGATAACCCCTTTTTCATACCCTGAAGATGGACAATCCTGTTATACCTTGAGCTAAAAATCATTTCCTCATAACTTAACACTTCTCTTATTCATGAAGCTTACCTTCTTGATGTTCTAGTACTTGTACTTTGTTAAAAACCATTGCTTTAAGCCTAGTTTGGCATTACTCTTTCATATTATCCAATAGCCTTGCAAAATTTCCTTGTCAAAGTTCTTATTTATGGAAACCTCTCAATTACCCTAATATAGTAAAGTCTAGTGGATCATGGCCCTGAGATTTAGTGTCATATTTTCAGTGTTTCAAGTTGATCTATAATCCCTTGATAAAAATGTTTACTGTGATAAGAGATTTTGGTCATAAATCGGCATAAGTTTTTGAAATAAATAAAACGTGGATTTTCAGTCCCAAAGGGGGATAAATGTTTTCTTTGAATAGTGGATCTGGACTGAGACGCGAGTCATTTCCACACTTATATTGTAGGCTTAAAAGTTGCCTAGGGATCCCATTAATGTTTTAGAACCCAGCGAGGTTCGGGATTACTTCGCGGCTGATCACCGGCTGTAATCCGTAGCGTCATAAAATGATTTTGATTAAGATATGATTTTAAATTGTTTTGATACAAGCAAATGATGCCATCACCCATAGTTTTATCTCTCGTTATCATTGGTTATGTCTTTCCATTGTCATTCTTTAATGTATATCTCGATTTATGTTCTGTATCATACTGTTTAGCACTTGCTGAGTATTTGGCTCACTCCTTGCTTTACCCTGATATTACAGCTAACAACTATGGTTAGATTCAAGTAGACTGCCCGTAAGATCTGTGATGCTGATGCTTATGTTCGGGCTCAGGTAGAATAAGAGATAGTAGTTTTGTGTGAGGACTCGCTATTTAAAATCAATTGTAATAGATGGTAGTGTTGGGATGTTCCAAACCCTAAACTGTAAGATCTTGAAGTTGGTTATGTTTACTTCTTTTTAAAATGTTGTAATAGTTATATTTAATTTGTTGTTTAAGTTGGGGGCGTGACAGTACCAGTGCAAGTGTGCCAGCTGAGGTATTGGCCTTACCTCCACCACCTACAATAACTCCGTAAGCAACAGCAAGGACATTTGATTGAACAATGAAGGACGCTATTCAGAACTCTGAGGTGATAGTAGTTACACTTTTACTAAATAATGTCGAAGCTAAAGTATTGATTGGTTCGGGAGCAACGGAATCTTTCATATCAGAAACTTTTGTTGATAAACTTCAATGTGATAAAATGGTTATGAACGAGGTAGTAAATGTGGTAATTGTGAACCAAGAGAAGACTCCTGTGAGTCAACTCTGTCCGAAGTGTTAGATTGATATTTCAGGGTATAAATTTTCATCCGACTTGATACTCTTCAAGTTGGGAGAGTTCGATATAATTTTAGGTATGGATTGGTTAGGGAAGAATAACGCCCAGATTAATTGTATGTCCAAGAAGGTGTATTTAAAGACGAAGAGTTGAGAGAAAGTAGTATTTAAGGGACAAAGGCAAGAGCAACTATTTCTTACAATTGTTCAGGCTAAGAAGTTACTTAGGAAAGGTTGCGAGTCGTTCCTAGCTTATATAGTGGATTCAGAAAAGGACAACTCCAGCATAGAAGTATTCCCGTAGTCAACGAATTCCCAGATGTGTTTCCAGATGAACTACCAGGCTTACCGCCAGATCGACAAATCGAGTTCGAGATCAACCTTGCTCCGGGCACAGAACCAGTTTCGAAGGCCCCATATAGGATGGCACCAGCAGAAATGAAAGAGTTGGCGAGCCAGCTACAAGAATTGTTGGACAAAGGAGTGATACGGCCAAGTACGTCACCATGGGGAGCACCTGTTCTGTTTGTAAAGAAGAAAGATGGATGTATGCGGTTATGTATAGATTATCGGGAGTTGAATAAGGTGACGATTAAGAACCGTTACCCACTACCAAGAATAGATGACCTATTTGATCAACTAAAAGGAGCAAAGTGCTTTTCAAAGATTGACTTGAGATCAGGATACCATCAATTAAAGATCAAAGAAGAAGATATTCCAAAGACAGCATTCAGGACAAGATACAGACATTATGAATTCTTAGTAATGCCTTTTGGATTGACTAACGCCCCGGCAGTATTTATGGATCTGATGAATCAGGGATTTAAAAAGTATTTGGACAAGTTTGTAGTGGTGTTCATTGATGACATCCTTATTTATTCAAAGTCGGAAGAAGAACATAAGCAGCATCTATGGATAGCATTGGAGATACTCTGACAAGAGAAGTTGTATGCCAAGTTTTCTAAATGTGAGTTCTGGTTAAAGGAAGTTCAATTTTTGGGACACGTCATTGGAGATGAAGCAGTTAAAGTAGATCCGGCAAAGATTGAGGCGATTATAAGTTGGGAGAGGCCAAAGACACCTGCGGAAGTGCGAAGTTTTCTAGGATTAGCAGGATATTATAGAAAATTTGTCAAGGATTTTTCAAAAATCTCCACGCCATTGACTAAGTTAACCAGGAAGAATCAGAAGTTCGAATGGAATGCATAATGTGAGGATAGCTTTCAAGAGTTGAAGAGAGGTTGGTAACAACTCCGGTGTTAGTACTACCAGACGACCAAGGAAATTTTGTGATTTTCAGTGATGCTTCATATAAAGGATTGGGCTGTGTGTTAATGCAACACAATAAGGTGATCGTGTATGCGTCAAGACAGTTAAAACCGCATGAATTGAAGTACCCTACGCATGGCATGTAACTAGCAGCCATAGTATTCGCACTTAAGATTTAGAGACATTACCTCGACGGAAAAAAGTGTGAGATCTACACGGATCACAAGATTTAAAGTATATTTTCACTCAGAAGGA
This sequence comes from Apium graveolens, assembly GCF_009905375.1. Lineage (NCBI taxonomy): Eukaryota > Viridiplantae > Streptophyta > Magnoliopsida > Apiales > Apiaceae > Apium > Apium graveolens. The sequence continues at coordinate 87,885,298 of NC_133653.1, read as the reverse complement.
GCTCAACATGAGGCAAAGAAGATGGTTGGAATTGATTAAGGACTATGATTGCTCGATAAATTATCATCCGGGAAAGGCAAATGTTGTAGCCGATGCTTTGAGTAGGAAGCAAAGATTGAATATGATAGCAACACCAAAAGATTTGTCTGAAGAGATTAAGAGATTTGAATTGGAACTTTGTGATTGTGGAATAGTTGAAGATGTTTGTCGTGCAATGACTTTTCAGCCAACATTAATGGAAAAGATAAGGAAATGTCAGGAAGAAGTAATGAAGAAAGAGAAAAATCAGCTAAATGGAGAAGAGATTGGTACTCAAAAGGATGAGCAAGGTATACTAAGGTTTTCCTCAAGAATTTGGATTCCTCATGTACCTGAACTGAAGAATGAGATTTTGCAAGAAGCCCACAATTCAAGATTTTCAATCCATCCGGGAAGCACCAAGATGTATCGAGACTTGAAGCAGAACTTTTGGTGGCCAAATATGAAGCGAGAAGTGGCAGAATGGGTTGCGAAGTGTTATACTTGTCAGAAAGTGAAGGCAGAACATCAACGACCAAGCGGATTAATTCAGCCCCTGAAGATTCCAGAATGGAAATGGGAAAATATTTCTATGGACTTTATAGTGGGACTACCGCGAACGAAATCCGGACATGACGCTATATGGGTTATAATTGATCGCCTTCTGAAGTCGGCGCATTTTCTTCCAATTAATGAGAAGTCGTCATTGGACAGATTGGTTCATCTGTATGTGCGTGAAATCGTACTAAGACATGGAGTACCCGTATCGATAGTTTCAGACAGAGGTCCCCGATTTAACTCGAGATTCTGGAAGTAATTTCAAGAGAGTCTTGGCACGAAGCTGAACATGAGTGAGGCGTATCACTCGCAGACTGATGGTCAGAGTGAAAGGACAATTCAAACAATCGAAGACATGTTGCGCAGTTGTGCAATCGATTTTACATGAAGTTGGGATGCCCACTTGCCATTAGTAGAATTCTCCTATAACAACAACTATCACTCCAGTATTGGCATGCCACCATACAAAACTTTATACGGATGGAAATGTTAATCACCGACGAGTTGGGATGAAGTAGGAGAAGGAAAGATTCCATGCTCAGAATTGGTACAACAGTTGCATGAGACAGTCAAATTAATTCAGAAAAGATTGCTTGCTGCTCAAGATAGACAGCGAAAGTATGCGGATCCAGCGCGTAAGGATGTTAGATTCCAAGTCGGCGAAGCCGTTTTGCTGAAGGTGTCACCAAAGAAAGGGTTGTCTATGTAATATCTGGGATATATCGTGTAATTATTTTTTTCTATTAAATAATTATTATATGTGTTCAGTATCTATTCTATGAATTATTTGTTAAGTGTTAAATGCGTTTGGATGTTTAAAAATATTATTAATTGAGTATTTTAAATTTTATATGTCCAAAATAAAATATAGATAATTGTCATATCTTCCTAATTATTTTTATGTTGATTTATGAATTTACAGGAATCATATAAATTTTATAAAAAAAAAAATTTCCGGGTATTTAAAACCTATTTTATAAAAACGGGAACCAACCGACGTCATCCGTTGTTACGTTTTTAGAACCCGAAACTCTTCCGGGAACTCCTTCCTAACCTAATTGTAATATTCCGAGCATTTTCCGTGTTTCGACTTTTTCGATCCGCCGTACGGTTTGTCCTGCGCGGGTCCCGGCGCAATATTTTCGATACAATATTCATTTCGGTAAATCAATAAAACTCGTATTTTCGATAAACGGGAGCTTTTTATTAAACTATCACAATTATCGCCTCGTAATACGTGTAACCAGGCGCTGAGACCAAGACCGCAGTACAAATTGTACTGGTTTGGATAATTATCCCGAAAACCAGTATCGTTTGGATCAGTTTTTATAAATAAACGTACCGTTTTATATCCGGTATGATCCAACGGGGTACCAATATTCCGTAAATATAAATAGTCATTACCGTATCTTATTTTGTACAGAAATTCATTTGCAATCAGTTAATTATATAATTATCCAGAAAAACGAACCGTGTTCTTCGTGTTCTTCACAATCAAACGAGAATTTGAAGACGTTATTGGAATCCGATGGAGGCGTATGAATAGTCAAAATGAAGCTCTCGACGAGACGGTCGGTTCCGTATCGAAATCGTTGAATAAGGTTGAATATTTATTAATTTCGTATTTTCATATTTTCCTTTAAATTCGGTTTTTAAGTTTGAAGGATTGTTTGAATGTTTTGATGATGGATTATGATTCCTGAGTTCCTGAGGATTGATTTAGTGTATAAACTCGTTAATTTTGGTCCAGTATTGGGTGAAAACGAGTTTTGGGTTTTTGCCCAGTTTTTAATTCGAATTTTATTGTTGTTCTTGAGTTGGTGATTGAATTTGATTATGTGAATAGGTTGTAGATGATTAGAGCGTTATTTTGATGTATAAATCGCGGGTTTTTGTTCATTATTTAAGAAAGTCGTGACTTCGCCAGATTTCTCCGAGTTTGCCGGTTTTCATGGCGGATTTGATCGGAGAACGGCCTGGATTGTATGTTTGTGCGTGTTGTTAAGCAAACTGAATTGCCGGCGTGACGAAGAATGATTTAGATATGATAAACTCGTAAAACCGAGTGGCTTTAGGGATGAATGAAGGTCGCCGGAGTCCGGCAAGAACCGCCGGAAACTGGGTTCGTCCCCAGAAACTAGCGAGTTCATACCCGACCCGGTGACATTCATCACGACCCGATTCTCAAACCCGGGTTTGATTCATTTTCCCCCAATTCCAATTATCCAAATATGTTTCTGCAATTTCTTTTTAGAAATAATTCAAAAATTCATTATTTAATTCCTAAAATTCATTTTTAATTCCTAAAATCATTATTTTAATTCCAAAATTCATTTTTAATTCAAAAATAAATCTGATTTATTTTATTAATTAATTTTAATTAGTTTTTAATTATTTTAATTAGTCAATTAATTTAATATTAATTGATTAATTAACTTAATTAATTATTAGTTGATTTTAATTGATTTAATAAATAGATTTAATTATTATTAAATGATTTAAAAATTCCGAAAAATAGTTTCGAGCTTTAAAATATTATTTTAAATTGTTTTCAAGGATCAATAATTATTATAAAATTGTTTTGAAGCCATATTCGGCCAACCGAACCCTGTTTATTACTTTAAAATTGATCCAACGACCCGTTTTAATTCCGAAAAATGTTTTAAAAAACATTTTGAATACCCGAAAGCCTATTTATAACCCGGGACTTCTTTATAAATGATATGTCATTGATTATTTGACGTGTTATGTGTTATATATGACTTGTTAGTTGACTGTCGGTCTACATGTTCGGTGTTTACTTGTTTATATCGTAACTTTCAATCCGTTAGTCGGATTTGGGTGAAACGAAGGGTAGATAGAAGTGTATGTCGAATAGAATCGTATGAGTTAAATATTGATAGATACTTATGATGCCTAGCAGAGTAAGCAAGGCGTAAGAAAGGAAAGCAGGTGATCAGAAAACGGAATCGACATGTAGAAAATACAGCCAGTAATCAGAAAATAGAATCGAGGCATAGGAAAAGTAGACGAGTGATTGTTGAAGAGAGTCAATTGACGAATAAAAGTGAAATCGGAATCGATTATGATAAGGCAAGTACTTCTAAACCTTCCTCGAGATATATTGCAAATATTTCTAAATTCTCTTGTGAAATATTGTTAATATTCAAAGTAGCTCTGTTTTATATTGGAAATACTCTGAATCCTTCAGCCTTGAACCTGAGCCACATCATTTGATCTTTGAGCCGTAAGCCATATTCTTTGTGAACCATTTCGTGTTGATTTACCAGATATTAAACCACACATATACGGTATTACTCCACAAATATATAACCACCATATACCAAACACTGGAACAGAATTGTTTACACATACAGAAACGTTTATACTCAATCATACCTTGTGACATCAAAGTACTAAAACCTTGTAAAGACATTTTTCATCTAATACCCGAAACTCACACAGGCTGGAGGCCACTCCTTTTATATACTTTGACATACCCTTTTTGCTACCCATGAATTTTCACCATGCTTTTATACAAATGCTTTATTGTTATTGATTATGATCCGGTTTTATTGAATTATATTGTTTATCATATTGAACTACTTTAGAATTGGATAGTTTTCTTTATGTGGACCAAATTCGTGGTCAGACCATATCGATGGTCAAGTTAGGCCAATGTGTGCCTTGGATCCAGTTGTTAGAACAGTGCTGTGTACTTTGCTCGGGGTTAGTGCGTGACTGATCAGCAGCCTAACCTTGGTTTTAAAAACTTAAAAAGAATATCCAATTCTATTGGTTGTTTAACAGGAAACTTGATTCCTTTGAATCATCTCTGTAAGTCATATGTCATAGACCTATTTGTATATTCGAGGATTCAACTCAACTCAAATAAGAATGTAATAAGTAAATAGTGGATCGACCGTCAGAGAGATCTCGCAAAGTAATATCTGTCAAAGGATTCAGAAACAAGGTTCATCTACAGACTTGAGGAGTTAATTCACTGGAAGAAGTTCAAGAAGTTGATCATGCCTCAGTGATATAAATCAAGATCGTGGATTTAATCAAGTGACAGAGATCTCGTCAGAGTATCATTAATTACAAGGATTTAATCTGAAGAAAATCAAAGTGTCAAAGTCAAGACATGAAGAAACGTCACGGAAGTTAGTCACTCATGAACCAGACAGTACATCGAGTGTCAACATTGAAGTGGTGGAATTGATTCATAATTTTCAGTAATTTTCAGAAGATCTGCAGAAGGATGGGTGATGTTGAAGACTAGAATTAATTCTCTATTAATTAATTAAGTCATCTAATTTAATTAAGAAAATAAATTATATCTGCGAAAAATAATTTATTTATTAATTGAATTAATTGATTAATTAATTCTGAATTAATTTTAGGAATTTTCAGAATTTAAATTGGATTAAAATCTGCATTAAATCAGCAAGACAATTGAAAATGAACTAGCATGACAATCAGGATTGTCATACCGATTGTCATGCTAGGACATTTTCAATAGTCTCACCGAAAGTTACACTAAGAGAAGGATTGTCTTGCTAGTTCATTCTGATTGTCATGCCAGTTCATTCAGATTGTCTTGCTAGTTCAATCCATTGTCCTACCGAAAGTCTTGCCAGTTATAGGATTGTCATGCCAATTCAATTCTATTATGATGTTTAAAAAGAAGCAGACAAGCAGTAGATCAATTATCCATCCAACACAGAACACAAAACCAAGAACACAACAGCCGCAACAAATATTTCATTTTTCATCTGCTTATTTCAAAGATCAATTTCTAGATTGCAAAGTTAAATCCAATCAACTAGAAATCTTTATCTTGTTCTTGTGTAACAATCTAGCGGATCAAAATCCCTAGAACTTAATCTCAAATCGCGTTTAGCATTTGATTCTAATTATTGCAAAAATAGAAAAAGTTCATGTCGAATTTATTCTAGATTTGAGATAATTGATTTGAGATTAATACCTTGTAATCGATACAGTTGTTGTAACACCTTTCAAGTTTAATAATATTTTTATTTAACTTGAATTTTGTTTCACATTTTTTTATTCCGCATTTATTCGATTATTTGGTAACGTTTGTATTCAACCCCCCCTTCTACAAACACATTGGGACCTAACAATTGGTATCAGAGCCTTCTGATTAACGAACAAATCAAGATCCTAGACTTTTGTGATTTTTCAACTCCTTGAATTTTTATTTATTCAAAAATTCATAATGACTTCACATAAAGTTGGAACCGTTAAAATTCCACAATTTGATAAAGAGAATTATATCATGTGGAAGAAGAAGATGCTATTATTTTTACAAGTTGCAAATCCCAAATATTCAAACTTGTTAAAGAAGGGTATAAAAACTCCGATGGTTATTGAACCGGAGGTAATAATAGATGGTGTGGTGACTACTGAAGCTAGAACCTATCCAAAAGAGCCTGAAGATTTTACTCCTGCTGAGAAGGAAGAAGCCTCCTTGGATGCCAGCCTTCAATTAATATTAATTGATTCCCTTGATCCCTTGATGAACAGACATGTGATGAACTGTAAAAATTCCAAATACATGTGGGAAACTATTGAGGTGATTAATGAAGGCACAGAGGAAGTTAGGGAGAACAAGTTGGAAATCCTAACCTCTGAATATGAACATTTCAAATCAAATCCAGGAGAAGGAATTACTGAAGTGTTTGAGAGGTACAATGCGTTGATCAACAACCTGAACATCAATGGAAAGTATTATTCAATCAGAGAGGTCAACAAAAAGTTCCTTTTAACACTGCCAGCTCATCTTGAACATAGAATCACTACCATTAGAGAAGCTAGAGATCTGAGTGAGATTTCTTTGGACAGGCTCTATGGAGTGTTAAAAACCTATGAGTTGGAGCAGATTCAACAGAAGGAAGTCTACGGGAAGGATAGAATGGTCAGCACATCTACTGCACTTGTAGCTGAAGGTCAACAACAACAACAATCTCAACAGTTAGAAAGAATGGTACAGTTTTCCAAGGGTGAGGAAAATGAGTTAGTAGCAGAATATGATCCTCCTACTACAAATCAATCAAGTGATGATTTTTATTCCTTGGAAGAGCTGGAGCAATTGGAAGATGAATCAATGGCCCAAATTGTCAAGAGATTCTCCCATGTCAGATTCAGGAGGAATCCCAAGCTTAAGTACAAGTCCAACTACAACAAATTCCAGAAAGGTGGATCTTCATCCTCTAACACCAGCAGTGGTGGGTACAAAATAGGGATGGTTGATCGAAGCACCATTAGATGCTATAACTGTAATGAGTTGGGACACTTTGCCACAGAATGTAGGAAGCCAAAGCAAGTAAGAAAGAACTCTGAAAGGGCTTATCTGGAAAAGGGAAGAAGCTGGGATGATACTGACAGTGAAGATGAAGATGAAGGAAATCTTGCTCTTATGGCTATTGATGGAAAAGCTTCATCGTCAAGAATAGAGGTAAAACTTTCTGATGCTGAAATGGTTTATCATCTAAGAGGTAACTTAGATTGTGCACGTCGTGATAATGAACTGTTAAGTTTACAGATCACAGACCTTGAGAAAGAGGTCAATGAATTAAGACTTGTGCACATTAATCAAGACAAATTAAAAGAACAGGTATCTTTTCTAGAGAATAGAGTTGACTGTTATAGAAAACTCGAAACTATTCTCAAAGACAAGATCACCGGTCTTGAGACTAAGGTTAGAGCCTACTTCAATTCTTGTTCGAAGGCTAAAGAGTTCTACAGTAAGCAAGCTGTTAATCAAACATCTGGAATAGGTTATGATTACAATGCTGCTATTGGAGAATTAGGCATAAACTCCCCTCCTCATGTCTGTGCTAAAGGGAGGGAAGTACCACATGTGCTTAAGGGTGTTGATGAACCCCTCTATAAAGCATCAATTGCTGAACCATTTGATGCGACCTCTTCTATTATTCATGAAGAAATACGTGCTGAAGATCATGCTAATGAGAAGATTGTTTCCAAGTCAAGTGAGTCGAAAGTTTTAGTCAAAGTTGTGAAAGCAACTGAGACTAACTCAGACACACATGAGTTGGATAACAATAATTCCATGTCTACCATGCATAAATTACCTGCTGTTAATCACTCTCATAAAGCATGTAGTGTTGCTAATTGTATGTCTTGTGCTTTTAATATGATGTATGCTTATTTTAATGGTAAGCATGTGTCTAATGATAAGACTACTCCTCGTCAGCATGTGAATAACAAGAAGCATGATAGGTCTAAGACTGCTAGTCCTTCTAAGGCTAGAAAGGAGACATTTGTGCCTAAGCTTAAACAGAAATTTGTTAAGGCTGTTTACAAGGTCAAATGTTCAGTCATTGAGAAAGTTGAGACAATTAAAATTAAGAATGTTGTTTTGCCTGACAAAGGACAGTTCTACAAGTATGCCGGGCCCAACCAAATTTGGGTTCCGAAGAAGGTCTAATCCATTTGAAGTGCAGGGCATTAAACAGGTATAACCGGTAGTGTGGATTCTTGACAGTGGATCATCAAGACATATGACCGGAGATAGAGCCCTGCTATCAAATGCGGATTGAGAAAGCTGGCCCCCTGGTTACCTTTGGAGATAACAACAAAGGTGTATCCGAGGGATATGGCTGTTTGCAAGCTGGGAATGTTATCATTGTAATTTTGTATATTGTGCTAGGTTATTATCAGGAAGCAGTATCTAACATATAGCACCAGTGATGAGACTTGAGAATATTACGACATATCAGACACCTGCTGCACATTACACTTGGAATTGTACTCTAGTAAGATGTGTACAAGTGTACTCCTGTTTGGTGAGTCAACAGAGGAAGTCAGTGCACCACAGTTCATGGACTTTGCAGCTGCAGATCTATTGGACTATGCAATTTCTTCTTCACAGTCTCACTTCAGGTTGGTATGAACTAGTATACTGCTCAAGCAATCGTCACGGACATGGTATGGCACTCTAACAGAAGTTATAATTTTATATGAATAAGTAGAGTCGTCATATTAATAACTATCTTATCACTAAGCACAATCATATTGTTTTATATGTGCAGTGATATATTGATTATGCAACATAACAATTAGTATCTAAAGTACTTGACAAGTATCGGTCAATGATATCTTGTTAACATTATATTGCAGATATTTGTAAGCTTTTGACATGAATGAGAATTACTTAGACTTTACCCTAAGTGATCAATGTTTTATCAAAAACTCATTCATTTTGAAAAACAAAAATTAAACTTCTTTCTACATTAGTGATTTCTTATTTCATGTAAAATCTTTTGAAATCACTATTGTAAATCATTTTCTCTCTATTACCATATGTTCTATGATACAGGTTCAGTCTCCAATGACTTTCTTTCATTGACAGTCATGAGGTTGAAAACCCACAACGTCTATCCCAGACTGTAAAGACAAACACAAAAACAGAACCAACCAACACTCTCTTACCACTAAATGTAGTATGAATGAGCGTGAGGGAGATAGTGCTTAGTGCACCACATAAGGAAGGTTCTGTAGTCAACCCAGTAGCTCTGTCTCCTACATAGATGAGTAGTATTTAAACCGAGACAACTGCTAGCCCCCATACATCTTCTCAAAAAGATGTAATGGCTGAAAAGGCACAAAAACAGTTACTAGATTCATTCTCTCAACAGGGTGAGTCTATTGAATTTTGCCTGTCGGCCAAGGTATCCGATGTACTGTCACCACTTCAAACATAAACAATTCTTGATGCACAAGAAGAGGTTACACACACAAAGGATGAGTTGACGGAAACAAGAGTTTCGACCATTTTAAGGTCAGATTCGATTGTTCAAGGTTCGTTAGTGGACCAATTGCCTTTACAGGTGTTAGGAGAGGATACTGATCCGAAAGCCATATGTCAGTGGTCAGTGTCTACCTCCCCAGGCTTAAATCCCCTGGATGCATCTGCGGATAGTGGATCTAACATAGGCGCAGATCGGCAACTTGTTGACAATGATTCAGATATTACCTGATGAGTCACAAGGAAATGTCTTCACAGACATTAGAAGGGAACCTTGATCTTTATGCTAAATTTGTTGGATCATTGTTTACCTTCCCAGAATTCAAATCTGGAACCCTAAAAGGGAAACTAGCAACTTGTAAATTATGACTCAGATTCATCTGACGAGTTTAACTAGGATGGGGATTTGTGAACTCCCATTGCACCACCTGTGACCTCCTTAAGGATGGCTAAGGTGATTTTCCTTGCAGGTACAGCTGGATTATGGAGCTATGAGAGAAGAGTGATACACTTGTGAGAATGAGTGTAAACACGAGTGGAGAGAAGAGTGAAACACATGTGAGGTACACTAAAACACAATCACACACTCACAGTGAGGAAGAAAGAGAAACACTTGTTATTTCTTTTCCAACCAAGTGAAATATGAGAACTCCTTCAGACGACGACATACATTCCTTCTTTAAGGGGGAGATAAAAGCTTAAGAAATAGTTTGGAGGATTCCTCAACTAAGGGGGAGAAATAGAAGGGAGGAAGAAAAAGATCCTACATGTACAATACACCACACCATTGTTGTTTGTAACTACGGATCCTATTGTACGGGAGAGGTGGTAAACACAAGGTGATTTTCTAGTAAGGGAAGAAGCTGTTTTCAAACGGGGAGTACCATTGGCTTTTATCTGCGGATCCTATTGTACGGGAGAGGTGGTAAAACGAAGGTGATCTTCTTTAATCAGTTGATTCTCATAGGGGGAGAAGCAAGAGGGAAATGTGGTTGTACAAAAGAAGATGAAACTACTTGAAGATATGTTCAGTCTAGAGGAACATCTACTTGGAATCTGGAAAATGTTAAATCTAGTCCAGAACTTTTCTACTATTTACTTTGCATGTATATTTATATCTTTTTTTTATTTGTTAGTTGAGTTATCCTCTAGGTATTTGTGTGTTATTATCTAACAAACAAATAGGGGGAGATTGTAAGTCATATGTCATAGACCTATTTGTATATTCGAGGATTCAACTCAACTCAAATAAGAATGTAATAAGTAAATAGTGGATCGACCGTCAGAGAGATCTCGCAAAGTAATATCTGTCAAAGAATTCAGAAACAAGGTTCATCTACAGACTTGAGGAGTTAATTCACTGGAAGAAGTTCAAGAAGTTGATCATGCCTCAGTGATATAAATCAAGATCGTGGATTTAATCAAGTGACAGAGATCTCGTCAGAGTATCATTAATTACAAGGATTTAATCTGAAGAAAATCAAAGTGTCAAAGTCAAGACATGAAGAAACGTCACGGAAGTTAGTCACTCATGAACCAGACAGTACATCGAGTGTCAACATTGAAGTGGTGGAATTGATTCATAATTTTCAGTAATTTTCAGAAGATCTGCAGAAGGATGGGTGCTGTTGAAGACTAGAATTAATTCTCTATTAATTAATTAAGTCATCTAATTTAATTAAGAAAATAAATTATATCTGCGAAGAATAATTTATTTATTAATTGAATTAATTGATTAATTAATTCTGAATTAATTTTAGGAATTTTCAGAATTTAAATTGGATTAAAATCTGCATTAAATCAGCAAGACAATTGAAAATGAACTAGCATGACAATCAGGATTGTCATACCGATTGTCATGCTAGGACATTTTCAATAGTCTCACCGAAAGTTACACTAAGAGAAGGATTGTCTTGCTAGTTCATTCTGATTGTCATGCCAGTTCATTCAGATTGTCTTGCTAGTTCAATCCATTGTCCTACCGAAAGTCTTGCCAGCTATAGGATTGTCATGCCAATTCAATTCTATTATGATGTTTAAAAAGAAGCAGACAAGCAGTAGATCAATTATCCATCCAACACAGAACACAAAACCAAGAACACAGCAGCCGCAACAAATATTTCATTTTTCATCTGCTTATTTCAAAGATCAATTTCTAGATTACAAAGTTAAATCCAATCAACTAGAAATCTTTATCTTGTTCTTGTGTAACAATCTAGCGGATCAAAATCCCTAGAACTTAATCTCAAATCGCGTTTAGCATTTGATTCTAATTATTGCAAAAATAGAAAAATTCATGTCGAATTTATTCTAGATTTGAGATAATTGATTTGAGATTAATACCTTGTAATCGATACAGTTGTTGTAACACCTTTCAAGTTTAATAATATTTTTATTTAACTTGAATTTTGTTTCACATTTTTTTATTCCGCATTTATTCGATTATTTGGTAACGTTTGTATTCAACCCCCCCCCCCTTCTACAAACACGTTGGGACCTAACAATCTCGTTTGATCATTGTTTAACCTCAGTTATTATTATTGTGACTTGCTGAGCTAGTTAGCTCACTCTTGCGAATCTTTTTATGTATTCTACAGTTAAGAAGGATACGGTTGATAGCAAGGTTTTCCCAGTCCAATGTACGAGCTAGGATTCCAGATTGAGTTATATCGAGCTAGCAGGAGCTTACTACGGTAGTGAGATAGTAAGATTGTAAGAATAATTTCATTATCAGTTTTAAGTTAAATTAGTTGGGATTTGGTACGTTGTAATAAAAGTTAAGGTTGTGGCTTGTTTTCATACTTTAACCTGTTGTGATCCGTGGTTATGTAAAGCAGGGTCATTGCAAATAATATTTCTTATACAGGTTTATATATTGTGTATGTGTTGTGGACCCCAAACTTCTAACCCGGGTTTGGAGGGCGCCACAGGTTGGTATCAGAGCTACAGGTTTTAAGTCACTGAAACAAGCCTAGATTGTCGGGATTGGGTAGAGGGTTAGGATTAGGAATAGGAAATAGAAAGATAGGTTATAGCGAGGTTGAGTGCGACTATATAGTAGGTCTCCAATACGGTTCGTGTTGCTATTCGGGATTCTTAACTAGCGATGTGATATTCAGGCAACGGCAATAGCAGATCCTGATTTCCCTGCATCAACCGATCATTTGGAAGCTTTCCATTTAAGGATCGTCATCTTCTCTCAGATTCGATTTGCGCCTTGTTCTCCATCAGTATTAGCGGTATTACCTTCTATTATGACAGTTGTGCCTCTCAAAGTTATTTAATGCTATTCTATTACCTCTTAATATGAGATTATCTATTTAAGAAACATCCATATGTTTATTCTTATTTTACTAGACATTGGTTGTGAGTGTGTCTTTTCAATTTACCCTACACCCTGTTCTATACCCCAGTTTAAATGGTGAGTATTGAGATACAAATAAAGATAAGAAAAAGTTTAGAAAGAAGATTCAAGTGTTTCAGAGGTTAGTTGTTATCAGGTTAAAAGAAGCCATTAGTAATTAGGTCACCCATGATTAGCTTGTGGAATGGATTATATAAGTATTGAAAAGAGAGAATTAGAGGAGATTATGGATATGGAGTTTTCTTGAAGATAGATAATGGTGTTTTGACGATATGATATATTTATAGTAACAAGGTGATGTGGCATTAGCCGACTTGTTAACTATTGGATAGTCTGTTCCACTTAATGATTGCAAGGTTGTTAACGGGAGTATTACCAGTATGGAAGCCTTGATGTGAAGCCACGAATAAGATAATATGCAACGACAGTTGAAGTTTGCATCGATTAAGGAAGATAATAGACCCAATGAAGGAGAGGAGATTAATGGAAGTGAATGGACCTTTGTGTGATCGTTTCTTTAACTTTGTATCTGGTTATAAGAAGGACAACAACTCATATAGTAAGGACAACCAGATTTGTGATTTTCAAAAATTTTAAACAAGTTTTCGAAAAAAGATATTTCCTTATAAAATTTTCTAAAAGCCTTTTCTTTGAATAAAATGATTTTTAAACTTTGGTTGTCAAGTTACTACTTGAGTTCTTGTTTGTTAAAAGACCCGGATTACCTGGAAGGATACTTATTTTAGATTCAGTATTATTAATTCAGAGAATAAAGTGATCCGCGAGTATGAAGAAGTTGATTATTCCTAACGGTAAGGTGTAAATGTTGTTTGACAAGGTTAATAACAGAATCAGCGTACGGAGTAATTATTCATCCAATCACTGGGACTATTAGAGTTCAAGGAATTCATTGATTTAACAGGAGCCTGGGCATGACTGAAGAAGATTGGGAAGATTCCCAGATTTTTTCTAAAAGAAGAATATTATTAATAAAAAGATCGTTATGTTGAATAATTCATGGTTATTCTAAATTAAAAAGAGGAAACTCAAGGATTATTTGATAAGAACGCCATTATGATCGAATTATTAAAGTATTATACGTGTAGATGCGATGTTGCAGACGCGGGACTTAACAAGTAAGAATCTACCATAATTCTTAGTTGTGAAGGCATTTCAGCATACTTTCTAAAGTTGTTATATAACACAAGTGGGACATGATTGAACAAGCTCGAAAGATGTATACAAGTAAAATATGGATGGTGACCAATGGTATCATCCTTGTCCTCAACATTACAGCGTATATTCCTTTTTAATTCCTAAAAATGTATGAACTCCTTTTCTTAATAAATTCTTTCTGATAATATCAAAAAGGAGGATTTTGCATTCCCTTTCAAATTTAATTGTTTCTCTCAAGTTTTGCTTTCTGATTTGGGACAAACAGTGTTATGATGAGACACTTTGTCGGAATGATGAAGAGTCGGGTGGGACGCCACCTAATCATGTGTTGTATGCCATACGGTATGAAAGACTGGCCATCTTAAGTACCAATGTGGTTGTCTCATTCATATTCAAATCATTACTTCTTCTTTCTTTTCAACTCTAAGTTTATTAAAATTATGAATCCCTCTAGTTGTTTCATCGTACAGTTGTTCTTTGCAAGAACTTTTCAGATAAAAGTCAATGTATTATACGCCAAGCGGGAAACGTCCCATCTACCTCTCATGCATGGAAAGGAAACAAGGGCATATGGTGAGAATTGCAAATCACTGGTGTAACGACCGAGGAATTACGCTTGTATTATAATATATTAATAATAAATTATGTGTATTATTATGTGATTAAATGTGTTAAGTCGTTGAACCCTAACTGCTATGTGTTATGTGTTGGTTGTTTTGATCCAAACGTGTTTTGGATATTTATTGAGCGTGCTATCGTCAGTTATATATATTATATCAAAACCTGTACAGCTCAAAACTATGTTTTAAAAGCCCGTATTTCAAATAAAATTATTGGCCCTATTTTGCCAAAAATGCCCTATACCGTATCGCTATTCTGAACCCTTAGACGTTTTACAAATTGACCTTTTTCGCGAAAAACGATTTTTTTTCCGGACCCCTTCGGGTACCAAAAACCCCACAAAAATCACATTTTTATTTTTATATGATTATGAAATTATCATATATCATTTTTCTTTGTATTTTTGTATTTTTCACAATTTTTGGGAATTTTTAGTATTTATTTTGTATTTATTGGATATTTAAAAATTCATTATTAATACCAAAAAATTATAAAAATTGGGGCCAAATATTTTTATTAGGAGTGTAATTAGACCCTTAATTTTACTTAGGGGTATTATTTTCATAAATATAAATACCTGAATTATTATTAATTAAATCAGTTAATTATACTTAAAAATCAGAAAATAAAAAGAAAATCAGAAAAGGGAATTAGGGTTAGGGTTTTGTGAAGAACAGCAGCAGAATCAATCGGACTTTTGAAGGTGATTCCGGTGACAGAAATTGAAGTGTGAGTAACCGATTTGAAGCCCAAAGTCTGTTCTATCAGATTATCACGTCAAAATCATCAACTGAGGTATTAATTTGTGTTTCGTAATTTCAGATTAATTTCTCGAATTCGGGTTTGAAGTTCTGGTAATTGTTTGATGATTATGTTAGTATAGATGTTTAGATCGTCGATTTTGGAGTCGATTGACACCGGTTTTGTCGAGTTTGGCTTCGGGTTTTGTCTCGCCGGAAAAGCGGCGCCGCCGCCGCTGTTATCGGTGGTTTAGGCGGCGGGGACGGATAAAACGAAGGAGGAACACGACAGGGGAGGCCTGGGAACGAAAGGGAACGAAGCAGCAGAAGAAACGAGGCCGATTGATTGCCGTTTTTGCTTCGTCGGAAGTTTCCGCCGGGCCGGAATCTGGGCAACGGCCGGCTGTTCTTCCCGACCCGATTGGGTTGGGGACGACCCGGTTTCTAACCCGGTTTCGACCCGGGTTTAATCCTAATAACCCAAACCCTGTTGATGTTTTTGTGTTTTTAGTTAATTAATTAATTATTTATATTTTAGTATATTAAAATCAGTTTTTAGTAATTCTAAAAAGTAAATAAAAATTAGTTTTAAATTCTGAAAAATAGTATTATTAATTTCTAAATTATTTTATTAATTTATAAATTCTAATTTAATTATTTAATTATTTAATTATTTATCTAATTATTTATTAGTTATCTAATTAATTAATAATTAGGTAATTAATTAATAAATAAGGATTAAACTGATTAATAATTTGATAATTAGTTAATATTACGAGTAGTGATTCGATAATGAGAATTATTATTCTAGCGTTAGTTATTCGAATAATATTACAGTAATTGTTCGTATCATATAATTAAATACTGATAATTAATTGATTAACGAATCGTTTAAATTCCAATAATAATATATTAGTTCGGTAATATTCGAGAATAGTGTGTAGCTCGTATTTATACGAGTGATTAATCGTTGAGTTGGTTTATAATTTGAGTAATTCGTAGTTATTCGATAAATAGCGTATCAGTTAATTAAGTTGATTGATTATTTGTAAATAATCGATCTAATCAAATAAATAACGATGAATTGTAAATATTTGTAATAAATTGTGATTAATCCTAATAATTAGGGATTAATTATTTTAAATTAGTAAATAATTATCTATTAATTATTTATTAGTTATTTATTTATTAAGTGATTAATTATTTCAATAATTAATCACATAATTTTCAATAAATCGTAACTTCTTCGTTTTAACTCCAAAAATTATAAAAAAATTATTTTTGACTTTGATTTTTATTAAATAATTATTTAAAAATTATTTTAGGATTTAAAAGGTTGTAATAATTATCTATATTGAATAATAAATTGAATTATCAGTGTTTAATTCATAACAATTCAACCGTTAGTCCGATTTAAGTGAAACGAAGACCCCTAGACTCAGAAAAATGAGACGAATCCAATAAAAATAGTTGTAAGTTATAATTTATTCTGAAAAAGAGTGGTTTGGTGATAACTGATAGTTCGTAGGTCCTAGTAGGGATATAATTGAGCCGAATAAATCCCGAAAAATTATAATAAAATCAGATAAGACTAGTAATGCAGGTATAAGCCCAGAATTGATTCTAAAAATAATTATAAATATAGAAATTAATTGTGTGCTTTACGTGTTACGTGTTATATGTGATTATGTGCATAAATGTGTTGTGTAAATATATGTATATATATGCGAGTAAGATAGAAACGCATGGGTAGACTGATAAGGTTGCGTGATATCAATTCAAGATACACGTATATAGTAAGTTATCTAAACACCTATATTTCCATGATTTGTTCAGTGTTAACAAGGCAGAGCAAGCTAGGGTCAGAAGGCAGTGAATTAAACCAGGTTAAGTACGCACAAGGCAAGTTTTTCCCCTATTCTAAATTCAGAATAGTGAATTATATTTCTTTTCTATCATATCAATTCTCTTTGATAATCATTGTTCATATGCACTGTTGTCCATTTATTATTACTTGTTCCAGTTTCATTTCAATTCTTGATTTACCCAATTTATTGAATTCCCTGTTCATATTTTAATTCTTTTACCCTACATATATTCTGGTATATCCTGGTGTTGGGATATATCAATAGCATACCGATTGTTCCGGATGCTCAGCCTTGGACTGGATGGTTACTATAAAGGCTGGGTTTTTCCCAGACCATTAATTAATAGGCCATAGTTGCCTGAGTACTCCTTATGTTGGTTGGGTCTATGCAGTTGGGTATAGATCCGCACTATATTCTGACTGATCAGCAGATTATAGTGCATATGTTGGTTCTTGTTTCCAGTCTTGTTCATTTGGCACTCGCCATCATTGGCAAATTATTATCATATACAGATACAGATGGTTGTTCAAACCAGCAGCTTATTGGTTCATTTATTTCTCTCTCTTTATAATATATATATATATATTGTTGCAAGCTTGTTGAGCAATTTTGGCTCATTTCTTTTATTGTCACTCCTATTATTTTACAGTTAAGGTAGAGAATGAAACCCATCAGGACCCGCATAGTCAAGAAGCGAGTCAAGCAGCGGGACCCTCTTATACCAAGAGTGTTCCTTCCTATTCCCGAAGAGAGCTTTGAATTGCCAGATCAGGTGTAGCAGGATAAGTAGTAATGTTGGGTTGAATAAAAGTTTTGTGTAGTTTGAATAAAAGATTGCGTAGTGAAACTGTAGATAGAATAAAGTTTTGTAATAAAGAGAGTTCTTGAGACAGGTTTTATTTAGTTGGGTTTGTAATAAAGTGTAGTGCATGATTCTTGTTTCCAAACTCAACCCTTAAAAGATCCTGAGTAGTGATAGTTCGGGGTAATTATTATATTAATATTCCGCTTGTGCAGGTATAGTTGGTAATTGTTGTTAATAATGCCCCAAATCTATACCCCGGATTTGGAGGGTGTTATAGTTGGCATCAGAGCTTAGGATTGACCTTGGAAAACAAGAATGTTAGGGTTAAGATAGGAAAATAAGATAGGATGAGAGTAAGAGTGTTAGGATTGTTTGTCTATGTGATTAGAAGTTATGAGTTATAGGATTGTGATTTGATTGTTTTGTGTTATTATTTTTATGTATATTAGATGGCTTCTTTATCATCATCTACGGAGAGGACCGAGACAGATCCAGTGGATGCACCAGTAGTAGCCCCAGTGTCAGAGCAGATCTTACCTCCATTGCCACCTGAGCCAGCACCAGAGATACCACTTCCCCCGGAGGTACCAGGTTTTGCAGATTATTTTCCATACGTTGAGCCAGAGATACCAGATATTCCACCATTAGAGTTTCCGATGTTTGATATTCCTGATATGGTTGATCTTCCGCAGTGGGAGGATTTAGAGCCTCAGATTCCTATGCCACCAGTCGAGATTCCAGAGATGCCACCTATGGAGCAGCCTGTCTTATTTCCTGCCCCATTAGCCATTTATGCACCTGTTCCAGGAGTTTATCAGTTTCCTCAGCCGGAGTTTATAGATGAGATCGTGGTAGATGGACCATTACCTTCTCGAGGTTCCAGCACTGATCTTCATGAGCATCATACCGTGACTTACCAGCGCTTTCAGGTAGAGAGGGAGGAGAGGATTAGATGGCAGAACCAGTGTAGAGAGATCCTTGGATTGTATGAGACACAGACGGATGGTCCTGTCAGAGCATTACGACCGGATTATATACTGAGAGAGAGACTACATCATATTCACCGGGTTAGTTCACAGTAGCTTACTGATTTGAGACAGCAGGATCTTAGTGCGGAGACAGCATATCGCAGAGCATTGGGACTTACCAAGGCAGTGCTAGAGGCAGTGCAGGAGGAGTTGAGCCACGTACCACCAGGATTTTGAGACCAGTAGATCAATGAGTGTTGTATTATGTATATTTTGTAGATAGAGGCAGCATAGTATTGTATGACTAGTTTGTATGAGTGTAGCTACTGACTCTGACTGATAGTAGTAGCAGTACGACTGTTATATCATAGGTTTTTGTATCAAGCACTGACACCTGTAGCTGGTGTTCTACCTATATATATATATGAGATAATCTTTTGCACGTTTTCTTTATTTTATTTCCAGTCATTTAAGCATTTACATTTATTTCAGTACCATTGCATATTTACAAATGTAGTTTTATTCACGATCATGTTGTAAAAAAAAAAAAAAAAAATTTAAAACATATCATACTGTTTTATCTATTCAGTTATTTAATAAGTTATTTTATTTCTCGAATCGACTGTTTTAATATATGTTTAATATACTGTTATTAAATAAGATCCATTATTTATTTACCAGAAAAATGGCACCTAAGAGAAAAGCGCAGCCTGACTCATCGAATGGAAACACCGATGGCCAAAACAATAATAAACAGATGGATCAGATGTTTAATCTCATGCAACAGCAGATGTTGATGATGCAACAACAAATGCAGCAGCAGCAACAGCAGTTCCAGCAACAGATGTTACAGTAAGCCGCTCATCCAGGACATCAAATACCACCAGCAGCACCTACGACTACTTTCAAGCAATTTCAGTCGGTGAAGCCACCAGAATTTATGGGTTCCACAGATCCTACAAAAGCGAGAGCTTGGCTGAAAGAGATGGAAAAGGCTTTTTCGTTGGTAAAGGTTGAGGAAGAGCAGAAGACAGATTTCGCTAGCTATTTTCTAAAAGGTGAAGCTAATTACTGGTGGGAATCAAAGAAAGCTTTGGAAGAAGGTGTGGTGACCTGGAACAGATTCACTGATCTTTTCTTGGAGAAATATTTTCCTCATTTTATGAAGAACCAGATGGAGATCAAGTTCCTGGAGCTGAAATAAGACAACTTATCGGTTGCGGATTATGAAACCAAGTTTACTGAATTGGCAAGGTTTGTTCCAGAGCAGGTGGATACGGACGAAAAGCGGGCCAAGAGATTTCAGCAAGGACTGAAACCATGGATTCGTAGCAGGGTAGCTGTGTTTGAATTGACAACTTATACGGCTGTTGTTCAGAAGGCTATGATTATTGAAGGAGAAAGCGAAGCAGCTCAGAAAGAGAAAGGACCAGGAAATTTTCAGAATCGTTTCAACAAAAGGCCGGGATTTCAAGCTCGGGGAAAAGTAAATTTCAAAAGGCCAGAGCAGAACAATCAGAGGATGGGAAATCGACTACCTGCCCCAACTCAGCAAAGGCTTATTCGATCGCCTATACCTGATTGCAGAACGTGTGGTAGAAAGCATACAGGAGTTTGCAACAAGCTAAATGTTACATGTTTCAAGTGCAAGCAAAGGGGACACTATTCTGGAGAATGTCCAATGAGAAAAGCAGAAGTTACTTGTTTCCAATGTGGGAGAAAAGGACATATCGCCAAAGACTGCAGAGGAATTGCAATGGCTGCCAGTATTCCAAGAATTTTAGCATTACCTCCACCTCCACTACCACAGCAAAATCAGCCCAGAGCAAGGACTTTCAACATGTCAATGAAGGAAGCGGTACAGAGTCCGAATGTGGTTGCAGGTACACTTCCTGTAAATTCCGTAAATGCTTTAGTATTGATTGATTCAGGAGCTACTAGATCTTTTATTTCTGAAGCCTTTATCTCTAAGATAGATTGTAAGATTCAGTGGTTGGATGAAGTGTTAGTCATAAAATTAGCGAATAATGATCAGGTTGCAGTAGATCGAGTATGTCCGAGCTGTGATATTGAGATAGGGAGATGTCATTTTTCAGTTGATTTGATACCTTTTAGGTTAGGGGAGTTTGATATTATTTTAGGAATGGATTGGCTGTCTAGTAATAATGCTCAAATTGACTGTGCGAATAAGAGAGTGAAATTGTAAACTGAAGAAAATGAAACGGTAATATTTAAAGGTGAGAAGCAAAAGCAGAAATTCCTATCAATAATGCAGACAAGAAGATTGCTACGTCAAGGATGTCAAGCTTATTTAGCCTATGTACGGGATGTTGATAAGGGAAATTTGAAGATTGAAGATATTCCTGTAGTTTGTGAATTTCTTGATGTTTTTCCGGACGAATTACCAGGACTTCCACCAGATCGAGAAATCGAATTCACTATTGACTTGACGCCAGGGACTGAACCAATTTCGAAATCTCCATATCGAATGGCACTTGTTGAAATGAGGGAATTAGCAAAGCAGTTGCAAGAACTTCTTGACAAAGGAATTATAAGGCCAAGTGTATCCCCATGGGGTGCGCCAGTATTGTTCGTGAAAAAGAAGGATGGTAGTATGCGACTGTGTATTGATTATCGTGAGCTGAACAAGTTAACTATCAAGAATAAATATCCTTTACCTCGCATTGATGATTTATTTGATCAACTAAAAGGAGCAGCATGGTTTTCGAAAATCGACTTACGATCAGGCTATCATCAGTTAAAGATCAAGGCCGAAGATATTCCAAAGACAGCGTTTAGAACAAGGTACGGACACTATGAATTTCTTGTGATGGCTTTTGGATTGACGAATGCACCTGCAGCATTTATGGATTTGATGAATCGAATATTCAAGAAGTATTTGGATAAGTTTATCATTATATTTATTGATGACATCTTGATCTATTCAAAGACGGAAGAAGAGCATGCAGCGCATTTAAGAACGACATTGGAAATATTACGGAAGGAGCAGCTTTATGCAAAATTTTCCAAATGCGAATTTTGGTTGAAAGAAGTGCAGTTTTTAGGGCACATCATCAGCAGAGAAGGCATTCAAGTTGATCCAGCAAAGATTGAAGCTGTGTTGAATTGGGAAAGACCAAAGACGCCGACAGAGGTTCGAAGTTTCTTAGGTTTGGCAGGATATTATCGAAGATTTGTCAAAGATTTTGCGAAGATAGCTACACCGCTGACCAAGTTAACTCGACAAAGTGAAAAGTTCGAATGGAATAGTAAGTGTGAAGAAAGTTTTCAAGAGTTGAAGAATCGGTTGGTGACGGCACCAGTATTAGTATTGCCAGACGAGCAAGGAAATTTTGTTATCTACAGTGACGCTTCATATCGTGGTTTAGGATGTGTGTTGATGCAACATGGTAACGTCATTGCATATGCGTCGAGACAACTTAAACCTCATGAACAGAAATATCCTACGCATGATCTGGAATTGGCAGCAATTGTTTTTGCATTAAAGCTTTGGAGACATTATCTGTACGGTGAAAAATGTGAAATCTACACGGATCATAAAAGTCTGAAGTATATCGTCACGCAAAAGGAACTAAACATGCGACAACGTCGATGGCTGGAATTGATTAAAGATTACGATGTTACAATCAGTTATCATCCAGGAAAAGCAAATGTTGTAGCAGATGCGCTAAGCAGAAAAGAAAGATTGAATCGGTTGACTTCATGCGAAGAATTGGCCAGGGAATTCGACAAATTGGAAATCGAAATTCGTATTCCTAATAAATCTGCAGAAACTATCTACGCTATGACTTTCCAACCAGAATTGCTGGAAAAGATTCGCCGTTGTCAAGAAGAAGTGATGAGTCAAGACGACAACTTAACAGGAGAAGAGATTACAACTCAGAAAGATAATGAAGGAATTTTACGTTTTGCGTCAAGAATCTGGATCCCTAACGTGGCAGAATTAAAAGAAGAAATTATGCGAGATGCGCACAATTCGAAGTATTCCATTCATCCAGGAAGCACGAAAATGTATCGCGATTTGAAGGAAAACTTTTGGTGGCCGAATATGAAGAAGGAGATAGCAGAATGGGTGAGTAAATGCTACACATGCCAGCGAGTTAAAGCAGAACACCAACGTCCGAGTGGGTTATTGCAACCATTAGACATTCCAGAATGGAAATGGGAACATCTAGCGATGGATTTTGTGGTAGGACTACCGAGGACTAGGGCAAATCATGATGCGATATGGGTAATCATTGACAGACTTACGAAGTCGGCACATTTTCTACCAATTAATGAAAGATTTTCGCTCGACAAATTAGGGCACATGTATCTCAAAGAAATTGTGATGCGTCATGGAGTACCAGTATCAATTGTATCGGATCGAGATCCTCGTTTCAATTCAAGATTTTGGAGACAATTCCAAGAATGTCTAGGAACGAAGTTGAATATGAGTACAGCTTATCATCCGCAAACTGACGGCCAAAGTGAAAGGACAATTCAAACGAGTGAAGACATGCTACGAGTTTGTGCGATCGATTTTGAAGGCAGTTGGGATGAACATTTACCCCTAGTGGAATTTTCTTATAATAATAGCTATCACGCCAGTATTGGAATGCCACCGTATGAAGCATTATATGGGAGGAAATGCAGATCACCCGTGCACTGGGATGAAGTTGGAGAACGCAAGATTTTGGGTCCAGAATTAATTCAGCAGACAAAAGAAAAGATTAATCTTATTCGAAAACGAATCGAGGCAGCACAAAACAGACAAAGCAGATATGCAAACCAAGCCAGGAAGGATATGGACTATCAGGAAGGAGAACACGTATTGCTCAAAATATCGCCATGGAAAGGATTGACCAGATTTGGCAATAAAGGGAAATTGAAGCCACGATACGTTGGACCATTTGAGATTTTGAAGAAAATTGGGAAGGTTGCGTACGAGTTAGCTCTACCACCCCATATGCAGCACATTCACAACGTATTTCATGTATCTATGCTTAAGAGGTATAATCCTGATACAAGGCATGTAATAGAGTATGAACCAGTAGAACTTCAGGCAGATTTGTCATATGTAGAACAGCCAATAAGAATTCTAGATAGGCAAGAGAGGGTATTAAGAAATAAGTCTGTGTCATTAGTGAGAGTTTTATGGAGAAACCCAGTGGTTGAAGAATCAACCTGGGAGCTTGAAAGTGAAATGCTAGAAAATTATCCTCAGTTATTTGCATAATTAGATTCTGAGGACAGAATCTTGTTAAGGGGGGAGAATGTAACGACCGAGGAATTACGCTTGTATTATATTATAATAATAATAAATTATGTGTATTATTATGTGATTAAATGTGTTAAGTCGTTGAACCCTAACTGCTATGTGTTATGTGTTGGTTGTTTTGATCCAAACGTGTTTTGGATATTTATTGAGCGTTCTATCGTCAGTTATATATATTATATCAAAACCTGTACAGCTCAAAACTATGTTTTAAAAGCCCGTATTTCAAACAAAATCATTGGCCCTATTTTGCCAAAAATGCCCTATACCGTATCGCTATTCTGAACCCTTAGACGTTTTACAAATTGACCTTTTTCGCGAAAAACGACTTTTTTCCGGACCCCTTCGGGTACCAAAAACCCCACAAAAATCACATTTTTATTTTTATATGATTATGAAATTATCATATATCATTTTTCTTTGTATTTTTGTATTTTTCACAATTTTTGGGAATTTTTAGTATTTATTTTGTATTTATTGGATATTTAAAAATTCATTATTAATACCCAAAAATTATAAAAATTGGGGCCAAATATTTTTATTAGGAGTATAATTAGCCCCTTAATTTTACTTAGGGGTATTATTTTCATAAATATAAATACCTGAATTACTATTAATTAAATCAGTTAATTATAATTAAAAATCAGAAGAAAAAAATAAAAAGAAAAAGAAAGGGGATTAGGGTTAGGGTTTTGTGAAGAACAGCAGCAGAATCAATCGGACTTTTGAAGGTGATTCCGGTGACAGAAATTGAAGTGTGAGTAACCGATTTGAAGCCCAAAGTCTGTTCTATCAGATTATCACGTCAAAATCATCAACCGAGGTATTAATTTGTGTTTCGTAATTTCGGATTAATTTCTCGAATTCGGGTTTGAAGTTCTGGTAATTGTTTGATGATTATGTTAGTATAGATGTTTAGATCGTCGATTTTGGAGTCGATTGACACCGGTTTTGTCGAGTTTGGCTTCGGGTTTTGTCTCGCCGGAAAAGCGGCGCCGCTGCCGCTGTTATCGGTGGTTTAGGCGGCGGGGACGGATAAAACGAAGGAGGAACACGACAGGGGAGGCCTGGGAACGAAAGGGAACGAAGCAGCAGAAGAAACGAGGCCGATTGATTGCCGTTTTTGCTTCGTCGGAAGTTTCCGCCGGGCCGGAATCTGGGCAACGGCCGGCTGTTCTTCCCGACCCGATTGGGTTGGGGACGACCCGGTTTCTAACCCGGTTTCGACCCGGGTTTAATCCTAATAACCCAAACCCTGTTGATGTTTTTGTGTTTTTAGTTAATTAATTAATTATTTATATTTTAGTATATTAAAATCAGTTTTTAATAATTCTAAAAAGTAAATAAAAATTAGTTTTAAATTCTGAAAAATAGTATTATTAATTTCTAAATTATTTTATTAATTTATAAATTCTAATTTAATTATTTAATTATTTAATTATTTATCTAATTATTTATTAGTTATCTAATTAATTAATAATTAGGTAATTAATTAATAATTAGGTAATTAATTAATAAATAAGGATTAAACTGATTAATAATTTGATAATTAGTTAATATTATGAGTAGTGATTCGATAATGAGAATTATTATTCGAGCGTTAGTTATTCGAATAATATTACAGTAATTGTTCGTATCATATAATTAAATACTGGTAATTAATTGATTAACGAATCGTTTAAATTCCAATAATAATATATTAGTTCGGTAATATTCGAGAATAGTGTGTAGCTCGTATTTATACGAGTGATTAATCGTTGAGTTGGTTTATAATTTGAGTAATTCGTAGTTATTCGATAAATAGCG
Source organism: Apium graveolens (assembly GCF_009905375.1). Classification (NCBI taxonomy): domain Eukaryota; kingdom Viridiplantae; phylum Streptophyta; class Magnoliopsida; order Apiales; family Apiaceae; genus Apium; species Apium graveolens. The sequence goes on along the minus strand of NC_133653.1, from coordinate 87,859,305 downwards.
TATCGGTTAATTAAGTTGATTGATTATTTGTAAATAATCGATCTAATCAAATAAATAACGATGAGTTGTAAATATTTGTAATAAATTGTGATTAATCCTAATAATTAGGGATTAATTATTTTAAATTAGTAAATAATTATCTATTAATTATTTATTAGTTATTTATTTATTAAGTGATTAATTATTTCAATAATTAATCACATAATTTTCAATAAATCGTAACTTCTTCGTTTTAACTCCAAAAATTATAAAAAAATTATTTTTTTTGACTTTGATTTTTATTAAATAATTATTTAAAAATTATTTTAGGATTTAAAAGGTTGTAATAATTATCTATATTGAATAATAAATTGAATTATCAGTGTTTAATTCATAACAATTCAACCGTTAGTCCGATTTAAGTGAAACGAAGACCCCTAGACTCAGAAAAATGAGACGAATCCAATAAAAATAGTTGTAAGTTATAATTTATTCTGAAAAAGAGTGGTTTGGTGATAACTGATAGTTCGTAGGTCCTAGTAGGGATATAATTGAGCCGAATAAATCCCGAAAAATTATAATAAAATCAGATAAGACTAGTAATGCAGGTATAAGCCTAGAATTGATTCTAAAAATAATTATAAATCTAGAAATTAATTGTGTGCTTTACGTGTTACGTGTTATATGTGATTATGTGCATAAATGTGTTGTGTAAATATATGTATATATATGCGAGTCAGATAGAAACGCATGGGTAGACTGATAAGGTTGCGTGATATCAATTCAAGATACACGTATATAGTAAGTTATCTAAACACCTATATTTCCATGATTTGTTCAGTGTTAACAAGGCAGAGCAAGCTAGGGTCAGAAGGCAGTAAATTAAACCAGGTTAAGTACGCACAAGGCAAGTTTTTCCCCTATTCTAAATTCAGAATAGTGAATTATATTTCTTTTCTATCATATCAATTCTCTTTGATAATCATTGTTCATATGCACTGTTGTCCATTTATTATTACTTGTTCCAGTTTCATTTCAATTCTTGATTTACCCAATTTATTGAATTCCCTGTTCATATTTCAATTCTTTTACCCTACATATATTCTGGTATATCCTGGTGTTGGGATATATCAATAGCATACCGATTGTTCCGGATGCTCAGCCTTGGACTGGATGGTTACTATAAAGGCTGGGTTTTTCCCAGACCATTAATTAATAGGCCATAGTTGCCTGAGTACTCCTTATGTTGGTTGGGTCTATGCAGTTGGGTATAGATCCGCACTATATTCTGACTGATCAGCAGATTATAGTGCATATGTTGGTTCTTGTTTCCAGTCTTGTTCATTTGGCACTCGCCATCATTGGCAAATTATTATCATATACAGATACAGATGGTTGTTCAAACCAGCAGCTTATTGGTTCATTTATTTCTCTCTCTTTATAATATATATATATATATTGTTGCAGGCTTGTTGAGCAATTTTGGCTCATTTCTTTTATTGTCACTCCTATTGTTTTACAGTTAAGGTAGAGAATGAAACCCATCAGGACCCGCATAGTCAAGAAGCGAGTCAAGCAGCGGGACCCTCTTATACCAAGAGTGTTCCTTCCTATTCCCGAAGAGAGCTTTGAATTGCCAGATCAGGTGTAGCAGGATAAGTAGTAATGTTGGGTTGAATAAAAGTTTTGTGTAGTTTGAATAAAAGATTGCGTAGTGAAACTGTAGATAGAATAAAGTTTTGTAATAAAGAGAGTTCTTGAGACAGGTTTTATTTAGTTGGGTTTGTAATAAAGTGTAGTGCATGATTCTTGTTTCCAAACTCAACCCTTAAAAGATCCTGAGTAGTGATAGTTCGGGGTAGTTATTATATTAATATTCCGCTTGTGCAGGTATAGTTGGTAATTGTTGTTAATAATGCCCAAATCTATACCCCGGATTTGGAGGGTGTTATAGTTCTCTAGTAGCTTTCCTAACTTCTCTATAAGCCATTCTGGAGTTCTCAAATGACTTCTCTATAATATTAAATCTGTGACTTGTAGAGATCTTGACTTAGAGTATTTTTCTTAAAACAACTTTTATTCTACTCCAAGCTTCTTTATAAGTATTCCGAGGCATGATCTTCTTGATCTTTTTCCAGATAGAATTCTTAGGCTTGATACTGTTTATAGACAAAGGCTCCAGTCTGCTCCTTTGACATTTTTACAGACTATAAATGTTACAAGTACAAAATACAGATTAAGATCATAATACAACTTACTTAGGGAAGAATCAGCTAGATGCATGTTGTTCAAGCTTGTGTTATTATCCATTTAGAACAATATCTGTAGCTTCAAGCTATAGTGATTTCAACAAGTAGAATAGGAGACTTAGACCTGCTGAAAAAGTCTTTTAGTAACACAAGTCCTAAACTCTCTGTTCTTTTAAAGTAGTCTCACTACTTCTCACTGCACTAGTCTCATGACTTTTAAGAGTCAGAGTTTCCTCACAAGGATTACTAAATCCAGACACTCATCTACCTCTCCTTTTGCCAGGAAGGATCCTGCCTCTCTTATTTTCTGTTTTTTCACTCAATCTTTTCTCTCATTGTCACATGAAAGGATCAAATGTTGTTTGACCTACAAAAATAAGAGGTGGATGAGAAGAGTTGTCTGTGATCATATGATTAGAGGTAATCCATATAGGTCTAATCATACTCATTTCATCAGAAAAGTAGATATGCATTTCAAACCTTGTGAGATTTTGAAGAAGCAGTTTATTAATTTAATATTGGTATGCAACCACATCTTTCATCAACTGTTCTCACAGTGTGCTCAGTGATTCTGCCTTCATCACCGTTTTACGGTAATGGTTCTTGTGTGGCTGGAAATTCAAGAGTTGTTGTCTAACTTTGAAATCCAGGTTCTTGTACTCTACTCCACTGTTTGAATTCTGAGCTTCTGTTACCACTGTTTGTTGTGCAGCTGTGTCATGTTTTTCAATAAATTCTTCCTTGTCTTCTATACTATGTGAAGTGTAGATTCTTGTGGAACATGGATCAGAGAATGATGTTGCTGCTATGCCCCATTAAGACATAGGTTCTTATGTGCATGATCCAGGAAGTAAGAATCTTTTGATTGTCTCATCTATATGTCCAAGAGTAATCTCCTTTACTCTCTTTTAACTTTGCTGTTGTAGGAACTTTGACAGCTTTCCTTAACAAATCCTCCCTAAGGTTGACATGACAGGGTTGATGAGCTACTGTGAAGACCATTAACAGATGAAGTTCTGGTCCATTCTTTGGAGATGAATCAGAATAGCTTGTAGCATTTCTGATTTAGTAAGCATAAGTATCCTCTTCATGAATTCTGAAAGTTTTAAATAAGCATGAGGATCTTGGCTAATTATATCCTTCTTTTCTCAAATAACAAACCAAATGAAGAACATTTTGTGAGGTTTCTGTCCTTTTGTAAAACAGGTTCCTTTTGAGAGTTACCTGAGTGGGATTGTGTTTGAGTTTGTGTTTATGTTGTTGTGCCTGAGTAAACTGCGGTTTGGATGTGAAAGATTTATTAACTGCATTTTAGCACAAATGCCCGTTGGGTGATCCAAAGATCTCAGAAATCTTGTAGTTAACAAGTTTCTTGCAATTTTTAGGCAAATTCAGAGAATATTGCAAAAATTTGATTTTCAAAGATGTTGACATACAAAAGTTAAGAGATTTAAAACATAAATCAAAAGTGATTTTGTATAATATTCTACTTTACTTATCCATTGATATGTCTGATGCATCAGATGAACTCAAATGTGTTATCTCTGCTTCGAGTGATTTGTCTGAGTTTTCGGTTATTGTCTTGAAGAAATTGTGTTTACCCTATAATTAGACTAACATATTCCACATTTGATCAAAAATATGCACATAAGCACGTAAATGTGTCAATAAGTATGAGTAATTATAGACACAGTATGTCAATAGTATTTTGTTGAACATAATTTATGAATTAAATTATTACAGTTTTCCATACTTTTTGCTCCTTTTGATCTGTTATTTATTAACTTCATATGTTTAAGATATGAATTAATAAATATACAGTTTATTTAGAATTTTTGAAAAATTCAAAGTTGAAATATGTATCGAGAAGTCTGGGTATTTATAGAAAAAGTAAATGACTTGTCGAGAACTCAAAAATAGACATTTGGAGTTTGTCTATCGAGGAGTCATTTTAAGAAATGAAGTACATATCGAGAAGTCATTTTAAATTACTCTTTTAGAGAACTCAAAATTGAATTATCGAGATGTCAAATAAATACCCAGTTTGTCCAAAAAGTGGACTGAATTAATTCCAACTTTTATTTGAATTAAATTCAAAAATAAAAATCAGAATGAATTGTCCAAGAGTATTTTACCAAAATAATTTATTGATTTAAATTATCTCAGTTCTGAGTTATTAATAAGTCAACAATTATAATTGTAGAGAACTCTGTGAACTATCAGTACTAGAGAACTATTCAAGGACTTATCGATAGGTCATTGTTAAGCCTATCGAGGAGTCACTCGAGAAGTCAGTAAATTGACTTATCGAGGACTCACTCGAGAAGTCCTAGAATGACTTGTCGAGAAGTCAATTTTGACTTATCGAGAACTCACTTCTCTATATACTCTTGGTTTCTGTAATTCTGCCTTGTGTTGATTTTACATATTAAGGATGTAAATAAACAACTGAGCAGTTTACTTAGAATTTGAAGAATTCCAAGTTGAATTTGAATTTGAAAAATAAATATGCAGAGATTTTTGAAATATTTATAGTTCATATTTCAATTAATTTCCAATTAAATCAAATTAATTTTGATTTACTGGAGATTAATCTGCTGCAAAACATTAGTTGAGTTCTTGTCTTAGAATGGAGAATTAAGCATTCCAATTTCACCTACAAGTCTAGTGAAAGTTGCTTCATCCAAAGGTTTAGTAAAAATGTCAGCCAATTGTTTTTCTGTTGGTACAAAAATGAGCTCAATGGTACCATTAGTAGCATGTTCTCTAATAAAATAGTACCTTACATCAATGTGCTTTGTCCTAGAATGGTTAACTGGATTAGCTACTGTAGATATAGCACTAGTATTGTCACACATAATAGGAATTTTATGTAACACTAGGCCATAATCCATTAGCTGATTTCTAATCCAAAGCACTTGAGCACAATAACTTCCTGCAGCTATGTATTCAGCTTCAGCTATAGAAGTTGATACATATTGTTGTTTCTTGCTATACCAGGACACAAGTCTTTGTCCTAGAAATTGACAGCTTCCACTGGTACTCTTTCTGTCAACCTTGCATCCAGCAAAATCTGCATCTGTGTAACCAACAACTTCAAAACCAGTTCCCTTAGGATACCATAATCCCAAGTTTGGAGTCCCCTTCAAGTATCTAAAAATCCTCTTTACAGACATCAAATGTGATCTTTTTAGATTGGCTTGAAATCTTGCACATAGACATGTTGTAAACATGATGTCTGGTCTACTTGCTGTTAAGTAAAGCAATGATTCAATCATCCCTTCGTAGCTTGAGATATCTACACTTTTGCCCTTTTTATCTTCATCCAACTTTGTTGCAGTAGACATAGGTGTAGATGCAGGTGAACAATCAACCATACCAAACTTCTTCAATAGATCCTTGACATACTTATTTTGGCTAATGAAGATACCATCACTTCTTTGACTGACTTGAAGTCCAAGAAAGTAACTTAGTTCCCCCATCATACTCATTTCATATTCACTTTGCATAAGCTTGGAGAATCTTTGGCAAAGATTTTCATTAGTAGAACCAAAGATGATATCATCCACATAAATCTGAACTAGGATCATATCATCACCATATTTCTTGAAGAAGAGAGTCTTGTCTATGGTACCTCTAGTAAAACCATGCTTTAGTAGGAAATCTGACAGTGTGTCATACCAAGCTCTAGGTGCCTGTTTTAGTCCATATAGAGCCTTGAGTAACTTGTACACAAAATTTGGAAATTTTGGATCTTCAAAGCCAGGTGGCTGTAGCACAAAAACTTCTTCTTCTAGCTCACCATTCAGAAAGGCACTCCTGATATCCATTTGATACACTTTAAAATTCGAATGTGCTAGAAAAATTCTTATTGCATCAAGTCTTGCTACTGGAGAAAAAGTTTCATTATGATCAATTCTTTCTTCTTGTGAGTAACCTTTTGCAACCAACCTTGCTTTGTTCCTGGTAACTATACCATTTTCATCCATCTTGTTCCTGAACACCCATTTTGTTCCAATAATGCTTCTATTCTTTGGTGCAGGAACTAACTTCCAAACTTTGCTCCTTTCAAACTGATTCAGCTCTTCCTGTATAGCAGATATCCAGTCAGGATCCAGTAAAGCTTCATCAATTTTCTTAGGTTCCACTTGAGACAGAAAACATGCATGTAGGCACTCATTAGCAGTTGCACTTCTAGTCCTCATACCAGCAGTAGGATCACCAATAATTACATCTCTAGTGTGACTTCTATCCCACTTCCTTGTATTAGTTTGTTGACTTGTGCGTTCATTATTTTCTTCATTGTTGATATGACTGCTGGATCTTTCTTCTCTTTCTCCCCCTAAGTTTGTGCTCTCAAATTCAGGTGTTTGAGATGAGTTTCCATTTTCATGATTATCCTATTGAGTAGTCTCTTCATTTAATGTCTGTTGTGCATCAACTTCATCTTCCCCATCAGAGTCACTACCAATGTTGAGATTTCAAATGCCAGGGCTTCAGCTTCATTATCATCAAGGCATTTCAAGCCTGGACATTTGTCATCATCAAATGTCACATCTGTGCTCTCCATAATCTTCTTTTAATCAATCACATAAACTTTGTAGGCTGTTCTTTCTAGTGAATATCCCAGAGAAATTGCTTCAAAAACCTTTGAGTCAAATTTTCCCACATATTCAGAGTTGTCTTTCAAAATGTAATACTTGCTTCCAAACACATGAAGATGCTTTACAGTAGGATTTCGTATAGACATGATTGAGTAAGGTGATTTGACATGTGCCTTGTTAATGAGATATCTATTTTGAGTATAACATGCAGTGTTAACAGCCTCTTCCCAGAAACTAGTTGGCAACTTGGCATCTTCCAGCATTGTCCTGGCAACTTCAACCAATGTTCTGTTCTTTCTCTCAACTACTCCATTTTGTTGAGGTGTTCTAGCAGCTGAGAATTCTTGAATAATGCCTTTGCCTTTGCAAAACTACTCAATGTAGCATTTCTGAATTCTGTTCCATTGTCACTTCTCAATCTTTTCACACAATTATAATCTTCAGCCTATTTTTCTATCTTTCTGATGTGCTCAATTATGATATGTGGAGTTTCATCTTTAGAGTACATGAACTCTACCCAAGTGTATCTTGAGAAATCATCCACCATCGTAAGTGCATATTTGTTCCTTGAAATTGATAAGACATTCACTGGCCCAAATAAGTCCATGTGAATAATTTACAATGGTGCACTTATAGAATTCACAGTTTTTGACTTGTGACTAGATCTTTTCATTTTTCCTTTCTGACAGGCTTCACAAACTTCAACTTGAGAAAATTCCAGTTTGGGCATGTCTTTAACTCCTTTTTTACTAAGGTGTTAATTGCCTTGAAATTCAAGTGAGACAACTTCTTATGCCATAACTTGTTTTGTTCTTCTGATGCCTTGGTGAGCAGCAAATATCATCCTTATTTGTTGAGTCCAAGTCTGCAACAAACAAGCTTCCTTTCCTTGCTCCTTTCAGAGCAACTTCACCAGTTGTCTTGTTGATAAAAGTGCATTCTTCTTTATTGAATAAAATTTCAAAGCCTTTGTCTGCAAATTGGCTAACACTGAGAAGATTCACTTCAAGACCAGCTACTAGTGCTACATCATCAACGACAATAATTTCAGAAACAATCTTGCCATATCCCATTGTGAATCCTTTGCTGTTATCTCCAAAGGTCACCAATGGACCAGCTTTCTCCTCAAACTGTGATAGCAGGGCCTTATCACCTGTCATATGTCTGGAACATCCACTGTCAATGATCTATATGACTTTCTTCACTTTGCCCTGCACACAATGAGATTCGGGTGTGTTTAGTGACCCAAGCAGTGTTGGGTACTTTCTTCTTGTTAACTGATTTAACAAAAATAGAGTGAGTTGTTTCAGATAAAATAGAGTTCAAAGATTGTTATGCATTTTCCCTATCTGATGTAGACACAATTTTTGTTTTTTTAAGGTCCACTCTCAGTTTGTAGCAACTCTTCATCACTTTCAAGTTGCAAGGGATGCAATCAAACTTATCACAGAATGAGTAGGGATCATTTGAATCTGCTTCATTGTATTTACAAGCTCCTTCAGTTGGCTTGCTAAAAACCTTTTTACAAAGGTGAGTTGGATGATTTGCAGAGCCACATTTTACACACTTCTTTCTAGGAGCATCTGCAACATAAACAAGATTATTGCTTTTGTTTATCCCTATTTTCTCATTTCTATTTTTCTTCTTCTTTCTTGCATCTTCAATCTTTATTTCTTTGACAGGAATCTTGATGCTTTGATTGTCCATGAGATTTTCTTCAGGCTTAGAAGATTGAGTTGAATTTGCATTTTTCTTTTTATTATCCTCGTCTGCAATTTCTTGCTTGATAATCAATTCTTCTTCACTGAAGTCTACTTCACAAGCTTTGAACACAGGTGACCCAACCTTTTTCAGCATTGCTGGAACATTTCCATTTTTTGTTGCTCTTCCTTTGTCCCTTATGTTTTTCTTTTTGCTATTCAAAGCATCATAATCAAGACCAATATCAATGTTTGCACATGGTTTATTTTTCTCATGATACTGACCAACCAATTCAGATACATTATTGAAGGACTTCAACTTTACTTCATTTTTCTCCAGTTTTTCCTTTAGCACAACCTCAATCTCATTTGCACACTTGAGCTTGTTCTTCAGATAACCATTTTCTTGTTTCAAGGCTTCAAGCTCTACTATCACCAATTTAGTTCCTTGTTTTTCATTCTCAAGCTTCTCATTCATTTTTGTCAGTCTGCTCACTTCTTCATTTGCAGCCACCATGCTTGTATGAATGTGAAAAATTTCTGCACTCATCTTTTCAACAGTTTCCTTATATTGATTCACATTTAAATTAGTGGTGGTAAGAGTTGGTACCTGTGATTTAGATGAGGATGATTCTCCTTGCTCCAGGGCCACGAGTGCATAGTTTTCAAGTTCTTCATCTTCATCATTTTCAGAGTCATCCCAACTTTTACCTTCTGCAATATAAGCTTTGCTTTGCTGTTTCTTTAGAAGAGCTTCATACTTTGCTTCAAGTTCAAGATAAGCTTTATCTTTCTTTGCCTTCTTGGGTTTCCTGCATTCTGTAGCAAAGTGGCCTAGTTCATCACAATTGAAGCACCTTATCTTAGATCTGTCAACAGATCCAGTTTTGTAGCCATTCTTGCTATCAGAGTTGTACTTCCCTTTTTCCTTCCAATTGCTGTCTTTGTTAAAAGACTGTCCTTTATTCTTGAAGTATCTTGGCTTCTTTACTCCAATGTTAGAGAATTTTCTAGCCAAGTAGGCCATTGACTGATCTAGCTCATCCAGTTCTTCAAGAGTATAGAACTCATCTTTTTCCAATTCTAGAATGACTTGCTCTTGTGAATCATTTGTTCTTTGCTCACTTGTTGAGGCAACTGAAGTTTGAGATCTTGGTTCATCATTGGTTGTTTGGCTTTCATTTACAATTAAAGCACTTGATCCATCCACAACATGTCCTTGACCAGATCTCAATGATTGCCTTTGAATCATCTCTCGTTCATATATTTTGAGAATTCCATATAGAACTTCCAGAGTTATTCTGCTCAAGTCTCTCCCATCCCTGATTGCTGAGATTTTCTGTTCCAAATGATCAGGGAGAGTAAGCAAGAACTTTAGGTTCACTTCTTCAGCTTCATAGTATTTGTCATGAAGTTGCAAGTCATTTATCAACTTATTGAATCTTTCAAACACATCAGTAATGCTTTCCTTTGGCTTTGCCATAAAACTCTCATACTGCGAAATCAGTATTTTTCTTTAGTTTTGTAACGTCTGGGAAAATTACGCTTGTATTATATCATATTTATAATAAATTATGTGTGTTAATGTGTCATTTATGTGTAATTAGTAGTAAAACCCTAACTGCTACGTGTTACGTGCATTCTGTATCGTCCGGGTATTTTCAGGATATTTTTAAAATATTTTATTTTGTATTTATAGTTTTCATATCAAAAGTTATACGACCCGAATTATGATTTTATAGCTGATATTTCAAATAAAATAATGGGCTTTATTTTTCATCAAACGGCTTGTACCATCGTGTTATTCAGAACATCTAGATATTTTATAAATTTTCTCATTTCATGAAAAATGACTTTTCCGGGCCTCATTAGGCGTTAAAACCCCCACAAAAATCACATTTTTATTTTTATAAAATTACATGACCTTCATTTATAACATTTCTTTGTATTTTTGCATTATTCACAATTTTTGGGAAATTTTGGCGTATATATTGTATATATAAAATATTTAGAAATTAAATGTGGATACTCAAAAATTATAAAATTAGGGGCTAATTAATTTTAAAAGATGTAGAATTAGGGCCTTAATTTTAACTAAGAGTGTTAGGTCCCAATTTGTTTGTAGAAGGGGGGGGGTTGAATACAAACAGTACCAAATAATCGAATAAATGCGGAATAAAAAATGTGAAACAAAATTCAAGTTAAATAAAAATATTATTAAACTTGAAAGGTGTTACAACAACTGTATCGATTACAAGGTATTAATCTCAAATCAATTATCACAAATCTAGAATAAATTCGACATGAACTTTTTCTATTTTTGTAATAATTAGAATCAAATGCTAAACGCGATTTGAGATTAAGTTCTAGGGATTTTGATCCGCTAGATTGTTACACAAGAACAAGAGAATGATTTCTAGTTGATTGGATTTAACTTTGCAATCTAGAAATTGATCTTTGAATTTCAGCAGAGAACAATGAAATATTTCTTAGGCGGCTGCTGTGTTCTTGTTTTTTTTGTTTGTTGGATTGGATTCTGTAAAAGTGTTGATCAATAAAAGTCTTCTGCTTCTTTTATCAAACACTGAACTGAAAAATGTACTGGCATGACAATCTCTTTGGCCAGCAAGACTTTCGGTATGACAATATTTACAACTAGCAAGACAATCAAAATGAACTAGCAAGACTTTCGGTATGACTATTGATTGTCATACCGATTATCATATTAGTTCAAATAAATTATCTTGCTGAATTAATAACAGATTTTAATCTAAACAGAAATTCTAATAAGACAATTAAATGTATTGGCATGACTTTCGGTATGACTATCAATTGTCATACCGATTGTCATACTAGTTCAAATGAATTGTCTTGTTTTGAATTTATGCAGATTTTAAACCAATTAAAATCTTGTAAATCCTCAATATTAATTCTAAATTAATTAATCAATTTAATTCAATTAATCAATAAATTAATCTTTGCAGATATAATTTATTTTCTTAATTAAATTAAATGACTTAATTAGTTAATAGAGAATTAATACTAACCCTGAGCAGCATCCATTCTTCTGAAAATCTTCTGATAATCACAGTCAATTATGAATCAATTCCACCACTTCAACGTTGACACTCGATGTACTGTCTGGTTCATGAGTGACTAACTTCCGTGACGTTTCTTCATGTCTTGACTTTGACACTTTGATTTTCTTCAGATTAAATCCTTGTAATTAATGATACTCTGACGAGATCTCTGTCACTTGATTAAATCCATGATCTTGATTTATATCACTGAGGCATGATCAACTTCTTGAACTTCTTCCAGTGAATTAACTCCTCAAGTCTGTAGATGAACCTTGTTTCTGAATCCTTTGACAGATATTACTTTGCGAGATCTCTCTGACGGTCGATCCACTATTTACTTATTACATTCTTATTTGAGTTGAGTTGAATCCTCGAATATACAAATAGGCCTATGACATATGACTTACAATCTCCCCCTATTTGTTTGTTAGACAATAACACACAAATACCTAGAGGATAACTCAACTAACAAATAAGAAAAAGATATAAACATACATGCAAAGTAAATAGCAGAAAAGTTCTGGATGAGATTTAACATTTTCCAGATTCCAAGTAGATGTTCCTCTAGACTGAACATATCTTCAAGTAGTTCCATCTTCATTTGTACAACCACATTTCCTGTTTAGAAGCCCATATCTCTTGCTTCTCCCCCTATGAGAATCAACTGATTAAAGAAGATCATCTTCGTTTTACCACCTCTCCCGTACAATAGGATCCGTAGTTAGAAACAACAATGGTGTGGTGTAGTGTACATTTTTAGGATCTTTTTCTTCCTCCCTGCTATTTCTCCCCCTTAGTTGAGGAATCCTCCAAACTATTTCTTAAGCTTTTATCTCCCCCTTTGAGAAGGAATGTATGCTGTTGTCTGAAGGAGTTCTCATATTTCACTTGGTTGGAAAAGAAATAACAAGTAGTTTCTTTTTCTACCTCACTGTGAGTGTGTGATTCTGTTTAGTGTACCTCACATGTGTTTCACTCTTCTCTCCACTCGTGTTTACACTCATTCTCACAAGTGTATCACTCTTCTCTCTTAGCTCCATAATCCAGCTGTACCTGCAAGGAAAATCACCTTAGCCATCCTTAAGGAGGTCACAGGTGGTGCAATGGGAGTTCACAAATCCCCATCCTTGTTAAACTCGTCAGATGAATCTGAGTCATAATTTACAAGTTGCTAGTTTCCCTTTTAGGGTTCCAGATTTGAATTCTGGGAAGGTAAACAATGATCCAACGAATTTAGCATAAAGATCAAAGTTCCCTTCTAATGTCTGTGAAGACATTTCCTTGTGACTTATCAGGTAATATCTGAATCATTGTCAATAAGTTGCCGATCTGCACCTATGTCAGATCCACTATCCGCAGATGCATCCAGGGGATTTAAGCCTGGGGAGGTAGACACTAACCACTGACATATGGCTTTTGGATCAGTATCCTCTCCTAACACCTGTAAAGGCAATTGGTCCACTAACGAACCTTGAACAATCGAATCTGACCTTAAAATGGTCGAAACTCTTGTTTCCGTCAACTCATCCTTTGTGTGTGTAACCTCTCCTTGTGCATCAAGAATTGATTATGTTTGAAGTGGTGACACTACATCGGATACCTTGGCCGACAGGCAAAATTCAATAGACTCACCCTGTTGAGAGAATGAATCTAGTAACTGTTTTTGTGCCTTTTCAGCCATTACATCTTTTTGAGAAGATGTATGGGGGCTAGCAGTTATCTCGATTTAAATACTACTCATCTATGTAGGAGACAGAGCTACTGGGTTGACTACAGAACCTTCCTTATGTGGTGCACTAAGGCACTATCTCCCTCACGCTCATTCATACTACATTTAGTGGTAAGAGAGTGTTGGTTGGTTCTGTTTCTGTGTTTGTCTTTACAGTCTGGGATAGACGTTGTGGGTTTTCAACCTCATGACTATCAATGAAAGAAAGTCATTGGAGACTGAACCTGTATCACAAAATATATGGTAATAGAGAGAAAATGATTTACAATAGTGATTTCAAAAGATTTTACATGAAATAAGAAATCACTAATGTAGAAAGAAGTTTAATTTTTGTTTTTCAATATGAATGAGTTTTTGATAAAACATTGATCACTTAGGGTAAAGTCTAAGTAATTCTCATTCATGTCAAAAGCTTACAAATATCTGCAACATAATGTTAACAAGATATCATTGACCGATACTTGTCAAGTACTTTAGATACTAATTGTTATGTTGCATAATCAATATACCACTGCACATATAAAACAATATGATTGTGCTTAGTGATAAGATAGTTATAAATATGACGACTCTACTTATTCATATAAAATTGTAACTGCAGTTAGAGTGCCATACCATGTCCTTGACGATTGCTTGAGCAGTATACTAGTTCATACCAACCTGAAGTGAGATTGTGAAGAAGAGATTGCATAGTCCAATAGATCTGTAACTGCAAAGTTCATGAACTGTGGTGCACTGACTTCCTCTTTTGACTTACCAACCAGGAGTACACTTGTACACATCTTACTAGAGTACAATTCCAAGTGTAATGTGCAGCAGGTGCTTGATATGTCGTAATATTCTCAAGTCTCGTCACTGGTGCTATATGTTAGATACTACTTCCTGATAATAACCTAGCACAATATACAAAATTACAATGATAACATTCCCAGCTTGCAAACAGCCATATCCCTCAGATAAACCTTTGCTGTTATCTCTAAAGGTAATCAGGGGGCCAGCTTTCTCAATCCACATTTGATAGCAGGGCTCTATCTCCGGTCATAAGTCTTGATGATCCACTTGTCAAGAATCCACACTACCGGTTACACCTGTATACTGCCCTGCACTTCAAATGGATTAGACCTTCTTCGGAACCCAAACTTGGTTGGGCCCGGCATACTTGTAGAACTGTCCTTTGTCAGACAAAACAACATTTTTAATTTTAATTGTCTCAACTTTCTCAATGACTGAACATTTGACCTTGTAAACAGCCTTAACAAATTTCTGTTTAAGCTTAGGCACAAATGTCTCCTTTCTAGCCTTAGAAGGACTAGCAGTCTTAGACCTATCATGCTTCTTGTAATTCACATGCTGACGAGGAGTAGTCTTATCATTAGACACATGCTTACCATTAAAATAAGCATACATCATATTAAAAGCACAAGACATACAATTAGCAACACCACATGCTTTATGAGAGTGATTAACAGCAGGTAATTTATGCATGGTAGACATGGCATTATTGTTATCCAACTCATGTGTGTCTGAGTTAGTCTCAGTTGCTTTCACAACTTTGACTGGAACTTTCGACTCACTTGACTTGGAAACAATCTTCTCATAAGCATGATCCTCAACACGTATTTCTTCTTGAATAACAGAAGAGGTCGCATCAAATGGTTCAGCAATTGATACTTTATAGAGGGGTTCATCAACACCCTTAAGCACATGTGGTACTTCCCTCCCTTTAGCACATTCATGAGGAGGGGAGTTTATGCCTAATTCTCCAATAGCAACATTGTAATCATAACCTATTCCAGATGTTTGATTAACAGCTTGCTTACTGTAGAACTCTTTAGCCTTCGAACAAGAATTGAAGTAGGCTCTAACCTTAGTCTCAAAACCGGTGATCTTGTCTTTGAGAATAGTTTCGAGTTTTCTATAACAGTCAACTCTATTCTCTAGAAAAGATACCTGTTCTTTTAATTTGTCTTGATTAATATGCACAAGTCTTAATTCATTGACCTCTTTCTCAAGGTCTGTGATCTGTAAACTTAACAGTTCATTATCACGACGTGCACAATCTAAGTTACCTCTTAGATGATAAACCATTTCAGCATCAGAAAGTTTTACCTCTATTCTTGACGATGAAGCTTTTCCATCAACAGCCATAAGAGCAAGATTTCCTTCTTCTTCATCTTCACTGTCAGTATCATCCCAGCTTCTTCCCTTTGCCAGATAAGCCCTTTCAGAGTTCTTTCTTACTTGCTTTGGCTTCCTACATTCTGTGGCAAAGTGTCCCAACTCATTGCAGTTATAGCATCTAATGGTGCTCCGATCAACCATCCCTGTTTTGTATCCACCACTGCTGGTGTTAGAGGATGAAGATCCACCTTTCTGGAATTTGTTGTAGTTGGACTTGTACTTAAGCTTGGGATTCCTCTTGAATCTGACATGGGAGAATCTCTTGACAATTTGGGCCATTGACTCGTCTTCCAATTGCTCCAGCTCTTCCAAGGAATAAAACTCATCACTTGATTGATTTGTAGTAGGAGGATCATATTCTGCTACTAACTCATTTTCCTCACCCTTGGAAAACTGTACCATTCTTTCTAACTGTTGAGATTGTTGTTGTTGTTGACCTTCAGCTACAAGTGCAGTAGATGTGCTGACCATTCTATCATTCCCGTAGACTTCCTTCTGTTGAATCTGCTCCAACTCATAGGTTTTTAACACTCCATAGAGCCTGTCCAAAGAAATCTCACTCAGATCTCTAGCTTCTCTAATGGCAGTGATTCTATGTTCAAGATGAGCTGGCAGTGTTAAAAGGAACTTTTTGTTGACCTCCCTGATTGAATAATACTTTCCATTGATGTTCAGGTTGTTGATCAACGCATTGTACCTCTCAAACACTTCAGTAATTCCTTCTCCTGGATTTGATTTGAAATGTTCATATTCAGAGGTTAGGATTTCCAACTTGTTCTCCCTAACTTCCTCTGTGCCTTCATTAATTACCTCAATAGTTTCCCACATGTGTTTAGAATTTTTACAGTTCATCACATGTCTGTTCATCAAAGGATCAAGGGAATCAATTAATATTAATTGAAGGCTGGCATCCAAGGAGGTTTCTTCCTTCTCAGCAGGAGTAAAATCTTCGGGCTCTTTTGGATAGGTTCTAGCTTTAGTAGTCACCACACCATCTATTATTACCTCCGGTTCAATAACCATCGGAGTTTTTATACCCTTCTTTAACAAGTTTGAATATTTGGGATTTGTAACTTGTAAAAATAAGAGCATCTTCTTCTTCCACATAATATAATTCTCATTATCAAATTGTGGAATTTTAACGGTTCCAACTTTGTGTGAAGTCATTATGAATTTTTGAATGAATAAAAATTCAAAGAGTTGAAAAATCACAAAAGTCTAGGATCTTGATTTGTTCGTTAATCAGAAGGCTCTGATACCAATTGTTAGGTCCCAATTTGTTTGTAGAAGGGGGGGGGGGGTTGAATACAAACAGTACCAAATAATCGAATAAATGCGGAATAAAAAATGTGAAACAAAATTCAAGTTAAATAAAAATATTATTAAACTTGAAAGGTGTTACAACAACTGTATCGATTACAAGGTATTAATCTCAAATCAATTATCACAAATCTAGAATAAATTCGACATGAACTTTTTCTATTTTTGCAATAATTAGAATCAAATGCTAAACGCGATTTGAGATTAAGTTCTAGGGATTTTGATCCGCTAGATTGTTACACAAGAACAAGAGAATGATTTCTAGTTGATTGGATTTAACTTTGCAATCTAGAAATTGATCTTTGAATTTCAGCAGAGAACAATGAAATATTTCTTAGGCGGCTGCTGTGTTCTTGTTTTTTTTGTTTGTTGGATTGGATTCTGTAAAAATGTTGATCAATAAAAGTCTTCTGCTTCTTTTATCAAACACCGAACTGAAAAATGTACTGGCATGACAATCTCTTTGGCCAGCAAGACTTTCGGTATGACAATATTTACAACTAGCAAGACAATCAAAATGAACTAGCAAGACTTTCGGTATGACTATTGATTGTCATACCGATTGTCATATTAGTTCAAATAAATTGTCTTGCTGAATTAATAACAGATTTTAATCTAAACAGAAATTCTAATAAGACAATTAAATGTATTGGCATGACTTTCGGTATGACTATCAATTGTCATACCGATTGTCATACTAGTTCAAATGAATTGTCTTGTTTTGAATTTAAGCAGATTTTAAACCAATTAAAATCTTGTAAATCCTCAATATTAATTCTAAATTAATTAATCAATTTAATTTAATTAATCAATAAATTAATCTTTGCAGATATAATTTATTTTCTTAATTAAATTAAATGACTTAATTAGTTAATAGAGAATTAATACTAACCCTGAGCAGCATCCATTCTTCTGAAAATCTTCTGATAATCACAGTCAATTATGAATCAATTCCACCACTTCAACATTGACACTCGATGTACTGTCTGGTTCATGAGTGACTAACTTCCGTGACGTTTCTTCATGTCTTGACTTTGACACTTTGATTTTCTTCAGATTAAATCCTTGTAATTAATGATACTCTGACGAGATCTCTGTCACTTGATTAAATCCACGATCTTGATTTATATCACTGAGGCATGATCAACTTCTTGAACTTCTTCCAGTGAATTAACTCCTCAAGTCTGTAGATGAACCTTGTTTCTGAATCCTTTGACAGATATTACTTTGCGAGATCTCTCTGACGGTCGATCCACTATTTACTTATTACATTCTTATTTGAGTTGAGTTGAATCCTCGAATATACAAATAGGCCTATGACATATGACTTACAAAGAGTATTAATTTTACTACTATAAATAGCCTAATTTTTATTTAATTATTATTAATTAAGTAATTAAAAATTAGAAAATTCTAAAATTCTCTGCAAATCGGGTCGGGTAGAACAGATTCGGGTTGAGGATTCAATTGAAGATTTCAACTGATTACTACATCAAATCAAGTGATTCGAGTATCCAAATCGAAGGTTTTAATCTGTTCTTTCTGTTTTGATCATCAATTTCAAGTTTTAATTTGTTGTTTTTGATTTTCAAATTCTAGGGTTTATGTTCAAATTAGGACTTTTTGATTCTAGGGTTATTATGATGTTTTAATGATTGATATAGCTTCCTGATGTTATTTGCAATCGATTCATGGTGTTTAATTGAACGAACAATTCCTGGATAATGATTTTCGATTATTAGGGTTTATGTTTAATTTTTATTTATAAGTTTTTTATTTTGATGAATATTTGGTTCTTGAGATGTTAGGGGTTTGATTGTAGAGTTCACCAACTTTGATTTGCACTATAGAACATAGATTTTCATGTACAAAATCGAAAGATGGGATGTTAGCCGGAGTTTGGCCGGTGTTTAATCGATTTTGACCGGAGAAATCGTTGCTGGGATGATTTTGGCTAACTGATTGTTGGACTGAAGTGTTGGTGTGATTTGCAATGAAAACCCCTCAAAAATCACCTCAAACGGTGTAGATTTGAGTCTCAACGGAACATGGCCGGAGTCCGGGGAACTCGCCGGATACTGGGAATTTTCCGGCTAGTTCATCCCGACCCGGATTGTTCCTGGTGACCCGATTTTAAAACCCGGTTTTGATCCACAATTGTCAGAGATAGATTTCTGACAAATGATTCTGAGATTTTTTTTTATTTTAATTATAAAATCAGTTTTATTTATTTTATAAATTGATTAATTAATTATTTTATTAATTGATTTATATTACAAATAATTCTGAAATATTTTTTAAAAATTATATTTGTTATGGATTAAAAACTAAGGTATATTAATTGCTGTATTTATTACTAAGGTTCGGGAGCTCAAGGCCTTTAATGGCTGCTCTCATGTTTCGTAGCTTAAATCTATCTTTACGAGATGCCTACGTATCTTTGTGAATTAGAGAATCAAACCAAAAATGTAGTTCTGATTGGTGGGGGTGAGACCCCTTATATAGGTGTTGGGAGTCCTTGAATTGGACTTGGGTTAGGAGACTTGGTGGGCAAGTCTCAGAATTAGAATGAAATTGGGTGTCCTAGGAAGTAGGAAGCTGATTTCTTATCCCATGAGGTTCCTTGGAGGCCAATCTATAAGGATTTATATCCCTACTAGGACTCATCTTAATAGCTGTTTTCTCCCTTATTAATTAATTACGAAATTAATTAATATTCAGGGTTTTGGGCCTTGTTTGCCGGGCTTCGTTACTGGACCATATCAGGTCTAATTAATTCAACATTAATTATTTTTCTTGGCTATACTTAAGCCCATATCATTTGCCCCCAACTTCTGGGAAACTGTAAAAGATTTCGCAGAAGTTAAGTTCATTTGTTCCCTTACAGGGTATCATTTTTCGTACAGTGTGGAGCGACCTACACATTCATAATGATTTGCCTTGCACACAGCTTCAGGGTTGTTTTTAAAAATTTCCTATTATTTTCTTACCTTTTTCCCTCTTTTTAGGAATTTTCTGGTATTTTTCAAGAATTTTTCCCTTAATTTTCAGAATTTATCCTTATTTTTTGGATTTATTCTCAATTTTTGACTCAAAATCGATCAGGAAATATGCAAAATCGATCAGGATTCCTGATCGAAATCAATCAGGATCCTGATCGAACTAGCTGCCAATCTGTCCCTCTTGTCGATGGAATTTCGACCAGGATTTATGCAAAATGGACCAGAAATCCCAATCGAATCGATCAGGATCCTGATCGAACTAAGTGACTTTTTACTCCTTTAATCGAATGAAATTTTGATCACAGTTCTTCCCACTTTCGATCAGGACACTGATCGAACTTAGTGATATTTTACCCATCACAGTGCTCCCTCTTTCGATCAGGACTCTGATCAAACTAAGTGATTTTTTTATCCCCGTAATCGAATGAAATTTAGATCACAGTGCTCCCTTTTTTCGATTAGGACTCTGATCGAATAATTTCTTCAAGATTCTGGTCGATTTTTGACATTTCAGCTTCTTTTCCTGCTTCTTGAAGTTTCTCTCTAGAAAAGGCGATCTCCGGCGATCTTAGCCACTGCAGCTCCACCATCTTCAAACTTTTATGGGTTTCAAGCCTTCATCCCAAGAATTTCAATGGTGGATCATGATCTAGCTCGACTGGGAAAGATGAACTCTTCCAAGAGAGGTACTGAAATTAAAATCCAATCTCTCTACACTTCTCTAACTGATATGATAAATTCTAGAGGTGATGAATATCCCTCTTTATCTGACTTAGATTCATACAATCATGGTAACACTTTTCACGAGTTTGAGGGTAGAATTGAAGCTTTCAACACCACGTATAGACTTCCTCCCCACCTTAGGATCACCCCGCCCGCCCCTGGGGATAGGACATGTAATTGGGAGGGCGATACTCTGTTTATTTATCGAGGAGCCCTGACCGTAGGTCTTAGGTTTCCATTTCACGAATTTATTCCTCGTTTGCTCGCAGATGTAAAAATAAACCCCTGTCAGCTACCTCCTAACGCACGGAGAAATATTATTTGTTTTATGGTTCTATGTCTTAGGAATAATTTTCCCCTTTCCGTAGCTGTCTTTAGGAAAATTTTCCAATTTTATAACAGTTCCTTGTCTCAACCGGGCTGGGTTTTAATTCGTCAACGACCCAAAATTCCCCATATTTTCGATGGTAACTCTATAGTTGAGAATAACCCCAAATGGAGAGATGAGTTTGTTAGGCTGACCTGGGCTGGGGGTGATTGGGCCACGCTCTTCCGTAGGCCTTTCTGTAAAGTGTCAGATGGTAGTCCCGGTAGCATTAGGCTAACTGATGAGGAGGGGGTGGCCTATCAAACCCTTATTTCAGATGATGGGAAAACAGATACTTGGACCCTTTTAGAGGAGTTCTCCTTGAAGAAAGTTGGTCTCTCTCAGGCCAGTGATAAGGGTAACTTTACATGCGCAACTATTTCAACCCATCTTTTATTACAACTCTATTATTTTCAGAATTTTAATACTTTCCTTCTTTTCCTTTTAGCTTGCGAGGCCATTAATAACATCAACAGGCCTAAGGAGGGGGAATCTGGCCGCCAGAAGAGGGCCAAGCTGAACAGGGACCCCAGGAGCAAGCCTAATGCTCCTTCCTTAGGCCCCACGTCCCGGTGGTGGAGCTGGGGGATGATGTGGATCCTCCACTCAAGGCACACTCCTTTAGGCCCAACTGGGGCTTTGGGAGTTGTGATACGATGGTTGGATCCGTCAAACATGCCAAGGACTGGTTGTATCACTCCATCACTCCCCACGACTTCACTGACATTGTCACGGGGAGTGACATTGAGTCTATTGAGCTTCTGGGTTCTCAAGCCCAAGCTGCGGTAACATTACTTTATTTTCTCTTTTAGTTCCAACTTCCCTATTTTTATAAACTTGTGTTAACTCATGTTTCTTTGTGTAGAGCAACACCTACTTCCAGGCAGCCCTCCATCAGGCTAGGTCCTAGGAGGGGAACTCAGATGAGTTCGAGAGGGAGATGAAAAAGTGGAAAGAGAGGGCTGAGGTTCTGGAGAAAAAGCTGGCGACTAAGGGGGAGGAGCTGTCTAAGGCTCATTTCGGGCTGGTTAAGCTTCAGAGTGATAAGGAAACCATCATTGATGATAACATGGATTCTGATAAATTCAAGAATCTCATGGAGATTCATGATGAGGGTCTTTATTCTCTGCAGTTTACCCAGGGATGGGATGCGGCCGTGAAGGCGGTTTCAGAGAGGCATCCTGGCTTAGTTGATCCTAAGGACTTTATAAGTCCCGAGCAGCCAGAGACAGAGGATAGCTTGGATGCCCTCTTTAACTCCCCTCATCCTGATGATCGCATTCTGGATCCCAGCACTACCTCACCTTTTGCTTCTCCCGCGAAGGATGCTGAAAAGGATGGTGCTGAGAAGGAGCAGGGGAAGGAAGGCTCCCACCCGGAGGAGTAGTTTTTTGTTTGTTGTTTTTCTTAACTTATTGTACCTCGAACTTATTCCCTTCGGGGATTTATTTATGTCATTTCCCAGTTGTTTATTTGCCTTTTATTTTTTCCAAGTACTTGCACTATTTACGAGAGTTAGATAGTTTTCTTGCCTTTTTCGCAACTTTCCCTCTCATTTTTTCGTACTTGTACTAAAAATAAATAAGTAAACTCAACCATATTTAATATGGACCAAACAGTCCTAAGATGAGATGAACCAAACAGTTCTAAAATAAGTTTATGGAAACTCTGGGATACATCCCTTACATAATTCTATGTAGAACTAGAATCTAAAGTAATAGTCTTATTAACACATGAAATCCTAAGCAAGCAAAGCTTCAAGGTGCTTTTCAACCTTGTTTCCCCTACAATATGTATAAACTATAGGTAGTAAACTTTCACGTTTTGAGCATGCCAAGTTCGAGGAACTTCTTCTCCCTCCATGGTCTCTAGTTTATAAGTTCCTCTCCCTTGAACGCTCCTAACCTTATATGGCCCTTCCCAATTTGGGGCGAGCTTTCCTTTCGGACCTACTCTAGAGGCTTCCACTTTTCTAAGGACTAAATCTCCTTGCCTGAAGAACCTTTCTTTAACCCTTAGGTTATAGTAGAATGAAGCTTTCTTCTGATATTCCACTATCTTCGCATGTGCCTCATCTCGCACTTCATCGATTAGATCCAAGGCTAATCTTTTCCCCTCCTCATTTTCTTCAACATTAAAAGCTTGGATCCTTGTAGACGAGTGTGATATTTCTACGGGAACAACTACTTTCGCCCCATATGCTAACATGAAGGGAGTGGCTCCAGTCGTGACTCTACAAGTAGTTCTATAAGCCCATAGTATTGGGAGTATTTCATCCACCCAGTTGTTCCTTGATTTCTCGATCCTTTTCTTCAGTCCATCCAGGATTATATGATTTGCCACTTTCGCTTACCCATTGGCTTGCGGGTGAGCTACAGAGGTAAACCGTAACTCAATCTCATTTTCCTCGCAATACTTCTTGAATTCCTCATTGTTGAACTATGTTTTATTATCGGTAACTAGGATACGGGGAATTCCATATCGGCACATGATATTTTCCCAAAAGAATTGTGCAACCTGCTTAGTTGTGATCTTGGTCAAAGGCTTGGCTTCAATCTATTTAGTGAAGTAATCAATGGCTACAATCAGGAACTTTCTTTGTGCCATGGCCATGGGGAAAGACCCAAGTATATCCATTCCCTACATAGCAAAGGGGATGGGAGAGTTGATAGAAGTCAACATCTCGGGGGGTTATCGAACAACAGGTGCATGTTTCTGATAACGATCATACTTCTTCACATATTCTTTAGCATTGGCCATCATCTCTGGCCAATAAAAGCCTAAATGGGTTATCTTATGAGCCAGTGCTCTGCCCCCCAAGTGTTGCCCACAGATACCTTCATGTACTTATTTAAGAGGCAAGCGTGCCTCATCGGGCCTGAGACACCTTAAGTAAGGAACCACATAAGATCTTTTGTATAAAATTCCATCAATCAAGGAGTATCTCAGCGCTCGAACAACCAACTTTCGTGCTTTTGTCACATCATTTGGGATCCAACCAGTTTGGATATGGGCCTTAATGGGATCTATCCATGATGTCCCCATCCCAATAGGAGCTACAAGCTTAACATCAATGCTCCGTGTTCTCAAAACACGGAAGTATACGCATCCTGAACTTTCTTCTATCTCAGATGAAGCAAACTTTGACAGCGCATCTACCTTAGCATTTTCCTCCCTTGGGATATGCTCAATATGGCATTCATTGAATTGAGTCATCACAGCCCTTATTAGGCGAACATACTTAGCCATTGTATCATCCCTCGCCTCAAACTCTCTCTTGACCTGGGATATGACCAACTTCGAGTCCCCATAGACTTTTAAGTTCTTGACTCTCAGTGTCCCTGCTAAGCCGAGACCAGCTATTAGGGCTTCATATTCTGCTTCATTATTCATAGTTGGGAAGTCTAGCTTCATAGCATATTCAATCAAAAATCCATCGGGGTTTTGCAAAACGAGCCCTACTCCACTTGAATTTGTTTTTGATGCCCCATAAAAATAGAGAACCCAATATTCCTTTTCCTTAAAATCCTTCTCTTTGTCCCCTTTATCACCTTCTGTGTTTGGAGGTATAATATCTTCGTGCCCCCCCCCCCCCCCGACTTCTTGGTTGGGTATGGTACATTCCACCATGAAGTCAACCAATGTCTGGGCTTTTATTACCATTCATGGCTTGTACTTGATGTCAAATTCTCCTAATTTTATTGCCCACTTAATCAGCCTCCCACTAGCCTTGGGAATATGAATAATATTCTTCAATGGTTGATTTGTTAACACTTCAATATTATAAGCTTGGAAGTAAGGTCGCAACTTCCTTGAGGCCATTACCAAGGCTAAAGCAAACTTCTCAATGGTTGTATAGTTCAACTCAGCCCCGTGTAGGATTTTGCTAGCATAGTATACGGGTTTCTGGACTTTAAGTTCCTCCTTAACCAATACAGCGCTCAAGGCATTCTTTGAAATGGCCAAGTACAAGTATAAAGTTTTATTCAGAGCTGGCTTGGCCAACAACGGGGCCTGGGCCTGGGCCATATATTTCTTTAATTCTTTGAATGCCTTCTGGCTTTCCTCAGTCCATACGAAATCCTTAACGTTTTTCAAGGACTTGAAAAACGACAAGCACTTGTCCCCAGATTTAGAGATGAACCGCCCCAATGCAGCAACCCTTCCAGTAAGCTTTTGAACATCTTTGGTAGTCTTTGGTGGCTCCATATCCAAGATCACCTTTATCTTATCGGGATTGGCCTCGATTCCTCTCTTGGAGACCATCAGTCCCAAAAACTTCCCAGATCCCACTCCGAATGCACACTTTGCAGGATTTAGCATCATTTTATGGTATCTCAGGACCTCAAAAGCTTCCCTGAAATGGTTATATGATCAGTCTTCATTAGACTCTTGACTAACATGTCATCGACATAAACTTCCATAGTCTTACCAATAAGATCCTTGAAAATCTTATTTACCAACCTTTGATAGGTGGCTCCTGCATTCTTGAGACCAAACGCCATAACAAGATAACAAAAAATACCAAAGTCAGTAATGAATGATACATTTGGGATGTCATCCTTATACATCTTGATCTTATTGTATCCACTAAATCCATCCATAAAACTCAGCATCTCGTGACCAGCAGTAGCATCTATCAACGTATCTATCCTCGGTAACGGGAAATAATTGTTTGGGAATGCATCATTTAGATCAGTAAAGTCCACGCACTTTCTCCACTTTCCATTAGCCTTCTTCACCATCATAGGGTTTGCTAACCATTCCAGAAACTGAATCTCTTCAATGAAACCCGCCTCTAAGAGCTTCTCTACTTCTTGTTTAATAGCTTCTTGCCTCTTTGGAGCGAAGCTTCTTTTCTTTTGCTTCACTGTCTTCCGATTTGGATCCACATTCAGCTTGTGAGTGATCAGTTCCAGCTATACCTGGCATATCAGCTGCCACAAATACATCACTATTTTCTTGCGAAAATTTTACCAACTTCCCTCTAAGGGGCTCCTCTAGTGTGGCTCCAACGAAAGTCACTTTCTCAGGATCCTCGGGAGCCAAAGGAATCGAAACCAAGTTTTCTGCTGGCTTCCCTCTTTTCTCATCATTCTTTCAGATATCCAGATCTTTAATAGGCAGAACCTACCCCCAACTCCATCTGCCCTAAGAGAGGCCATATAACAACTCCTTGCCATCTTTTGATCTCCTCTCTCTTCTCCAATCCCATTCTGGGTGGGAAACTTCATCACTGAATGGTAGGAGGAAGGGACTGCCTTCAAGGCATGTATCCCTGTTCTGCCCATGATCGCGTTGTAAGTTGAACTAGCCTTCACCACCACAAAGTCCAACATATGTGTTGCTTGCCTTGGTTCCTGACCTATGGTTGTTGGCAACTTAATTATCCCTTCTATGAGGCACTCCACTCCTGCAAATCCATATATCGGTATATCAGTCGGGGTCAATTGAGAATCATTGTAACCCATCCTTAAAAAGGTATCATGAAGCAAGATATCCACTGAGGCTCCAATCTCTATAAGGACCCTCTTCACGGGTTGTTCCCTATTATCGGTGTTATGACTAGCGGGTCGTCATGAGGAAATTTCATACCTTCCAAGTCAGAATCATCAAATGCCATTGTCACTCCTGTCCTAGCCCTCTTCGGGGCTTCCCCAACAATATACATGACTTCTCTAGTATATGTTTTCCTTGAGTTCTTGGATAAACCAGCAGCAGTTGGTCCCCCAAAGATTGTATTTATCACAGGACCTCCGGGCCGTGGTCCTCCAAAGATCGCATTTATCACCGGTCCCCTAGGTTGGGGATTTCGCCCCTGATCATCTTGATCTCTCATACGATCATCGAAGTTCTTTCTCACATTGTTGTTCCTATCTCCTCCATCTCCAATGTACTTGTTCAATCTTCCTTTTCGAATGAGGAACTCTATTTCATCTTTCAATTGTCTACACTCGTCGGTTTCATGACCTGCATCCTTGTGAAATCTATAATATTTGCTCTTATCTAGTTTGGTAGGATCAGCCTTTAGAGGTTTAGGCCAACGAATATTTCTATCTTTCTCAATTTCCATTAAGATCTGGCTTCTAGGAGCATTCAACTTAGCATATTCAGTGAATTTTTGTCCAGGTCCTCCCTTCTTCAGGGTCGAATTATTGCTTTGCTCAGTTCTAGGATACTTGTCCTTGGCAATATATTCCAGGTCAGTCCTTCGCTTCTTGCCACCAGTAGGCTCATTATTCACTACTATTTTCCTCATACTTTCCTCTACCTTGATATACTTCCCGACCCTATCTTGGAGCTGTAACATGGTTTCAGGAGGGCGCTTGGCCAACGACATCTTGAAGAACTCGTCCCTAGTTTCCTGCTGTAGTGCTATCATAGCCACCTTGTCATCAAGATCCGGGACCTTCAAGGCTTCCTTGGTGAAACGATTCAGATAATCTCTTAATGACTCTTTTGCTCCTTGCATAATGCTCATAAGGGATGCTGAACTTTTCTCATGCACTCTCTCACTGATTGTAATAACCCCAATTTTTGGAATTTTTGAAACCCTTATGAATAGTGATTTTGCTGATTATGCTGAATAAAAAAACTTTTCATACCACACTATGTAGGGGCTCTTTTATTGATCTTCTGGGATATTATTAGTACTCTATATGATAAATAAGTGTATGTAAAGATCATCAGAATCCAAATTCGAACACTTTGATTTTTCCCGAAAATCTACCAGATACAGAAAGAATTGAGTATAAGGTAACAGAATAAAAAGGATTTAAATTCAAGGATTATAAGAGAGGATCATGAAAGGAATATGATGTATTGAGAAAGGTTAAAGAAACCTAAGTAATAAGATCCCGGGTATGATCCCTCAAACGATAAACGAAAATGAAAGTTAAGCGAACCGTATAACAGATCAGCGGTCATTAGGCAAGCAATTAGGAGTTAATCAAGGAGGTTAGGGATGATGATGTCATCAAACCAACAAGGTGTGGACAAGTGGAAGCATTATGACATGTGCAAGATGACATAAGCATGACAAGGGGTTTTGTTTTGTTGGTTGATTTTGGGCCATGTAAAATTTACCATGGTAAAAAGCTAAAACATTTTCCAAGGCAAAAAGGAGAAGCAACCAAGCAAATATCATAAAACACAAAATTTAGAAGTTGACTTTTGCTTCCAAGAGAAAAAGCTCTCGGCCAAAACAAACCCAGCAACTTTAAACTGCCATATCTCCTTCAATACTCACTCAAATGTTGTGTTCTATAAGTCGTTGGAAAGGTATTGAGATGGCCTATAACTCTTGTTCACGAGTCTCGTCCAAATAAGCAAGGTAAGACCCTCATTTTTACAGTTCTTTCAATCAGACTTTTAGAAACTTTAAAGCCTAACTTTGTGTTCTTGATTTCTTTGGAAAGATCAAGCTTGTAGGAGGCTCCATAAGTCTTCCTAGTAAATTTCCATCCTCCAAGACAGGTATAAATTTTCACACCCTTTAGTAATAAGTTTGAATGTTGAAGTTTGGAGATGGTTTGGATGGATGAGTAGTAATTTGAATGATAAGCATGATTCGAGCTTAATTGTTAAGTAGTTTAGTTGAATTTGGAGATGTTATAATAGATGATTGGATTGAGATCCTTGAGCTTATTATGACTGAAATAAGTAGCATTGATGTGTATCTTGAGTTGTTGTTGATTGGTAGTTAGATTGATATGATTTGGAATGGTAAAAATTTGGAAAATCGCGTAAACATAGTCGTCGTAATGTCCGATTTACATTAGACTGTTTTAGCTCTTAACATCAGGACCCAAGAACTCCCTCTTAGGTTTTGACCATTGCCATGATTAGATATTTCATGTTACGAGATTCGTTTTGATATGTGGTTCGTTTGAATCCGATGTACGTTTTAGGAGAAGCGACCGTTTTAAGTAACGGCGTTTCGCGACCGAACCATTACCCCTCGCCTTACTTTGAAACCTTGGTTAAGGACTTTAAATGACTATTTGGGGTATAAAACATTTATGTAAAGTGGATTAGGCAGTTGGTAAGGTACTCGCGAAAGAATCGATTTAAAATTCTTAATGGTTAATTTATTAAAAATGGTGGAGCTGAGGGTACTCGAGCGACTTAACTAAATCGTTAAGCGCGAAAGCGAACGTTAGGACTCTAAATGGTTAAAGTCTAGTTTCTTAAGCGACCGGGGTTTAATTCTGACTTATGTTGTTGTTCATAGGTTATCGCACCCACTCTAAGCTTAAGTCTATCCGGGAGCACTCAGGCAAGTTTTCTACCCGTATAACTGTTGTTGTGATGTATATGTGTATATGCATGATCTTGTGATAAATGCATATTTGTTATTAGCAAATTCTTGCGATATATTGGAGCATGTGATATGGTATATATGCATGCCTGTTTCGTATTCTTGATTTATATATCTGTTGGTTCAAATGCTTATTAGTTGCATAATACCTATGCTAGAGATAAGCAGTAGTTGCGTATACCCTGAGTATAGGGGACCCAAAGGTGAAACCTTTTCTAAAACCGGGAGTAGATGTTCCCGAGTATATGATATATATATATATTTATATATATATATATATATATATTGATATGGTTTTTAAAAACTATTAATCGAATAAGGTTTATTCGATAACTTCATATTATTTAATGAATATTACTTGAATATTCATTCGAGGACTTATGACTCATTTTATTTTATTTAATGAATATTACTTGAATATTCATTCGAGGATTTATGACTCCTTTATATTATTTAATGAATATTACTTGAATATTCATTCGAGGACTTATGACTCCTTTTATTTTATTTAATGAATATTATTTGAATATTCATTCGAGGATTTATGGCTCCTTTATATTATTTAATGAATATTACTTGAATATTCATTCGAGGACTTATGACTCCTTTTATTTTATTTAATGAATATTACTTGAATATTCATTCGAGGATTTATGACTCCTTTATATTATTTAATGAATATTACTTGAATATTCATTCGAGGACTTATGACTCACTTTATATTATTTAATGAATATTACTTGAATATTCATTCGAGGACTTATGACTCACTTTATATTATTTATTGAATATTATTTGAATATTCATTTGAGGACCTATGACTTCGATTATTTACTGAAATATATTCTTTATTTTATTAAAGAATAAGGTGTCGATAATCAAACTTATTTTTGATTATTCAAATAAAGATAGTACTTTCGTATAAGTATATCTTTGGTTATTTAATACTCATTTCAAGTATAAGTTTTACAACTTCTACTTCAAGTTATTTGTATAGAGATTATCCTTATGGGAATATTATTTAATAATATTCAGATATTTTCTAATATATCGGGACTGATTTACTTTATTAAATCAGCATTACTCCAAACACTTTTTAAAGTATTTTCGAGTCTTCAAAATGATTTTTAAAGGTTAGAGCGGATCCCAAAACTCGTTTTCAAATTTAAGATCTTCCTTTTTGAAGGGGACTTGAATACTCGCTCAAAAATCTAAGGGATCCGGCTCTGTGGTGTATTTTATATTCGCAACAAGGTTGCTGTTTTGATAAATGAATTGATTACTTACCCAACGTTTGGGAAGTAAGTCCATCTAATTGAGTCGGCATAAGCGACAGGCCGGGGTACGGTCTATCAAAGTGTAAGTGGCTGGGTGGCAGTCCATCAATGCGTAAGAGGCCGGGTGGCGGTCCAGCACAAGGTCTTAATACGACCAGGGTGATGACCGGTGGGGGATTCATCCATCTACTAGTAGAAAAGGTTACTTATTGGTATCTTTGCCTGATCAGCAAGATATCGGGTTTATGCCAAAATTCTTTTCTTTCCAAAATTCATTGGATATTGCAACTTTGTTCATACTTTACATGACAGAGGTTTTCAGGAAATGTATGAGATATATATATATATATATATATATATGGATATATATATATATCGGGACTTAATGAAGTATCTCGTAACTTCATTTCATTCAATAATATTTCAAAGATTGAATCTATTCAAGTCTTATCTTGTATTCTCATCTATGTGATGAACTTTTGAAACTAATTATAACTTGAACGGTGGTAGTTCAAGTAGTATTCGGAAAGATATAAGTATATTGGAGTATCTTGTAACTTCATCTTTTAAACTTATATCTAGTAAATGATTATCTTATGCATGTCAAAGATTTTCAGAAAAATGTTGAGACAAGGTTAGACATATGAGATCACCTTGCAACGATAGTTTTATACAGTTATTAACTGGAACTCTGTGTATATTATGCATGGAAGAGGACTTCCAAGATTTTGAAAAGTATATGTATATATATACTGAATTATTTTACGACTTGGTCGCGTTAAGATTTCAGCTTGGTTCATTTCTTCTTGACCAAGACTTTCATGAGTACTATGAGAATGCTCATATATTGTAAATTATTATACATATTATTTTGGTGGGCTTATTGCTCACCCTTGCTTTCTTCTTTCATCACACAACATCAGATAGACAAGATGAACAGGATCAAGCTCCCAATTCGCGAGCGGATAGGAAACATTCCGCAGTTTCCTGTAGGTGTTGATGCCATTGTAGCTGAGGTAGGATCTACCAATAGGCTAGGCTTTCAACTTTTGATGTACCAGACTTATGTATATTTATGAATTGTAATAATGGAAAAGAAAATGTAAATTTATTCAGAAACCCTTTAAGGTGTAATGGCAAATAATTGTGGAATAAAATGATTCGTGTTACTTTTGGATATTCATCTCTGAGACTATAACTTGTGGTGTGTGTGTTTATTGTGGGGTCACAGTACAGAGTAGTTGATTGTTTATTAAGATTGGGTGTTATTAAGGGAAATGGAACTCGTGACAACCCGGATCCCCCACCCCGGATTTGGGGGTGTTACAGAAATGGTATTAGAGCCAAGCGTTATAAACCTCAGAGATGATGTGACGTTAAGATAATAAGTTCACTAAGATAATAAGAACTCTTGCCAAGTTCATAGTCGGACTACCTAACGTAGTACTGACAGTTAAACTCTTATGGGAACCCTTATAAATATCGTGATAGAAGCGTAGTTCGTTATCGTATATGGTAGCGGGACTCCGAACCCTGAGGTTGAGGAGCAACAACGCGATGATGTTTTATTACTTATTGGAGATCAGATTATGGATCCGATAGAGCGTCCTAACGCGGGAACGGATGATGTTCATATTGAGGATGTAGCGGTTGAGGATGTTGTCCTAGAAGGGATTGTTGCTGAGAAGAATCCCGTGGAGGATCCTGACAAGAATGAATAAAGGACCACTGAGGAATTGATGACTATGGTTAGGGCGACTACCAGAGGTAGGATTGGCCGGTTACTACCAGAGGTTCGTTCAAGTTCCTAAAGATAGTAACCCCTTTAACGCGGCTTACTCATAAGACTGAGAAGTTGAATGGACAGAGAAATACGAGAACAACTTTCAAGAACTGAAGCAAAGATTGGTGACGGCCCCTATGATGGCATTGCCGTATGGAAAAAGGAGATTTTGTGATGTGTAGTGACGCTTCACATAAGGAATTAGGGTGCTTCTTATACAGCACAACAAGGTACTCGCGTACGCGTCAAGACAATTAAGGGAATGTAAAATTCGATATCCCCACCCATGAGCTTGGGCTCGTAGCGATAGTTTTGCCCTAAATATTGGAGGCACTACTTGTATGGAGAGAAGTGCGAGATTTATACAAGCCATAAGTGATCTAGTGCATTTTCACGCAGAAAGAGCTCAACATACGCCAGAGAAGGCGGTTAGAGCTAATCAAGAATTATGATTGGGAGATTCTTTATCATTCTGGCAAAGCCAATGTGGTGGCTGATGCCCTTAGTAAAAAGGGGAGACTCAAGATGATAATGTCTTTGAGAGAGTTTATAAGAGATTTTGAGAAAATGGAAATAGAAGTGAAGGTAACCGGAGCCGGTACCAAAAAGCTGTGTGAGATTGCAATA
This sequence comes from Apium graveolens, assembly GCF_009905375.1. Taxonomy (NCBI): domain Eukaryota; kingdom Viridiplantae; phylum Streptophyta; class Magnoliopsida; order Apiales; family Apiaceae; genus Apium; species Apium graveolens. The sequence continues at coordinate 87,826,364 of NC_133653.1, read as the reverse complement.
CAGACTGAATTATTGGAAAAGAACATATTATGCCAGAAAAAGTGATGAATGAAGGCAGAGAGCCAACAAATATATATGAGATAAATACCGAGAAAGATGATAAGGGAATAATGAGGTATTCCTATAGAATTTGGGTTCCAAAAGTTCAAGAGCTTAAAGATGAGATCTTAGATGAAAGTCATAGTTTGAGGAATAAGATTTAGAGCAAACCCTGAACGTGATAGTCAGGGAGGTCGCCATCAAGATAGAAGGAGCCCATAACATAATGGAGTGGAAAATGAGGATTTTAACGTATAAGATAACCCCAAGTATGGGAGAAGGATGAAACATTTCAAACTAAGGAAACAGAAAGTCGAGTAAGGAAAGGAGACCCGAAACGGTACTCCTATACGGCAATTCATGGACCTTTCTAGACAGAACTTAGACTATTATCCCCAACCACCACCCTGAGGAAACAATGCGGTGAGAAAATCTTTCCGAACCTTTAAGTCGTTAAGCTCTCAGAGTTCCAAGGAACAAGTTGACCCAGTCAAGGCAAGAGCCTGGCTAAAGGAAATAGAGGAATCAATTGAGATTCTAAATGATTGACGAAGTGCAAAAGACTATTTTTCCACTTACCTTCCTAAGAGAGAGGCCACCCGCTGGTGAAAGGCCAAGGAAGGCACGGAGCAAGAGATTATAATAAACTGATTTAAGTTCAGTCAATTGTTTTCTGGAAAGTAATTCCCAAGGTTATGGAGATAGTGTAAAAGCTTTAGAGCCAGAACAAAGGCAGACGAGTATGATGAATTATGAATCTAAGTTGTAAAAGTTATCAAGATTCGTTCTGAGAACATGAATCCAGAATGACGGGATGTTTGAAATCAATGCTTATGTTGTGTTGGTTCATGAAATAACGATAAGAGAAAGGAAAATAAAAGAAACTGAAGTGGAAAGGAATATAAAGGCAATAGAGTTTGAGGTATGATAAGGGAGTTGGGTATGAGGATACCCTAAAGACTCGTAGCAATAGAAATAGAAAAGTATGCATTCGTCAGGATGAGGGTGATTCACCATGAGTTAAAATTGATGGTTGAAGGCATAAGAGATACAGATATTTTGTCCCCTGTAAGTTGGGAGGATTCGAGGAAACCTTGAGATAGTTCGAAGGATAAATTATGAGACGCGGATAGACTGAGGAGACAAGAAAGTAAGAAATTAGGAAAATTGGATGAAGGAAGTGACCTTCAAGAATGTGAAGTGTAAGACCGGTGGCATGATACCCAAAAAGGAAGACGCCAGGTATGAAAGATATCCCAACATTGAGGTGACTGTTGAGATAAACAACAAAAGTAAATAAGGAATTATTAAGAAGAAGTTCACGTTGAACACAACCAATATCTTCCAGAACATCCTTGTTATCATTACCAAATTAGGCAAGGAAAGCGGATAACCGTTGTTATCTTTTGGAGGCCATATTGATTGACCTCATTTTGAATACAAATGTTATTGTGAAAATTAGGCATATACTATCGAGGTGGGAAGGATTGAATAAGGCACCCTTATCAGGGATATATGACTTGATTTATCCATGAAAGGATGCATGTACCTTTTTAAAGGTGGAATTAAAGATAGAACATCGGTAACTTAAAATGAATCCTAGGGGAATGCATAAAGGTTGGCATTTCACCCTTAATAGGGATAGTATGAGTTTTGACAGTATGAATTGGAAAAGATTAAGGTAATAACAACCTTTAAGTATCAGTGGAGAAAATTTTTCAGAAACACATAGACAATGGTTCTAGTATTAGTAAATGGTATTTTGATATGCCCTGTATCTAGGGAATACAGGAGGAATGATTTAAGGATAACCTTAGAGGTTTTACAAGGAGGAAGGTAATATTCAAAATTCTCAAGAATAGAAATGTTGATAAAGGAAATATGACATAATTATAATGATGCCAAGTGGGGCACGTGTTAAACCACGAGAAAGTATGGATCGAACCAGTAAAGGTCAAAATTATTCAGGGCAATTAGGACCTAAGATAAAAGATGTTCTAAGTATGATTGAGAGTCAGTCGTGACAGTGATTAACCTCTAAAGACTGAGGCAATAACTTATGGGAAAATGGTGATATTTTTTTTTACTCACCAGATTCTAAGGAAAACATCTTCACAAAAGCAGTGATTGAAATAAGGTAGAAAATTTATTTGGAGGTGGTTAAAATGACATTGACTGTAAGGAAATTTTACTTTCAGGAAAGGCCAAAGAGGTGGCCGACACTTTAAAGGTAAGAGGATAATTATAGGCGCTTGTGCCAAAGGAATATAGTGATGATGGTTAAAGCTGAAGGTTGTATTATGGTTTGGAAGATTGACATTCCTTCTAATGACTGTGCAATACCCAACCGTAATAGTAGTTGGTAAAGGTTTAATTCGTGTAATCGCCATGAGCGGGCTATCTATCTCAGAAGATACTATCTTGAGATAAGCCAGGACCATGTTTTAAAAAGGACTAAATGAACCCTTGAGTTAAGTCTTCTATTTAAGGCATACAATTAAGAATGGTATTAACCTTCTATCATTGCTTTGACTGAAACTCTTCTGCAATTTTATCTACTTCATGTCATGAAAGTACGTCAGAGTTTGGAGTGTTCTTCATGAATTATGATTGGTGGTTATGATAACTCCTTAGAAGTATTCTATACGACATGTATGGACTCCGTATGGTTAGATATTAAGATTTCATGGAATATGAATGACGACAGTAGGTCAGTAGTGGACCATAGTAATGCAGCAATGATTCTGCGAGTAATGAGCTGATTACAACCATGAGAGTTGTATTGGAATGGATGTTGAGATTAAGTACCACTAATCGGGTCGTGGTAGTGTATAAGTTATCATTGACAGACTAATTAAGTAGAGTATCTACCTATTGAATATTTATTCCCTCATATGAAAAGAGAGTCGTATTACTATATGAGGAAGGTTGCGGTGCAAGCATAGAATTCTAGTAACGATGATGTCTAGAATGAGATCCCAGATTCGATTTTCGATATCGAGGGAGTTTCAAAGGTGATTGTGTATAAGCTCGAGGAAGAGCTAGGGTCCATAGAATGATGGACGGATTAGCAAAAATATTTAGGCATGTGAAATACGATGCTATAATACTTGATGTTGATATAAATACATATATGTTTTGTTCTCCTATGACAAACCTCTATAGTTCAGAGATAGGTTCCAAGCCAGATATTTGGTGGCAGTATATTTTTTTTATATATACAATTCTCTTCAATTTTTTCTTTTTTCTCATTTTCATTTCATGTAAGTTGAGAAGAACAACCCTTCCAGAAGGGGAGGTACTGCCGAATGACTATCTATCTGTGTGATAGAAGCCTAGTAGGATACCAGCTGTTGTTTAATTGCTTGTCAAGTACTAAAGGCTGGCCACCTTCTGTACTAACTATGCAATAAAACAAGTGTTCATGATCATAGTGATCTCTCAATAAATTCTTTTACTTCTATATGAAGGATTAAGCTTTCGAAGATAGAAGCAGCTGAAAAAGGAGTAGTAAAGTTGTGGTTGTATTCGGAATGGAAACACATTCGTGATACTAAGGTTGATGAGGTTATTAAAAGGTTATAGAACGCTAACGAGCAAAAGTATAACCAGTATAATATTAGGAACGGAAGGTAGTAGCGATTACGAACTGGAAAAGAATGGGTATTGAGAAGCAAAAGCTCTAATGCTAAAAGTTATAATGAGAGTCTGTGCAATAGACTTGAAAGAAATTGGAATGATAACTTAACACGGATTGAGTTTTCTTACGACAATAGATCATATGTCAGTATTGAGATATCGCCTTATGAGATCCTTGAGGGAAGACAATGTCGATCTCCCTTATGTTAGGATAAAGTTGTAGAGCGCAAGATGCTCGAACCAGCAGTGGTCCAAAGGACCAAGGATATGATAGATCTAATCAGAGGACGGCTGGTAGTAGCCCAAGATGGACATGATAAATATGTTGATTTGACACGAAAGGACAAGGAATAGGAAGTAGGGGACCTAGTGCTGTTATAGGTATTCCCTTGGAAAAGATTGATGAGATTCGGAAAGAAAGGAAAGCTAAATCCACAATTTGTCGGACCCTTGGATATATTAAGAAGTATTGGGAAGTTAGCATATGAGCTAGCCTTACCCCAGAACATGTAGCAAGTCATAACGTGTTTCACGTATCAATGTTAAGGAAGTGTAATTCGGATGCCAGATAAATAGGGGCATATGAGCGCATAGACATGCAACCAGACGTAACCTATATGGAGCAACCAGGAAGGGTTATAGATTGAAAAAGGAACAAGTGCTTAAGAGAAGGGTTATCAAACTATTCAGAGTTTGATGGAAGAACCACAATGTGGAAAAAAATTTACTTGAGAGTTAGAAAGTGTAATGCTAAGAAAGTATCCCTATTCATTTTCTATCTGATTCCGGGACGGAATCCTTTTAAGAAGGGGAGACTGTAATAACCCCAATTTTTGGAATTTTTGAAACCCTTATGAATAGTGATTTTGCTGATTATACTGAATATAAAAACTTTTCATACCACACTATGTAGGGGCTCTTTTATTGATCTTCTGGGATATTATTAGTACTCTATATGATAAATAAGTGTATGTAAAGATCATCAGAATCCAAATTCGAACACTTTGATTTTTCCCGAAAATCTACCAGATATAGAAAGAATTGAGTATAAGGTAACAGAATAAAAAGGATTTAAATTCAAGGATTATAAGAGAGGATCATGAAAGGAATATGATGTATTGAGAAAGGTTAAAGAAACCTAAGTAATAAGATCCCGGGTATGATCCCTCAAACGATAAACGAAAACGAAAGTTAAGCGAACCGTATAACAGATCAGCGGTCATTAGGCAAGCAATTAGGAGTTAATCAAGGAGGTTAGGGATGATGATGTCATCAAACCAACAAGGTGTGGACAAGTGGAAGTATTATGATATGTGCAAGATGACATAAGCATGACAAGGGGTTTTGTTTTGTTGGTTGATTTTGGGCCATGTAAAATTTACCATGGTAAAAAGCTAAAACATTTTCCAAGGCAAAAAGGAGAAGCAACCAAGCAAATATCATAAAACACAAAATTTAGAAGTTGACTTTTGCTTCCAAGAGAAAAAGCTCTCGGCCAAAACAAACCCAGCAACTTTAAACTGCCATATCTCCTTCAATACTCACTCAAATATTGTGTTCTATAACTCGTTGGAAAGGTATTGAGATGGCCTACAACACTTGTTCACAAGTCTCGTCCAAATAAGCAAGGTAAGACCCTCATTTTTACAGTTCTTTCAATCGGACTTTTAGAAACTTTAAAGCCTAACTTTGTGTTCTTGATTTCTTTGGAAAGATCAAGCTTGTAAGAGGCTCCATAAGTCTTCCTAGTAAATTTCCACCCTCAAAGAAAGGTATAAATCTTCACACCCTTTAGTAATAAGTTTGAATGTTGAAGTTTGGAGATGGTTTGGATGGATGAGTAGTAATTTGAATGATAAGCATGATTCGAGCTTAATTGTTAAGTAGTTTAGTTGAATTTGGAGATGTTATAATATATGATTGGATTGAGATCCTTGAGCTTATTATGACTGAAATCAGTAGCATTGATGTGTATCTTGAGTTGTTGTTAATTGGTAGTTGGATTGATATGATTTGGAATGGTAAAAATTTGGGAAATCGTGTAAACATAGTCGTCGTAATGTCCGATTTACTTTAGACTATTTTTGCTCTTAACATCAGGACCCGAGAACTCCCTGTTAGGTTTTGACCATTTCCATGATTAGATAGTTCATGTTACGAGATTCGTTTTGATATGTGGTTCGTTTGAATCCGATGTACGTTTTAGGAGAAGCGACCGTTTTAAGTAACGGCGTTTCGCGACCGAACCATTACCCCTCACCTTACTTTGAAACCTTGGTTAAGGACTTTAAATGACTATTTGGGGTATGAAACATTTATGTAAAGTGGATTAGGCAGTTGGTAAGGTACTCGCGAAAGAATCGCTTTAAAATTCTTAATGGTTAATTTATTAAAAATGGTGGAGCTGAGGGTACTCGAGCGACTTAAGTAAATCGTTAAGCGCGAAAGCGAACGTTAGGACTCTAAATGGTTAAAGTCTAGTTTCTTAAGCGAACGGGGTTTAATTCTGACTTATGTTGTTGTTCATAGGTTATCGGACCCACTCTAAGCTTAAGTCTATCCGGGAGCACTCAGGCAAGTTTTCTACCCGTATAACTGTTGTTGTGATGTATATGTGTATATGCATGATCTTGTGATAAATACATATTTGTTATTAGCAAATTCTTGCGATATATTGGAGCATGTGATATGGTATATATGCATGCCTGTTTCTTATTCTTGATTTATATATCTGTTGGTTCAAATGCTTATTAGTTGCATAATACCTATGCTAGAGATAAGCAGTAGTTGCGTATACCCTGAGTATAGGGGACCCAAAGGTGAAACCTTTTCTAAAACCGGGAGTAGATGTTCCCGAGTATATGATATATATATATATATATTTATATATATATATATATTGATATGGTTTTTAAAAACTATTAATCGAATAAGGTTTATTCGATAACTTCATATTATTTAATGAATATTACTTGAATATTCATTCGAGGACTTATGACTCCTTTTATTTTATTTAATGAATATTACTTGAATATTCATTCGAGGATTTATGACTCCTTTATATTATTTAATGAATATTACTTGAATATTCATTCGAGGACTTATGACTCCTTTTATTTTATTTAATGAATATTACTTGAATATTCATTCGAGGATTTATGACTCCTTTATATAATTTAATGAATATTACTTGAATATTCATTCGAGGACTTATGACTCCTTTTATTTTATTTAATGAATATTACTTGAATATTCATTCGAGGATTTATGACTCCTTTATATTATTTAATGAATATTACTTGAATATTCATTCGAGGACTTATGACTCACTTTATATTATTTAATGAATATTACTTGAATATTCATTCGAGGACTTATGACTCACTTTATATTATTTATTGAATATTATTTGAATATTCATTTGAGGACCTATGACTCCGATTATTTACTGAAATATATTCTTTATTTTATTAAAGAATAAGGTGTCGATAATCAAACTTATTTTTGATTATTCAAATAAAGATAGTACTTTCGTATAAGTATATCTTTGGTTATTTAATACTCATTTCAAGTATAAGTTTTACAACTTCTACTTCAAGTTATTTGTATAGAGATTATCCTTATGGGAATATTATTTAATAATATTCAGATATTTTCTAATATATCGGGACTGATTTACTTTATTAAATCAGCATTACTCCAAACACTCTTTAAAGTGTTTTCGAGTCTTCAAAATGATTTTTAAAGGTTAGAGCGGATCCCAAAACTCGTTTTCAAATTTAAGATCTTCCTTTTTGAAGGGGACTTGAATACTCGCTCAAAAATCTAAGTGATCCGGCTCTGTGGTGTATTTTATATTCGCAACAAGGTTGCTGTTTTGATAAATGAATTGATTACTTACCCAACGTTCGGGAAGTAAGTCCATCTAATTGAGTCGGCATAAGCGACAGGCCGGGGTACGGTCTATCAAAGTGTAAGTGGCTGGGTGGCAGTCCATCAACGCGTAAGAGGCCGGGTGGCGGTCCAGCACAAGGTCTTAATACGACCAGGGTGATGACCGGTGGGGGATTCATCCATCTACTAGTAGAAAAGGTTACTTATTGGTATCTTTTCCTGATCAGCAAGATATCGGGTTTATGCCAAAATTCTTTTCTTTCCAAAATTCATTGGATATTGCAACTCTGTTCATACTTTACATGACAGAGGTTTTCAGGAAATGTATGAGATATATATATATATATATGGATATATATATATATATCGGGACATAATGAAGTATCTCGTAACTTCATTTCATTCAATAATATTTCAAAGATTGAATCTATTCAAGTCTTATCTTGTATTCTCATCTATGTGATGAACTTTTGAAACTAATTATAACTTGAACGGTGGTAGTTCAAGTAGTATTCGGAAAGATATAAGTATATTGGAGTATCTTGTAACTTCATCTTTTAAACTTATATCTAGTAAATGATTATCTTATGCATGTCAAAGATTTTCAGAAAAACGTTGAGACAAGGTTAGACATATGAGATCACCTTGCAACGATAGTTTTATACAGTTATTAACTGGAACTCTGTGTATATTATGCATGGAAGAGGACTTCCAAGATTTTGAAAAGTATATGTATATATATACTAAATTATTTTACGACTTGGTCGCGTTAAGATTTCAGCTTGGTTCATTTCTTCTTGACCAAGATTTTCATGAGTACTATGAGAATGCTCATATATTGTAAATTATTATACATATTATTTTGGTGGGCTTGTTGCTCACCCTTGCTTTCTTCTTTCATCACACAATATCAGATAGACAAGATGAACAGGATCAAGCTCCTAATTCGCGAGCGGATAGGAAACGTTCCGCAGTTTCCTGTAGGTGTTGATGCCATTGTAGCTGAGGTAGGATCTACCAATAGGCTAGGCTTTCAACTTTTGATGTACCAGACTTATGTATATTTATGAATTGTAATAATGGCAAAGAAAATGTAAATTTATTCAGAAACCCTTTTAAGGTGTAATGGCAAATAATTATGGAATAAAATGATTCGTGTTACTTTTGGATATTCATCTCTGAGACTATAACTTGTGGTGTGTGTGTTTATTGTGGGGTCACAGTACAGAGTAGTTGATTGTTTATTAAGATTGGGTGTTATTAAGGGAAATGGAACTCGTGACAACCCGGATCCCCGACCCCGGATTTGGGGGTGTTACACTGATGAACTGCTTAATAAAATCCTGACTTAACTCTCTAAAAGACCCAATAGAATTCGGAGGCAAACGGCTATACCATCTTTGTGCCATTCCCGAAAGGGTTTGAGGAAAGGCCCAATACTTAATAGCGTCGTTCATGGGCTGCAACAACAGTGCATTAGAGAACGTCCTGATATGGTTAGCGGGATCTCCAGTGCCATCATAAGCTTTGATGGTGGGCATCTTGAATTTCCTTGAGATATGAGTGCTCATTATTTCTTCAGTGAATGGTGGAGTAGGATCATCAGGATCTCCAAGGGGAAGAAGATTGCTTGGATCAGCTCTTGGGACAACATTCCTTCTTTGTAACGGACCATCCAGGTCTATGATTGGAGGAGGATTTCTTCCCCTTTGAGATAGTGGGGGTCTGGGAGCCTGGTGCGCTTCCAAGTCGCGCTTCATCCTTTGAATCTCGGCTTTGTGAGCCCTGATTCTCTCCTGCACTTCTTGGGGATTTGTCCCCCGGGTGCTCCTGGGACGTTGGTTACCATCGGGAATCGGTTCTTTGCCAGCACGCCTCCTTCTTGGGGCTACTTCATCATCCGAAGATTCGGAGTCTCTCTCATTATAAGGACCAGAAAATTCCTGATCCTCCGGGATAGGAGCCAGACCTCGTATGTAGGGGGTGTTTGCCCCCGTGCTTCACTCCATCCAGTATGTCCACTTCCTCCAACCTCGGGGTAAAGGGGCATCCCATAAGGGGGTAAGTAGTCACAATAGTTGAATACTCATACCCAACGGGTCAAGAATTCACAGGTGTATGTAGATGTTGAGGTTGGGGATTCGTTTCTTGAGGAGCCGGGGGAATCATCCCTTGAGGTTGAGGTCCAGTTACCCCTACCTGGGCTCCTCCCTAGGTGGCAGCATAGGTTGAATGCGGAAGTATCTCCACTGTTGACGAAATGACTTGGGTTGTCGCAACTGGTGTACCTCCAAGGGTGTTGTTTCCTCTCCGTGTTCTCGCCATGGTTGTTGTTGCGTTTTCCCACAGACGGCGCCAATGTTATGGATTAAAAACTAAGGTATATTAATTGCTGTATTTATTACTAAGGTTCGGGAGCTCAAGGCCTTCAATGGCAGCTCTCGTGTTTCGTAGCTTAACTCTGCCTTTACGCGATGCCTATGTATCTCTGTGAATTAGAGAATCAAGCCAAAAATGTAGTTCTGATTGGTGGGGGTGAGACCTCTTATATAGGTGTTGGGAGTCCTTGAATTGGACTTGGGTTAGGAGACTTGGTGGGCAAGTCTCAGAATTAGAATGGACTTGGGAGTCTTAGGAAGTAGAAAGCTAATTCCTTATCCCATGAGGTTCCTTGGAGGCCAATCTACAAGGATCTATATCACTACTAGGACTCATCTTAATAGCTGTTTTCTCCCTTATTAATTAATTACGAAATTAATTAATATTCAGGGTTTTCGGCCTTGTTAGCTAGGCTTCGTTACTAGACCATATCAGGTCTAATTAATTCAACATTAATTATTTTTCTAGGCTATACATAGGCCCATATCAAGATTTGATTATTTTCTTAATTATTATTTATTTATTAATTATTTAAAAATGATAAATTTATTTTGATAATTAATCAAATAATTTTCAATAAATCATAATAAATTTATTTTAATTCTAAAAATTATAGAAAAATCATTTCGAATTCTGATTTTTCCCAAATAATCATTTAAAAATATTTTTAGGGTTTAATAATTAGTAATAATTATTTATAGTGAATAATAAATTGATTTATCTGTGTTTAATTGATATTAATTAAACCGTTTATCCGATTCGAGCGAAACGAAAGCCCTTTGACTCAGAAAAATGATTTATTTTCATTAAAAATAATATTAAAACCTAATTTCTTTTAGAAACTAGTTGAGTTTTGATATTTATTTAATTGTGAGCCTAATCGCGTGTAGAGACGAGTCCGATAAATCAAGAAAAATAGGAAACGAGCCAGATAATGATCAGTTAAGTGAACAGCGAGTCGATTTTGATTCTAAAAATTATTTTAAACCTAAAAATGATTATGTGGCTTATGTGCTTATATGTATTATGTGGTTAATCGAGTCTTTCTTGTTAATAAATAATATACGAGTCAATGATACGCGTATGGGTAGACAGTAGGAGCTACGTGAAGTTGGTTTGAGACGCGATTGAGATACGAGATGATTAAATCAATATATTTCTTTGATAGAAGTATAGCTAGCAAGGCGAATTGAGCCGGTGATAGACGAAGGTGAAATACTTGGAGTAAATCACGTGAAAGACAAGTTTTTAGCCTATTATAATTTCAGAATAGTAACGTTTCTTCAGATTCTTATCACATTTGCACTCTTTTGATCCTTATTCATAAACACGAATACACAATTGCTATTCTCTTATTCACATTTCATTTTGATTCTTGATTTTTCCTTTTCCTTTGAATTTACTATTCATATTCCAATAGTTACATATACACATTGGTATATTCTGGTGATTAGAATATATCAAAGCATACCGATTGTTCCGGTTGCTACTTCATAAACTGGATAGTGATGTTTGGGGTTAAGTTTATACTTGATCCTAAGGACCGGGACATAACCGGATTCTTGATATGGGCCGTAGAGCCTGAGTACCCGACTAGATCTATATAGTGAGATATAGATCTGCACTGTATCCTGGCTAATCAGCAGGGTATAGGTGCGAACTTGTGTCCAGTTTAGTTCATTTGTATTCGCCAATAATGGCCTTTGTTCTTTTCTCGCAGGGTTATATCTTTACAGATGTAACCAAATTACTGATTCATTTAAATTGCTTTAACACTATTTATATATTGCAGACTTATTGAGCAATTTTTGGCTCACCCCTTTCTTGTTGTTATTCACCTTATTCTTTTTAGTTAAGAAGGAAAATGAAACCTATCAGGACTCGAGTAGTAAAGAAGCGAATCAAGCCACGGGACCCTCTCATACCCAAGGTGTAATATCCGGGATATATCGTGTAATTATTTTTGCTATTATATAATTATTATGCGTGTTCAGTATCTATTCTGTGAGCTAATTGTTAAGTGTTATATGGACTTGAATATTCAAAAATAATATTAATTGAGTATTTTAATTTTTATATGTCCAAAATAAAATATAGATAATTGTCATATCTTCTTAATTATTTTTATGTTGGTTTATGGATTTATAAGAATCATATGAAATTTCTAAAATCTTTTTCCGGGTAATTAAAGTCTATTTTATAAAAACGGGAACCAACCGACGTCACCCGTTGTTACGTTTTTGGAACCCGAAACTCTTTCGAGAACTCCTTCCTAACCTAATTGTAATATTCCGAGCATATTCCATGTTTCGACTTTTTCGATCCGGCGTACGGTTTGTCCTGCGCGGGTCCCGGCGTAATATTTTCGATACAATATTCGTTTCGGTAAATCAATAAAACCCGTATTTTCGATAAACGGGAGCTTTTTATTAAACTATCACAATTATCACCTCGTAATACGTGTAACCAGGCGCTGAGACCAAGACCGCAGTACAAATTGTACTGATTTGGATAATTATCCCGAAAACCGATACCGTTTGGATCAGTTTTTACAAATAAACGTACCGTTTTATATCCGGAATGATCCAACGGGATACAGATTTTCCGTAATTATAAATAGCCTTTTACCGTATTTTATTTCGTATCAAAATCATTTGCAGATAGTTAATTATATAATTTTCAGAGAAAAGCCCTAATTTCCTAAAACTGTTCTAAGAATCAAACAGCAAAACGAAGGCGTTACCGATCTCTGTTTTCAAAGCTTGAGTAACCAAAACGAAGGATTTGAAGTGTTCTATCAGATTCTGAGCTTTGTTTCACTGCAGAAATCAAGGTTATTTTTCTAAAAATTTATTTATTTTCGAATTTATTTTATTAAAAATATGAAATTTTGTTCGGATGATTGTTTGTATGATTTGATGATTGCATGTTGTAGAGCTTGTTTTCCTGATGATTTTCATATGTCATACGTCTGATTTGGAGTTCAATAACATGTTAAAATTTGAGTTTGATTTTCGAATTTCAAAATTAGGGTTAATAACCCGTATGAATGTTCTTAATTGAAATTTGGGGGTTTCTTATTCTGTGATAGATTGATGTTGTGTTATAGTGGGTTGTATTATCTGTGAAATTTGCAATCTAGTCGTATAAGTTTCATGAACCAACGAGGTCTGTAGAGAAGGGAGTTGTGTTTTGAAGTTTTCCGATGTTCGCCGGAAACTGGAAAACTTCACGGCCAAATTCCGGCCAACTCAGGGATTGTTAGGATGAATTGATTGCATGGTTGTGTTCCTGATGTTGTGTAGATGTGATCTGGAGGTGTTGGTGGGGTGAGGACGCCGGGAACGTGTTCTCCGGCGAACCCGACTGTTTTCCGGCGAAGGGCTGGAAAATTACAGTTTAGTACCCCAACTTTTGAAAACGATGCAGTTAGGTCCCTGAAGTTTCCAGACTTTGCAAATTTAGGATTCCTGTTTATAAAATGTTTAAAAATCATATTTCCTATTTATTTTTATTATAAAAATTCATTTTTAAATTCTGAAAATTCTAAAAATTATTATTTTAATTCTGAAAATTATTTTTAATTCACAAATAAATCTAAATTAATTAGTTAATTAATTTCAGTTAATTTATAATTGATTAATTGGTCAATTAATTCGAAAATTAATTGATTAATTGATTTAATTAATTATTAATTGATTTTAATTAATTATTTAATTAGATTTAATTATTTAAAAATGATTTAAAAATTCTGAAAAATAGTTTCGAGCTTTAAAATATTATTCTAAATTATTTCCAAGGCTCGATAATTATTCTAAAATTATTTCGGAGCCAGAATGGGCCAACCGAACCCTGTTTATTAACCCGATATTGATCCACCGACCCGTTTTAATTCTGAAAAATGTTTTAAAAATCATTTTAAATACCAGAAAGCCTATTTATGACCCGAGACTTCTTTATAAATAATATATCATTGATTACGTGATGTATTATGTGCTATATGTGACTTGTTAATTGACTATCGGTCTATATATTCGGTGTTAACTTGATTATTGCATATTTTTCAATCCGTTAATCGGATTTGGGTAAAATGAAGGGTAGATAGAAGTATGTGTTGAATAGAATTCCATGAGTAAATTATTGATAGATGCTTATGATATGTAAGCAGAAGAGGCAAGACGTAGGAAAGGGAAACAGATAGTTGAAGAGTAAGACAGTTGTGATTGGAAACGAGTACAGTGTAGTAAGCTAATATCAGGCAAGTGTTCTGAACTTTCTCGAGATATTGTAGTACTTGATAATCCTGTGATATTGCAAGTGCTTTGAAGCACAGAAACCTAAATCCTGATTTCAGTTATTATTCTTGAGCCATGAATCATATTCTTTCTAATCCATTGATTATTGTATACCCAAACAAGAACCACAAATCTACGATACTACTCCACAAATACATACAAACTAAATACCAAACACTGAAATGAACTATTATATACTCAACCCATGGTATCTTATACTTTGAAAGACCAAATCCTTGAAACCTTGAAACATTGATTCCTTTGTTATCCAATTCTTTCATTACCCAGCATCCAAGCTTTTAAATTGCCTTATTGATCCTTACAAGGATTGAAACCCTTTCATTGTTAAACATTTATTGTTGTTAATGATTTCGGTTATTGTTTATTATTGCATATTCTGCTATTATGTTAGAATTGGATTGTTTTTATAAAATTGTGGACCAGATTCGTGGTCAGACCATATAATGGTCAAGTTAGGCCAATGTGTGCCTTGGATCCAGTAGTTAGAGCCATGCTGTGTGCCTTGCTCGGGGTTAGTGCGTGACTGATCAGCAGCCTAACCTTGGTTTTTAAATTAAAAGTATAATATCCAATTCTAAATCATAATCCATTGTTCACTTGATATCATAACCATATTCATCTGATGATCATTATTCTCAGTTTTGTCATTGTGACTTGCTGAGCTAGTTAGCTCATTTGTGCGATGTTGTTTATATTCTTTCCAGTTAAAAAGGAACCAATTGGTAAAGAGGATCCCCAGTCCAGCGCGAGAGCTAGGGGTTCAGGTTGAGAAAGCGGAGCTAGTAGGCTTCTTTTGGAATAATTTAAGTTTGTAAAAGTTTGTAATAATGTTTAATACTCAGTTTGAATTTGAAATAGTTGGGATTTGAACGGTTTATAATATATTAGTGTGTTTGGCTTGTGTGCATACTTTAACCTGTTGCGGTCCGTGGTGGTTGGTAAGTAGGGTCATTACATATATTATTATTATCTTTATTATTGCTATAAGCAGGTTATAATTAAGGTGTGTGTGTGGACCCCAAACTTCTGACCCGGGTTTGGAGGGCGCCACAGGTTTGGTATCAGAGCTACACGTTATAAGTCACTGACACAAGCCTAGGTTGACGGGAATGGGTAGAGGGATAGGATTAGAAGTAAGGTATAGGATGATAGAACGTCGAGAGGTTGAGTGTTATGGTATAACCGGTATTAGTATAGTTTGCGTCGTGGTATGAGATTCTTATATTACGATATGATTTCAGATAGCAGAGATGGCCGACTCTTTTATTCCCGTATCAGCTGATCACTCAGAGCCTTCAGTTGGAGCACCAGCATCGGATCCATGTCCTGTTATTCCACTAGCATTGGCTATTCTACCTCCACCGGTGTTGCAGCCCGTACCATTGCAGGCCATTCCACCTCCAGGCATGAGGCCACCTGTCAGAGGACCCCCACCAGCTGATTCAGATTCCACCGGGCATTCAGTAACGAGTGCCCCATTCCAGTCTACATTGCCCCCAGTTCCTTATTACCGGTATGAGGCTCTTCTATTGGAGCGTGATTCCTTGTTGGCTCAGATTAGAGAGTTACAGCATATCATTAGGATTACAGATGTTGATCGTGGTGTGAGGGAGCTTCGAGAGGAGATTCATGTGACACGGAGGGTTCTTGAGGCTAGGCTACACGGAGCTACACTACCTGGCAGAGGCCCTGATGCACTGCTGGGCTGGGCTACTGAGGTGATGGAGGACTTTGAGAGGCTGGCAGGACCAGAGTTTCCTTGGAGTTGAGTTAGAGATTTTGAGATGGAGATGCTGAGCAGTGTTGTTATGTAGTATGGACAGTAGTGTGTAGTGTGTATCAGTAGACTTTTGAGTTGTATTTGTAGACTAGCGATGCTGACTAGTGAGTAGGTTGTTGTACCCTTTTTGCTTTTACTTTCGAAGCATCTTTACGCTTGTACTACCTAAAACTTTTGATCTATATATCAGTACCTTTTCCTTTCCAACACTGTCATTTACTTTATTGCACCTGTTTTACTTTACCTTATTTATTGCACCAGTATACCCTGTGATACCATGTACCCTGTTTTCCATAACTGTTTATATTCTGTAAAGAAGCATGCAATTTACTTAGTTGCAACTATTTTCAAAAAGAGATATTCCTGTTTTACAAAACTTTTCTTTTATACAAAGATTTGATTCAAAAGCTAAATAAATTGATTGATTCTTTACAGAAAATGCCTCCCAGAAGAAATACCCGCCCCAACACCCAGAATGAAGAAACCAACAACAACAACAATAATAACCAAAATGATATAAACCAGAATGTGAACCCAGGACCCATGGACCCAGCAATAGCCCAGATTCTTCAAATCTTGGCCCAAAAAACAGTTCACCTGGCACAACAACAGCAGAGACAGACCAATCCCCAGGTAACTTTCAAAACTTTTCAGGCAGTAAACCCACCAGAATTCAAGGGTTCCTTAGAGCCAATTGAAGCAAATGTGTGGTTAAAGGAAATAGAGAAGGCTTTTGCCTTGGTAAAAGTGAAAGAGGAGCAGAATGTTGAATTTGCAAGTTACTATCTGAAGAATGAGGCCACCTATTGGTGGGAGATGGTGAAGACATTGGAAAGCACAGTTGTTATTACTTGGGAAAGGTTTAAGGAATTGTTTTTAGAAAAGTATTTTCCTCAGTTTGTTCAGGATCAAATGAAGCTGAAGTTTTTAGAATTAAAGCAAGGAAATATGTCGATAACAGATTATGAGGGGAAGTTTGAGGAATTGTCAAGGTATGTGCCGTCGTATGTTGATACTGATAGAAAGAAAGCTAAGAGATTCCAGCAAGGCTTGAAGTCATGGATCAGACGGAAGGTAGCTATTTTTGAATTGGATACCTATGCCGGGGTTGTACAGAAAGCTATGATCGCAGAGACAGAGAGTGAGATGTTTCAGAAAGAAAAGGAAAGCAAGAAAAGGAAAGTTGAGGGACGTGAGGGTCAGTCACAAACAAGGAAGTTTCCAAATTTTAAGAAGGGCAAGTTTCAGCCAGGGAGAAATTTTAATTTCAGGAGACAAAATGCAGGAGACGGAGGCCAGGGCAATCGTCCAGCTAATGTGAATCAGCCGAATCAGTTGAGATTAACTTTTCCAGATTGTCAAGTATGTGGAAAGAAGCATGGAGGAGTTTGTAACAAGTTGAATGTGGTATGTTTTAAATGCAACCGGAAAGGGCACTACTCGAGGGAGTGCCGAAATCAGCCAGCAAGAGAGCCAGCAAATAAGGATCAGCTTATCTGGAATCCAGCAGTGAAAGTTCCAGTCATTGGATTTACATGCTTTAAATGCGGGAAGCCAGGACATATGGCCAGGGATTGCAAGACACCAACCCCAGTCAGTAATACATTAAGGATTATGGGATCTACCCCAACAGTGAATGAGACTCCGAGGGCTAGAATTTTTGACATGTCGGTGAAGGATGCGATCCAGGATACGGATGTCGTGGCAGGTACGCTTAATGTGAATTCTTTATGTGCCAAAGTGTTAATAGATTCGGGAGCAACTCGATCGTTTGTTTTACAAGATTTTGTTAGTAAGTTAAATTGTCTAGTTGGGTATTTAAATGAAATAATGACTGTGGAATTAGCAAATCAAGAACATGTAACTGTTAACCAAGTTTGTGGGAATTGTGAGATTGAGAGTTCTGGTAGTAAATTTTGTGTAGATTTGATACCGTTTAAGTTAGGAGAATTTGACGTTATATTAGGGATGGATTGGTTATCTAAGCATGATGCTCAGATAGATTGTCAAAATAAGAAAGTAATGGTGAAAATGCCAGACGAAAGAATAGTAACGTTCAAGGGACAGAAGCAGGTAAAGAAGTTCTTAACGATGATTCAAGCCAAGAAGTTACTACGACAAGGATGTGAGCATTTCGTAGCATATGTGATCGACAGAAGTCAAGAGCCAGCAAAACTTGAAAATATTCCAGTTGTGATGGAATTTCCAGACGTATTTCCCGACGAGTTACCAGGACTTCCTCCAGATAGAGAAATTGAATTTGCAATCGACTTAGCACCTGGAACCGAACCAGTATCCAAGGCCCCGTATAGAATGGCGCCCGTTGAGATGAAAGAAATAGCAAAACAATTGCAAGAGCTGTTAGAGAAAGGAGTAATTAGACCCAGCGTATCCCCGTGGGGTGCACCGGTATTATTTGTCAAGAAGAAGGATGGAAGCATGAGACTGTGCATCGACTATAGGGAGCTCAACAAGTTGACGATTAAGAATAAGTATCCGTTACCCAGAATTGATGATTTGTTTGACCAATTGAAGGGAGCCAAGTATTTCTTCAAAATCGATTTAAGATCGGGATATCATCAACTGAAGATCAAACCAGAAGATATACCAAAGACAGCTTTCAGAACAAGGTATGGACATTATGAATTTTTAGTGATGTCTTTTGGATTGACCAACGCCCCAGCAACGTTTATGGACCTGATGAACAGAATTTTCAAGGAATATTTGGACAAGTTTGTTATAGTATTTATAGACGATATTTTGATCTATTCAAAGACGGAGGAGGATCATGCGGAACATTTAAGGACAATTTTAGAGATTTTAAGGAAAAAGAAGTTATATGCTAAATTGTCGAAGTGTGAGTTTTGGCTACGGGAAGTTCAGTTCTTAGGACACATAGTCAGTAACAAAGGGATCAAAGTGGACCCGGCAAAGATCGAGGCAATTACGAATTGGGAAAGACCGAGAACACCCACTGAGGTAAGAAGTTTCTTGGGATTGGCAGGATATTATCGACGATTCGTTCAGAATTTCTCAAGAATTGCAACACCATTGATAAAGCTTACACGAAAGAATGAAAAGTTTATATGGAATGACAAGTGTGAAGGAAGTTTTCAGGAATTGAAGCGGAGATTAATCACATCACCTGTTTTGTCACTTCCAGACGATCAAGGGAATTTCGTAATTTATAGCGATGCTTCTTACAAAGGATTAGGATGTGTTCTTATGCAGCACAACAAGGTGATTGCGTATGCGTCAAGGCAATTGAAACCACACGAACAGAAGTACCCTACTCATGATTTGGAGTTAGCAGCTATAGTTTTCGCTTTGAAGATTTGGAGACATTATTTGTATGGAGAAAAGTGTGAGATTTTCACGGATCATAAAAGTTTGAAATATATATTTACCCAGAAGGAACTTAATATGAGACAAAGGAGATGGTTAGAATTGATTAAGGATTATGATTGCTCGATTAATTATCATCCCGGTAAGGCGAACGTTGTAGCAGATGCGTTAAGTCGGAAGGAAAAGTTAAATGTATTATCCGTACCTGAAGAGATATATAAAGAATTTCAAAAATTGGAATTGGAGATTAGAATTTGCAAGCCTGAGGAAGCAAAAGTGTACGGTATGATTTTCCAACCGGAGTTATTGGAGAAAATAAAGAAATGCCAGAAAGAGGTAATGGATCAAGATATAAATAGTTTGGTAGGTGAGGAATTATGCACGCAACAAGATGATCAAGGTATTCTTAGGTTTTCCTCAAGAATTTGGATTCCACCAGTGACGGAGCTGAAAAATGAAATTTTACAACAGGCACATAGTTCAAGATATTCCATCCATCCAGGGAGTACCAAAATGTACAGAGATTTAAAGAAGAATTATTGGTGGCCAAATATGAAGAGGGAAATTGCGGAATGGGTTAGCAAATGCTATACCTGTCAGAAAGTTAAAGCAGAGCATCAGAGACCAAGCGGATTGCTACAGCCATTGGAGATTCCAGAGTGGAAGTGGGAACATATTGCCATGGATTTCATAGTTGGATTACCAAGGACAAGGACTAATCATGATGCCATTTGGGTTATAGTAGATAGACTTACCAAGTCAGCTCATTTTCTGCCTATAAATGAAAGATTTTCGCTCGACAAGTTAGTTCATATGTACTTGAAAGAAATTGTAGTTCGTCATGGAGTTCCAGTGTCTATTGTATCTGATCGAGATCCAAGATTTAATTCAAGATTTTGGAAGAGTTTTCAAGAATGTTTGGGAACAAGACTGAATATGAGTACAGCTTATCACCCCCAAACGGATGGCCAAAGTGAAAGAACGATTCAGACAATCGAGGACATGCTACGTGTTTGTGCTATTGATTTCAAAGGAAGTTGGGACGATCATTTACCCCTGGTAGAGTTTGCTTATAACAACAGTTATCACGCCAGTATTGGGATGCCACCTTATGAAGCCCTTTATGGATGCAAATGTAGATCTCCAGTATATTGGGACGAAGTAGGAGAACGCAAAATACTCGGACCCGAATTGGTGCAGCAGACAAGGGAAGTTGTTGAAATTATCCAGAAAAGATTAATAGCCGCACAAGATCGTCAGAGGAAATATGCAGACCAATTAAGAAAAGACATGGAATTTGAAGAAGGAAGCTTGCTATTATTGAAAGTATCACCGTGGAAAGGACTAACGAGGTTTGGGAAGAAAGGGAAGCTAAACCCAAGATATGTCGGACCTTTTGAAATCCTAAAGCGTATTGGCAAAGTAGCTTACGAATTGGCGTTACCTCCGCACATGGAGCACATTCACAATGTTTTTCACATATCAATGCTTAAGAAATATAATCCAGACTCCAGGCATGTAATAGAATATGAGCCAATAGAACTTCAAGCAGATTTATCATATGTAGAGAATTCGATAGAGATTCTAGAGGAAAGAGAGAAAGTATTGAGAAATAAAGTGGTAAAGTTAGTAAGAGTATTGTGGAGAAACCCAAAGGTTGAAGAGTCAACCTGGGAGTTAGAAAGTGATATGAGAGAAAAGTACCCTCATTTGTTTTCTTAGAGATTCTGAGGACAGAATCCTTTTAAGGGGGGAAGGATGTAATATCCGGGATATATCATGTAATTATTTTTGCTATTATATAATTATTATGTGTGTTCAGTATCTATTCTGTGAGCTAATTGTTAAGTGTTATATGTACTTGAATATTCAAAAATAATATTAATTGAGTATTTTAATTTTTATATGTCCAAAATAAAATATAGATAATTGTCATATCTTCTTAATTATTTTTATGTTGGTTTATGGATTTATAAGAATCATATGAAATTTCTAAAATCTTTTTCCGGGTAATTAAAGTCTATTTTATAAAAACGGGAACCAACCGACGTCACCCGTTGTTACGTTTTTGGAACCCGAAACTCTTTCGAGAACTCCTTCCTAACCTAATTGTAATATTCCGAGCATATTCCATGTTTCGACTTTTTCGATCCGGCGTACGGTTTGTCCTGCGCGGGTCCCGGCGTAACATTTTTGATACAATATTCGTTTCGGTAAATCAATAAAACCC
This sequence comes from Apium graveolens, assembly GCF_009905375.1. NCBI lineage: Eukaryota > Viridiplantae > Streptophyta > Magnoliopsida > Apiales > Apiaceae > Apium > Apium graveolens. The sequence continues at coordinate 87,804,742 of NC_133653.1, read as the reverse complement.
GTATTTTCGATAAACAGGAGCTTTTTATTAAACTATCACAATTATCACCTCGTAATACGTGTAACCAGGCGCTGAGACCAAGACCGCAGTACAAATTGTACTGATTTGGATAATTATCCCGAAAACCGATACCGTTTGGATCAGTTTTTACAAATAAACGTACCGTTTTATATCCGGAATGATCCAACGGGATACAATTTTTTCGTAATTATAAATAGCCTTTTACCGTATTTTATTTCGTATCAAAATCATTTGCAGATAGTTAATTATATAATTTTCAGAGAAAAACCCTAATTTCCTAAAACTGTTCTAAGAATCAAACAGCAAAACGAAGGCGTTACCGATCTCTGTTTTCAAAGCTTGAGTAACCAAAACGAAGGATTTGAAGTGTTCTATCAGATTCTGAGCTTTGTTTCACTGCAGAAATCAAGGTTATTTTTCTAAAAATTTATTTATTTTCGAATTTATTTTATTAAAAATATGAAATTTTGTTCGGATGATTGTTTGTATGATTTGATGATTGCATGTTGTAGAGCTTGTTTTCCTGATGATTTTCATATGTCATACGTCTGATTTGGAAAACTTCACGGCCAAATTCCGGCCAACTCAGGGATTGTTAGGATGAATTGATTGCATGGTTGTGTTCCTGATGTTGTGTAGATGTGATCTGGAGGTGTTGGTGGGGTGAGGACGCCGGGAACGTGTTCTCCGGCGAACCCGACTGTTTTCCGGCGAAGGGCTGGAAAATTACAGTTTAGTACCCCAACTTTTGAAAATGATGCAGTTAGGTCCCGGAAGTTTCCAGACTTTGCAAATTTAGGATTCATGTTTATAAAATGTTTAAAAATCATATTTCCTATTTATTTTTATTATAAAAATTCATATTTAAATTCTGAAAATTCTAAAAATTATTATTTTAATTCTGAAAATTATTTTTAATTCACAAATAAATTTAAATTAATTAGTTAATTAATTTCAGTTAATTTATAATTGATTAATTGGTCAATTAATTCGAAAATTAATTGATTAATTGATTTAATTAATTATTAATTGATTTTAATTAATTATTTAATTAGATTTAATTATTTAAAAATGATTTAAAAATTCTGAAAAATAGTTTCGAGCTTTAAAATATTATTCTAAATTATTTCCAAGGCTCGATAATTATTCTAAAATTATTTCGGAGCCAGAATGGGCCAACCGAACCCTGTTTATTAACCCGAAATTGATCCAACGACCCGTTTTAATTCCGAAAAATATTTTAAAAATCATTTTAAATACCAGAAAGCCTATTTATGACCCGAGACTTCTTTATAAATAATATATCATTGATTATGTGATGTATTATGTGCTATATGTGACTTGTTAATTGACTATCGGTCTATATATTCGGTGTTTACTTGATTATTGCATATTTTTCAATCCCTTAATCGGATTTGGGTAAAACGAAGGGTAGATAGAAGTCTGTGTTGAATAGAATTCCATGAGTAAATTATTGATAGATGCTTATGATATGTGAGCAGAAGAGGCGAGACGTAGGAAAGGGAAACAGATAGTTGAAGAGTAAGACAGTTGTGATTGGAAACGAGTGCAGTGTAGTAAGCTAATATCAGGCAAGTGTTCTGAACTTTCTCGAGATATTGTAGTACTTGATAATCCTGTGATATTGCAAGTGCTTTGAAGCACAGAAACCTAAATCCTGATTTCAGTTATTATTCTTGAGCCATTAATCATATTCTTTCTAATCCATTGATTATTGTATACCCAAACAAGAACCACAAATCTACGATACTACTCCACAAATACATACAAACTAAATACCAAACACTGAAATGAACTATTATATACTCAACCCATGGTATCTTATACTTTGAAAGACCAAATCCTTGAAACCTTGAAACGTTGATTCCTTTGTTATCCAATTCTTTCATTACCCAGCATCCAAGCTTTTAAATTGCCTTATTGATCCTTACAAGGATTGAAACCCTTTCATTGTTAAACATTTATTGTTGTTAATGATTTCGGTTATTGTTTATTATTGTATATTCTGTTATTATGTTAGAATTGGATTGTTTTTATAAAATTGTGGACCAGATTCGTGGTCAGACCATATAATGGTCAAGTTAGGCCAATGTGTGCCTTGGATCCAGTAGTTAGAGCAATGCTGTGTGCCTTGCTCGGGGTTAGTGCGTGACTGATCAGCAGCCTAACCTTGGTTTTTAAATTAAAAGTATAATATCCAATTCTAAATCATAATCCATTGTTCACTTGATATCATAACCATATTCATCTGATGATCATTATTCTCAGTTTTGTCATTGTGACTTGCTGAGCTAGTTAGCTCATTTGTGCGATGTTGTTTATATTCTTTCCAGTTAAAAAGGAACCAATTGGTAAAGAGGATCCCCAGTCCAGTGCGAGAGCTAGGGGTTCAGGTTGAGAAAGCGGAGCTAGTAGGCTTCTTTTGGAATAATTTAAGTTTGTAAAAGTTTGTAATAATGTTTAATACTCAATTTGAATTTGAAATAGTTGGGATTTGAACGGTTTGTAATATATAAGTGTGTTTGGCTTGTGTGCATACTTTAACCTGTTGCGGTCCGTGGTGGTTGGTAAGTAGGGTCATTGCATATATTATTATTATCTTTATTATTGCTATAAGCAGGTTATAATTAAGGTATGTGTGTGGACCCCAAACTTCTGACCCGGGTTTGGAGGGCGCCACACAAGGTGTTGATTCCAATCCAGGAAGAAAGTTTTGAGTTGCTTGAACAAGTGGAGTGTAGATAGTTAGTGTGTGTGTTTGAATAAAGATGAACTTAGTTTAAAACTAGTTAGACAATGGTTTGTAATAAAGAGAGTTTGTAAGATTTTGAATTTGGTTTGTAATAAAGTAGTTAGTGGTTCTTGTTTTCATACTTGAACCTAAAAAAATCCTGGTTAGTGTTAAAGGGGTTTAGATATATTTCATTATTATTATTTTACAGGTTGTACAAGTTTGGAGATTAGCTAGTAACCCCCAGACTTATACCCCGGGTCTGGAGGGCGTTACAGGTTTGACATTAGAGATGTAGGTTAGGTCCCTGAAAATAAGAACTTTAGGATTAAAATAAGATATGAAGATCACATAAGATAGAAATATTTAAATAGGAAGAGTAGTGTTAGGATTTAGATAAATTTAGCCTAGGAAAGTATAAGTTCTAGGATTATTAAGTGACCTTTCTTCTTTTCTTGTTACATTATTAGATGGCATCGTCAGGTTACTCAGGTTCATTCGAGAGGACAATCACAGGACCAGTCGCACCAGTTATTCCACCAGTATATGAGCATGTATTTCCACCTCTACCACCACCACCATTGCCCCAGGAGCCAGCACAACCAGTGCCAGAGCTGATTCCTGATCTGGTAGAGATGTTTGATCCATTAGAGTTCTTTGAGCCGATGCTTCCACCTCCACTTCCGGTAGAGTATCAGTTTATTCCAGAGGTTGAGCCAGAGCTTCCACCACCAGCAGTGTTACCTCCTATTCAGGTGCATACCCCAGAGCCAGAGATATTTCATATGGCCCCAGTTGAGGGTATGGATGAGCATGATGTAGGGTTACAGTTGGGATTACCATAGTAGGGTGCTGCAGGGATACCGAGAGTTCCATCGCAGGAGTCTGTAGGACATGTGGCACATCCATATATGGTACCGTATCATGATTATAGTGTTGTGAGAGAGGATGCTGAGTATTGGAGATCCCAATGCAGGGAGATTATGCATTTGTTTGATCAGAGAGACCGAGGACCATTAGCCGCACTTTAGCCTGATTATATGATGAGACAGAGGCTTCAGTCCACTGTGATGAGTGCTACCTTTGAGTTAGATGCTTTGATGTATGACGGGCCACCTTCTTATGCGGAGTTTTATAGGGTTCTTCGTTTGGCATAGACAGTTGTCCATATATTCCGGGATGAGCTGAGGCGTATTCCGCCAGGGTTTTGAGATTTGACAGCAGGAGACCAGATGTGTAGTATATGTGACTGATGTAGATAAATGCAGCCTAGTATAGTATAGTTAGTGATGTATGTGTGCAGTACTTAGCTTGACTTGTAGCAGTAGCAGCCATGACAGTTTTGATCGAGACTTTTTGTACCAAGCACTTACACCTGAGGCTGGTGTTATATATATAAAATGAACTTTTTTCAAATTTTCTTTTATTTAAATTTCAGTCTTTACAGTTTTACAGCATTTACATTTACTTTATCGTCTTATAGTTTTCCATATTTTAAATTCTGTTTAAATTTAAAAACAGTGTACCATCATTCCTATTACAAGTTATAAAATTATTTCAATCGATTATTTAAATTTCCTATTTTTATATTAAGCAAATTGTTTTTACTTCCATAAATCATTATTTAATTGTTGTTAATTTAGGATAAATTGTTACTTTATTTATTGTCAATTGTTTAATAAACTGGTAAAAAGAATTACTTGTTTTATTATCAGAAAATGGCACCAAAGAGAAAGACTAGAACCGAAACCTCCAACAGCAACTCTGAGGGACAGACTAATGACCCCATGAACCAAATGTTCCATCTGATGCAACAACAGATGGTAATGATGCAGCAGCAGATGCAGCACAACAGTAACAGATTCAGCAATAGATGTTACAACAGTCATCATGTCCTGAACCCCAGATACCACCAGCTATGCCTGTTGTTACCTTCAAGCAGTTTCAGTTAGTTAAGCCTCTAGAGTTTGAGGAAACAGCAGATCCTATTAAGGCTACAACGTGGTTGAAGGAAATAGAAAAAGCATTTGCGCTTGTGAAAGTAGGTGAGGACCAAAAGACTGATTTTGCTAGCTACTTTTTAAAAGGAGAAGTGAATTATTGGTGGGAATCTAGAAAAGCTTTAGAAGGTGAAGACATTATGACATGGGATATATTTAAAGAGCTATTTTTAGAGAAACATTTTCCTCGATATATGAAAAATCAGATGCATATCAAGTTCTTAGAGCTGAAGCAGGGGAATATGTCTGTGACAGAATATGAAGCCAAGTTTACTGAGTTGGCTAGGTTTGTCCCAGAACAAGTTGATACTGAAGAAAAACGAGCCCAAAGATTCCAACAGGGATTACGACCGTGGATTCGCGGCCAAGTGGCAGTTTTTGAACTAACGACTTATACTGTCATGGTCCAGAAAGCCATGATTATTGAGGGAGAAAGATAAAGATCCCAAAAGGAAAGGGGACAGGGAAGTTTTCAAAACCGTTCCGGCAGGAAGCCGCGATTCCAAGCCCGGATAAATATGAATTTTAAAAGGATAGGACAAGGCAACCAGAAAGCAGGTAACCATTTCCAAACTCCCAACAAGCAGGGAATTGTTAGAGTCCCAGTGTCGTACTGCAAGGCATGTGGTCAGAAACATACCGGCATCTGTATCAAGGCAAATGTGACATATTTCAGATTTAAGCAGAAAGGACACTATTCTAATTAATGTCCATCGGGAAAAACAGAAGTTACTTGTTTCCAGTATGGAAAGAAAGGACAAATCGCTAGGGATTGCAGAGGACCAACAATGACAACTAGTATTCCTAAGGTATTGGAATTATCTCCTCCACCACAGCCTAATCAGCCTAGAGTAAGGACTTTTAACATGACAATGAAGGAAGCTGTGCAGAGTCCTAGTGTGATTGCAGGTACGCTTTTGGTGAACTCAGTAAATTCAAAAGTACTAATTGATTCTGGAACTATACGATCTTTTATTTCCGAAGAATTCATTGATAAGATATATTGTGAAACTGAATGGTTGGGCGAGATGTTAATTATAAAATTAGCGAATGGCGACCAAGTTCCGGTAGATCGAGTATGTCCTGCGTGCGATATCGAAATAGTCGGACATCATTTCTCCGTAGACCTGATTCTTTTAAGTTAAGAGAGTTTGATGTTATTTTAGGAATGAATTGGTTAGCTTGTCATAATGCCCAGATCGATTGCGTGAACACGAAAGTGAAATTGCGAACTGCGGAAAATGCAAGGGTAATGTTCAAAGATGAAAAATAGCAAAAGAAATTTCTGACAAAAATACAGACCAAACGATTGCTACGATAGAGATGTGAAATGTATATATCCTATGTGTTAGATATAGAAATGGGAAGTCCCAAGATAGAAGATATTCCAGTTGTAGGTGAATTTCCTGATGTCTTTCCAGATGAACTTTCAGGGTAACCGCCGGATCGAGAAATTGAGTTTACAATCGATTTAGCGTCGGGTACAGAACCAGTTTCGAAAGCTCCATATCGAATGGCACCACTTGAGATGAAAGAATTGTCAATGCAGTTACAAGATCATCTAGACATGGGAATGATAAGACCCAGTGTATCCCCATAGGGTGTACCAGTATTGTTTATAAAGAAGAAAGATGGCAGCATGTCACTATGCATCGACAATCAGGAATTGAATAAGCTAACTATCAAGAATAAATATCCTTTGCCACGAATCGATGATTTTTTTGATCAACTAAAAGGAGCTACATGCTTTTCTAAGATAGACTTAAGATCGGGCTATCATCAATTAAAGATCAAAGCTGAAGATATTCTCAAGACTATTTTTCACACCAGATACGGACATTATGAATTTCTCGTAATGGCATTCGGGTTGACCAACGTGTCAACAACATTCATGGATTTGATGAATAGGGTATTCAAGAGGTACTTGGATAAGTTCGTGATTGTATTTATTGATGACATCTTGATTTACTCGAAGACTGAAGAGGAGCATGCCGAATATTTGAGGATTGCTTTGGAAATTCTAAGAAAACAATAGCTGTACGTGAAATTCTTGAAATGCGAATTTTGGTTGAAGGAAGTACAAATTTTAGGGCATATCATTAGCAAGGAAGGTATTCAAGTTGACCCATCGAAGATTGAAGTTGTGTTAAATTGGGAAAGGCCGAAGACACCAACAGAGGTTCGAAGTTTCTTGGGATTGGAGGGTGCTATAGAAAGTTCATCAAGGATTTTGTGAAATTAGCAACGCCACTAACCAAGTTGACTCGAAAAGGTGAAAAGTTCGTATGGGATGACAAGTGTGAGGAAAGTTTTCAAGAACTGAAGAATCGGTTAGTAACTACACCGGTACTTGTGTTACCAGATGAGCATGGAGATTTTGTCATTTACAGCGACGCTTCATACTGCAGACTCGGATGTGTATTGATGCAACACGGTAACGTAATTGCATATGCCTTGAGATAATTAAAACCTCATGAACAGAAATATCCTACACATGATCTGGAATTAGCAGCAATCGTATTTGCATTGAAACTTTGGAGACACTATCTTTATGGCGAGAAATGTGAAATCTACACGGATCATAAAAGTTTAAAGTACATATTTACGCAGAAGGAACTTAACATGAGGCAACGATGATGGTTAGAGTTGATTAAAGATTATGATGTTACAATCAGCTATCATCCAGGAAAAGCGAACATTGTGGCAGATGCACTGAGCCGAAAAGAAAGATTGAATTTGTTGACTTCATCTGAAGAATTGGCCAAGAAATTTGACAAGTTGGAAATTGAGATTCGTGTTCCCAATGAACCTACTGAAGCTATTTACGCAATGACTTTTCATCCAGAATTGTTAAAAAAGATTCGACGATGTCAAGAAGAAGTGATGGGTCAAGATGATAACTTAACGGGAGAAGAAATCACAACCTAGAAGGATAATGAAGGTATTCTACGCTTTGCATCAAGAATCTGGATTCCTAATATGGCAGAACTGAAGGAATAAATATTACGAGATGCTCACAGATCGAAATATTCCATACATCCAGGAAGTACGAAAATGTACCGCGATCTGATGGAAAACTTTTGGTGGCCAAATATGAAAAAGGAGATAGCAGAATGGGTAAGTAAATGTTACACATGCCAGCGATTCAAAGCGGAACATCAACGTCCAAGTGGATTACTACAACCATTGGATATTCCAGAATGGAAATGGGAATATCTAGCAATGGATTTTATGGTAGGACTTCCAAGGTTCAAAGCAAGTCATGACGCGATGTAGGTAATCATTAACAGACTAACGAAGTCAGCAAAATTTCTGCCGATCAATGAAAGATTTTGACTCGACAAGCTAGTGCACTTATATCTCAAGGAAATTGTGATGCGACATGGAGTTCCAATATCTATTGTGTCTAATCGAGATACCCGTTTCAGTTCAAGATTTTGGAGACAATTTCAAGAATGTCTTGGAACCAAATTAAATATGAGTACCGCTTATCATCGGCAAACTGATGGGCAAAGTGAAAGAACTATCCAGACAACCGAAGACATGATACGAGTTTGTGTGATTAATTTCGAAGCCAGTTGGGACAAGCATTTACCTTTAGTCGAATTTTCTTACAACAACAGCTAGCACGCGAGCATTAGCATGCCACCTTACGAAGCTTTATATGGAAGAAAATGCAGATCATCGGTGTATTGGGATAAAGTTGGAGAACGCAAGATTTTGGGTCCAGAATTGATTCAACAAACCAAAGAGAAGATAGAGCTTATTCGAAAGCGATTAGATGCAGCGCAGAATCGACAACGCAAATATGCAGATCAAGCTAGGAAATATATGGACTACCAAGAAGGAGATCATGTATTACTCAAAATATCTCCATGGAAAGGATTGACCAGATTTGGAAACAAGGGTAAATTGAAGCCGCGATATGTTGGTCCATTTGAAATCTTAAAGAAAGTCGGAAAAGTTGCTTACGAGTTAGCTTTACCGCCTCACATGCAGCATATCCACACTGTGTTTCACGTGTCGATGCTTAAGCGATATAATCCTGATTCTAGACATGTAATAGAATATGAGCCGATAGAAATTCAACCTGATTTGTCTTATGTAGAACATCCGGTAAGAATTCTAGATCGGCAAGAGAAACTGTTGAGGAATAATTCTGTATCTTTAGTGAGAGTTTTGTGGAGAAATCCTATGGTTGAAAAATTGACATGGGAACTTGAGAGTCAAATGTTAGAAAAATATCCCCATTTATTTTCATAGCGAGATTCTGAGGACAGAATCCTATTAAGGGGGGAAGGATGTAACGTCTGGGAAAATTATGCTTGTATTATATCATATTTAAAATAAATTATGTGTATTAATGTGTCATTTATGTGTAATTAGTAGTAAAACCCTAACTGCTACGTGTTATGTGCGTTTTGTATCGTCCAGGTATTTTCAGGATATTTTTCAGATATTTTATTTTATATTTATAGTTTTCGTATCAAAAGTTATATGACCCGAATTATGATTTTATAGCTGATATTTCAAATAAAATAATGGGCTTCATTTTTCATCAAACGACTTATACCATCGTGTTATTCTGAATATCTAGATATTTTATAAATTTTCTCGTTTCGTGAAAAATGACTTTTCCGGGCCCCATTGGGTGTTAAAAACCCCACAAAAATAACATTTTTATTTTTATAAAATTATAGGACTTTCATTTATACCATTTCTTTGTATTTTTGCATTATTCACATTTTTTGGGAAATTTTGGCGTATATATTGTATATATAAAATATTTAAAAATTAAACGTGAATACTCAAAAATTATAAAATTAGGGGCTAATTAATTTTAAAAGATGTAGAATTAAGTCCTTAATTTTAACAAGGAGTATCAATTTTACTACTATAAATAGCCTAATTTTTATTTAATTTTTATTAATTAAGTAATTAAAAATCAGAAAATTCTAAAATTCTCTACAAATCGGGTCGGGTAAAACAGATTCGGGTCGAGGATTCAATCGAAGATTTTGAACTGATTACTGCATCAAATCAAGTGATTCGAGTATCCAAATCAAAGGTTTTAATCTGTTCTTTCTGTTTTTATCATCAATTTCAAGTTTTAATTCGTTATTTTTTAATTTTCGAATTCCAGGGTTTATGTTCGAATTAGGGCTTTTTGATTCTAAGGTTATTATGATGTTTTGATGATTGGTATAACTTCCTGATGTTATTTGCAATCGATTCATGGTGTTTAATTGAACGAACGATTCCTGTATAGAGATTTTCGATTATTAGGGTTTATGTTCAATTTTTAATTTATATATTTTTTATTTTGGTGAATATTTGGTTTCTGAGATGTTAGGGGTTTGATTGTAGAGTTCACCAGCTTTGATTTGCACTATAGAACATAGATTTTCATGTACAAAATGGAAAGATGGGATGTTGGCCGGAGTTTGGCCAGTGTTCAATCGATTTTGACCGGAGAAATCGTTGTTGGGATCATTTTGGCTAACTGGTTGTTGGACTGAAGTGTTGGTGTGATTCGCTATGAAAACCCCTCAAAAATCACCTCAAACGGTGAATATTTGAGTCTCAACGGAACATGGCCGGAGTCCGGGGAACTCGCCGGATTCTGGGAATTTTCCGGCCAGTTCATCCCGACCCGGATTGTTCCTCGTGACCCGATTTCAACCCGGTTTTAAAACCCGGTTTTGATCCACAATTGTCAGAGATAGATTTCTGACAAATGATTCTGAGAACTATTTTATTTTTATTTTATTTTTATTTTATTTTAATTATAAAATCAGTTTTATTTATTTTATAAATTGATTAATTAATTATTTAATTAATTGATTAATATTACAAATAATTCTGAAATATTTTCTAAAAATCAGATTTGATTATTTTCTTAATTATTTATTACTTATTTAAAAATGATAATTTATTTTGATAATTAATCAAATAATTTTCAATAAATCATAATAAATTTAATTTAATTCCAAAAATTATAGAAAAATTATTTTTAATTCTGATTTTTCCTAAATAATCATTTAAAAATATTTTTAGGGTTTAATAATTAGTAATAATTATTTATAGTGAATAATAAATTGATTTATCTGTGTTTAATTGATATTAATTAAACCGTTTGTCCGATTCGAGCGAAACGAAAGTCCTTTGACATAGAAAAATAATTTATTTTCATTAAAAAATATTTAAACCTAATTTCTTTTAGAAACTAGTTGACTTTTGATATTTATTTAATTGTGAGCCCAATCGCGTATAGAGACGAGTCTGACAAATCCAGAAAAATAGGAAACGAGCCAGATAATGACCAGTTAAGTGAATAGCGAGTCGATTTTGATTCTAAAAATTATTTTAAACCTAAAAATGACTATATGGCTTATGTGCTTATGTGTATTATGTGGTTACTCGAGTCTTGCTTGTTAATAAATAATATACGAGTCAATGATGTTACGACCGGTATCTTCGTGTAATATTATTTTTGGATTTGGTATAATATTAAAGCCGAATGAAAATATATTCAATGATTGTACATTTGTGTGAGTGCAAATTTCTGCATTATAAATTTGCTTTATGTAGTATATGATTTTTCAAAGCAAGAGTTTATTTAATTTCTTTATTTTTGATTTATAAGGAATATTCTAAGCCTTGGAAAAATTTTCTTTTAAAAGGTATTTTGTTCACAAATTTTGAAAATGATTTTATAAAGTCTCTAAAAATCCAAGTTATTTTATGGTATAAATTTTATAATTTTTGAACTTGTATTTTATTTTATAAAAATAAATCATTATAAATTTTAATTGTCATATTTAGCAAATTACAAGAAAGCCCTTACATGCAAACCACCCTCTCATTCTTTTCAAGGACAAAGAGGACAATTCCAACCCCACTAACTCTTATTTTTCTAGCCAATTTCCTTCTTTACCCTTGCATGCAAATTGAACCAAGTTCAAGTGGAAGGCTAATCATGTCAATTCCTAATTCCACTCACTTTTGCCAATACAAAAACCATAAAATAAGCAAAGACATGATCATTTCACTTCACTCACCACCACACTTTCTCCTCCCTCCCTCCTCCCTCTCTCACTCTCGGCTTTTAGCCGAAACCCCCCTCCCCATTTTTTTTCTTCATTCCTCAACCAAGCTTCTACTCTTTACACAAGTAAATGTTACTTCACATACCATGATCACTCATATTTCAAAGAGTTTTGAGTAGAAAGTTTAAGTTTAAAGGTTGCATGTAAAGGTTTTTGTGAAACTCAAAATACAACCTTGATTCTTGTGAGTTTAGGGTTGTTTTGAGAGGACTACAAGGAATGGATAAGTGCCAAGTCTTGATAAGAAAACTCTTGATGATTAAATGGCCCTTCCCATCCATTTCATTCGGCCATGACCATATGGGAGCCGAATGAATGGTCCTTGAGATCATTCTTGTTGTTTTGCTCAAATTTTTGCATGTTTATGTGATAATGACTTGAATTTTGTGGTGAAAATTTGATAAAACTCCTTGCATGCTAAGTGATCATCTAGGTATAGCTCATGCTAGGCTTGCAAGTCAATTTTATGGTAGAATATATGTAGAAAATGTGTTGTTTTGGTTTGCAAAACCCGAGGACATGCATGCATGTGGATTTCTCTTAGAATGTTGTAAGATTTTGATCATTTGGAAAGATTTGTTAGTGAGCCTTAATTTCAGTAGGAATAATGTGTTAATATTGATTTATGCTTCTTGTTGCATGGTAATAATTCGTGGTTATCTTTTATAAAATGCATATCTTGTGGTTTCAAAAACTTAATGATTGGTGAGTTGAGAAATGTGATCTCTTTTATTTTGCCATAATTGTACCTAGGTAAGGATGATCTCACCCAAGGTTATTTTGAGAATAAGGGAGTTAGTTCAGTAGATTACCATGTATAAGTCTTGGTTTAATTATTGGGATGTTGGTAATTGAGTTTGTCAAGTCAAAACCTTGGAGTAATGAGAGTTATAGTTTCTGCAGAAATCAGTTTAGTACCCTGAGGTTTAGAGTGAGTTTTGACCATATCATTGATGTGCACTTTGAGGCCCAAGCCACAAGAAGTTATTATTGGGAGTATATAAAAGGTTTTAGGAGTTGGTTGGAGGTTTGCATGTCATTTGATTAGGTGCACAAGTAGAATAACAAAATCTGTCCAGCAGGGGACAGTTTTGTTGCAACTTAGAAATAGGAAGATTTGACCATGTCATGGGTAGGCCCTCATTAGGCCATATTGGGCCTTAGTTAGAGGGAGTGTCAAAGAAGTTTTTCCAACCATAGTTCATAGGATATGAGTTAGAACCATGTGTCACAAGTTAATTTAAGTCAGGGCATTTTCTGCCCAGAAAAACAGGGGAACCTTGGACTTTTAGCTTAGGCCCAAGAAGGCCCAAGCCAGGCCCATGAGCCACATCAAGTTTGTGAGATGTCCTTAGGTAAGGAGAGTCTTGTGTAAAAATTTTGAAGGAAAACTTGTAGTTTAAGAGTGCCTAATGCACTGAAGAAACTATAGTTGTCATTCTGAAATTTGCACCAGTGAGCGCTTTCACTTATCACATAGTTTTAGAACACTTAGAAGTGAGTATTAGGTCGACCACCATAGTTGTAAGATGGTATAAGGTCAGTAGAGCTAAAGGCACAAGTGAGGGTCAATAGGTTTTGGATAATTTAGGAAAGGCACATCGAGTTAGGAAGCCAAAATTAGAAGACCTTGTCTAGTTTAGCGACCAAGTGACATAAGATGTGAGTCGAGATCATCCAAGCCTAGTGTTGCATTATGGTATATATGGTGTTATTTGTTGTTAATATATGATATGTGAATATGTGGCTATGTGTGTACTTTTGTAATTTAAATATAAAATTAAGTGTGTATAGGCCTAAGTGCCATCCGTGTTTAATTTCAAGTTGTAAATAGGTTAAGATGGTAAGAATATATTATAATGAGGATTACTATTATTATGTAGGATCTCGAGACGAGGGAAAACTTGCCATAAAGGTCGAGTGAAGCTCCAGTTGCTCCTACCAGTCAGACCAGACCAGCCTTTCTCAAGGCAAGTGATTCAACTTGACCTTCGTATTTACTATAAACAGTTCATATATATATTGATGCAATTATCCTGAGTCATTTTGATATGTTTTAAGTCAAGCGTATCTTTTGTTTATCTTTGAATTATATAGAAATGCCATGAACCCTCGAGTATATATTGCAAGTAGTTCAAAAGCCTTTTCATGATAGTTAAATGCCATGATAAAATGAAGAGTTGATATATTACTTGATTGATCCTCTTGATTAATATGCTGATGATTCCTAAGTATTGATATCTCATCCTGATACTTGAATCCCTATAGAACCTTACCTTGAACCCTGAAAGTCAGAAACTTATCAAAGTGATCCCTCATTGATTGATACCCCTCTTTCTTATCCTAAATCTTGACAACTCTGATATATCCTGAGCTAAAGAATCATTTCTACATACCTTAACACCCACAGTATTCATGAAGCTTATCTTCTTGATGATCCAACACCTGTACCTTGACGAGAAACCATTGCTTTAAGCCCAGTTTGGCATTACCCCTTTATATTATCCATTAGTCTCACTAAATTTTCCTGTCCAAGTTCTGACATATGAAAACCTTTTGGTTACCCTAATAGAGTAAAATTTTGTAAATCATGGCCCTGAGATTTAGTACCATATTTCCCGTGTTTCGAGTTGATCTATAATCCCTTAATAAAAATGTTTACTGTTAAAAGAGATTTTGTTATAATTCGGCATCAGTTTTTAAAATAAATAAAATATGGGTTTTCAGTCCCAAAGGGGGATAAATGTTTTCCTTGAATAGTGGATCTGGACTGAGATGCGAGTCCTTTCTACACTTATATTAGGCTTAAAAGTTGCCTAGGGATTCCCGTTAATGTTTTAGAACCCAGCGAGGTTCGGGATTACTTCGCGGCTGATCACCGGCTGTAGTCCGTAGCGTCATAAAATGATTTTGATTAAGACATGATTTTAAAGTTGTTTTGATACAAGCAAAATGATGTCATCTCACATAGTTTTATCTCTCGTTACCATTGGTTATGTCTTTCCATTGTCATTCTTTAATGTATATCTCGATTTATATTTTGTGTCGTACTGTTAGCACTTGTTGAGCATTTGGCTCACTCCTTGCTTTACCCTGATATTACAGCTAGCAGCTATGGTTAGATTCAAGCAGACTGCCCGTAAGACCTGTGATGTTGATGCTTATATTCGAGCTCAGGTAGAATAAGTAATAATAGTTTGTGTGAGGACTCGGTACTTTTAATCAGATTTAATAGTTGGTAATGTTGGGCTGTTCCAAACCCTAAACTGTAAGATCTTGGAGTTGGTTGTGTATTCTTCTTTTAAAATGTTGTAATAGTTATATTTAATTTGCTGTTTAAGTTAGGGGCGTGACAAATGATACGCGTATGGGTAGACAATAGGAGCTACGTGAAGTCGGTTTGAGACCCGATTGAGATACGAGATGACTAAATCAGTCTATTTCTTTGATAGAAGCAAAGCCAGTAAGGCGGATTGAGCCGGTGATAGACGAAGGTGAAATACTTGGAGTAAATCGCGTGAAAGGCAAGTTTTTCCTGTATTCTAATTTCAGAATATTGACGTTTCTTCAGATTCTTATCATATTTGCACTCTTTTGATCCTAATTCATAAACACTGATACACAATTGCTATTCTCTTGTTCACATTTCATTTTGATTCTTGATTTCTTATTTTTCTTTGAATTTCCTATTCATATTCCAATAGTTACACATAAATATTGTTATATTCTGGTGATTAGAATATATCAAAGCATACCAATTGTTCCGGTTGCTACTCCATGAACTGGATAGTGATGTTTGGGGTTAAGTTTATACTTGATCCTAAGGACTGGGACATAACCAGATACTTGATATGGGCCATAGAGCCTGGGTACCGACTGGATCTATATAGTGAGATATAGATCTGTACTGTATCCTGGCTGATCAGCAGGGTATAGGTGCGAACTTGTGTCCAGTTTAGTTCATTTATATTCACCAATAATGGCCTTTGTTCTTTTCTCGCAGGGTTATATCTTTGCAGATGTAATCAGATTACTGATTCATTTAAATTGCTTTAACACTGTTTATATATTGCGGATTTGTTGAGCAATTTTTGGCTCACCCCTTTCTTGTTGTTATTCACCTTATTGTTTTCAGTTAAGAAGGAAAATGGAATCTATCAGGACTCGAGTAGTAAAGAAGCGAGTCAAGCCACGGAACCCTCTCATACCCAAGGTATTGATTCCAATCCAGGAAGAAAGCTTTGAGTTGCCTGAACAGGTGGAGTGTAGGTAGTTAGTGTGTGTGTTTGAATAAAGATGAACGTAGTTTAAAACTGGTTAGACAATAGTTTGTAATAAAGAGAGTTTGTAAGATTTTGAATTTGGTTTGTAATAAAGTAGTTAGTGGTTCTTATTTTCATACTTCAACCTAAAAAGATCCTGGTTTGTAATAAAGTAGTTAGTGGTTCTCTGAAAAATAAGCTTGCTTAGTTAATTGTTCTACTTGCTATACTTGGTTTATATATCACCAAGTTACATGATAATAAGACAAGACAATAAAACAAAGTTTATCTAGTTTAAAATCATACTGCTTCATTACTTTTTCCAATATCTTTGACTGTCTTCATAATTGCATGGAAATGGTAATGCTTCTTTATTCTCAAATTCCTGCTTAACAGGCTGCCACATTCTTTTTGCGAACACCCAACGCATGTGACTGTGTTGTCACTGTCAACAAATATTTGAATTTGATCATCCGTCGGGACTATGTTTGTCATCTGTCGGGAGCTATGTTGATCATCCGTCAGGAGTCTTGTAGATCATCCGTCAGGAGTCTATCTGCCACTTGACTCTATTTTACTTATACAGAATTATAAGAAATCTCATATTTACAATTAATCAACCTATTATGCATATCAATCTAGTAGTCAACATGAATTACAGAACCCTAAGCAATCTACTTGACTAATACATGTTGTTTGTAGAAATGTGCTACAGTACTTATTTGTTACATAAGCTACTCACTCGATGGATGTCAATTTGTCATCCGTCGGGACTATAAAATTCATCCGTCGGGACTATATTAGATCATCCGTCGAGTGCTACAAAATTTACTAAGTTAAATCTACTAAGGTATTTTATTTAACTTGTTAGGAAATGAATAACACATAGGGGGAGGGGTGAATATGTGTTACTATTTTTGTGCTTTTCTTGAATGTTTATGGTTGAACAAAGTAAACTAAATCTTGTAATGAAATGTGTTCATGCAGAATTTAAGCTTGCGGAAAATTAAGAACACGGATCTTCAAAACTCACTTAATTTTATATTAAAATTAAGGCTGTTTTGCTATAAAATTTTTAGGCTCTTTGTTGATAAAAAGCTTAGCTTATCCTTGAGAGTGTTAGAAGAAATTTGATCTAAATTGTTACTTATAACTAAAAGACCAGTGTTAACTTTATAACTTAGTTAACTGCTAGTTTACACAGTGTACAATAAACCATGCTATTAGTTTTTCTAAACTGTCACTTGTCATTTCTATTTATAGAAAAGTAGATCTTCCATTTCTGGCTTAGCATATCTTTAGCATCCCGTGTTCACTTTGATCTTTCTTTATCAGTTAATATTTACCATTGATCTTGCACATTCTTCAAGCTGCTTTTTGTAGACTTGTCAATCCAGCTGGTTGGATTATTTGTTGATTGTTAATCTTGGATATTGAACTGGTCTGTGATTCTGTACTTTGAGAATTTTACTCGAGATCTTCAGTTTAGGCACATAGAGATCTTGACATCTCGATAAGTAAAATGACTTATCGAGATCTCTAATGCTCTAGTGAATTTGACTTATAGAGGTCTCTGTGTTCTCGAATGAAACTTTAGCTTGTCGAGATCTCTCAGCATCATGTCTTCACTTTGTCTTGTCGATAACTTAGAGTTATCTAGTGAATTTTGACTTATTGGTATCTCTGAGTTCTCTAGTAGACTTAGACTTATCGATAACTCAGAGTTCTCTAATGAAAGTAGACTTGCCGATAACTTTGAGTTCTTTAGTGAAGAAATGGCTTGTCGATATCTCCAATCTTCATGTCTTCTTAACTTGTCGAGATCTCCCTGAGTTCTCTAGTAGCTTTCCTAACTTCTCTATAATCCATTATGGAGTTCTCGAATGACTTCTCTATAATAATAAATCTGTGACTTGTAGAGATCTTGACTTAGAGTATTTTTCTTAAAACAACTTTTATTCTACTCCAAGCTTCTTTATAATTCTTTTGAGGCATGATCTTCTTGATCTTCTTCCAGATAGAATTCTTAGGCTTGATACTGTTTATAGAAAAAGACTCAAGTCTTCTCCTTTGACATTTTTACAGATTATAAATGTTACAAGTACAAAATACAATTAAGATCACAATACAACTTACTTAGGGTTGACAAAATGACTTAGTCTTGTTTAGATACAGGCATGTCTTGCACAACAATCTCTCCCAATTGGTGAGAAGATTGCTTAACATATATTCATGCCTGTTAACAGGACTGACCCCAAGCTTAACAGATTATGAAAAGTAACAGTTCATTATTCTCCCAAGATTAGATGTTCATTTGGCTATGATTTACACTATGACCAGGGCCACTAATAATATTGTTATCTTTAGTAATCTTTGACATTGACATCATCACTTATGTATGACAATCTCCCCCAACTTGTTCATTATGAAATTATGCACAAGTTCAGATTGATGATGTCAAAACTCAATCTAAATGCAGAAGTCAATCTTCCCAGTCTTCCCAGTGCATTTAGATTTACTCTTCTCGTCCCCTATCAAGAAGAGAGTATTATTGTATGGCAACATCCAATAGCTGTTTTTGCATTTAGATATATTCTCCCCCTTTTTGACATTATCTTGAGGTGGGAAGAATCAGCTAGATGCATGTTGTTCAAGCTTGTGTTATTGTCCATTTAGAACAATATCTACAGCTTCAAGCTATAGTAATTTCAATAGGTAGAATAGGAGACTTATACCTGCAGAAAAAGTCTTTTAGTAACACAAGCCCTAAACTCTCTGTTCTTTTAAAATAGTCTCACTACTTTTCATTACACTAGTCTCATGACTTTTAAGAGTCAGAGTTTCCTCACAAGGATTACTAAATCCAGACACTCATCTACCTCTTCTTTTTCCAGGAAGGATCCTGCCTCTCTTATTTTCTGTTTTTCACTCAATCTTTTCTCTCATCCTCACATGAAAGGATCAAATATTGTTTGACCTATAAAAATAAGAGGTGAATGGGAAGAGTTGTCTGTGATCATATGATTAGAGGTGATCCATATAGGTCTAATCATACTTATTTCATCATAAAAGTAGATATGCATTTCAAACCTTGTGAGATTTTGAAGAAGTAGTTGATTAATTTAACATTGGTATGCAGCTGCATCTTTCATCAACTGTTCTCACAGTATGCTCAGTGATTCTGCCTTCATCACCATTTTGAGGTAATGGTTCTTGTGTGGATGGAGATTCAAGAGTTGTTGTCTAACTTTGACATCCAGGTTCTTGTGTACTATATTCCAATGTTTGAATTTTGAGCTTCTGTTAACACTGTTTGTTGTGCAGTTGTGTCATGTTTTTCAATAGATTCTTCCTTGTCTTCTATATTATATGAAGTATAGATTCTTGTGGAACATGGATCAGAGAATGATGTTACTGCTATGCCCCATTAAGACATAGGTTCTTGTGTGCATGATCAAGGAAGTAAGAATCTTTTGATTGTCTCATCTATATGTCCAAGAGTAATCTCCTTTACTCTTTTTTAACTTTGCTGTTGTAGGAACTTTTGACAGCTTTCCTTAACAAATCCTCCCTAAGGTTGACATGACAGGTTGATGAGCTACTGTGAAGACCATTAACAGATGAAATTCTGGTCCTTTCTTTGGAGATGAATCAGAATATCTTGTAGCATTTCTAATTTAGTAAGCACAAGTATCCTCTTCATGAATTCTGAAAGTTTTAAATAAGCATGAGGATCTTGGCTTATTACATCCTTCTTTTCTCAAAAAACAAACCAAATGAAGAACATTTTGCGAGGTTTCTGTCCTTTTGTAAAATAGGTTCCTTTTGAGAGTTACCTGAGTGGGATTGTGTTTGAGTTTATATTTGTGTTATTGTGCCTGGGTGAACTATAGTTTGGATGTGAAAGATGTATTAACTGCAGTTTAGCACAAATGCCCGTTGGGTGATCCATAGATCTCAGAAATCTTGTAATTAACAAGTTTCTTGCAATTTTTAGGCAAATTCAGAGAATTTTACAAAAATTTGATTTTCAAAGATGTTGACATACAAAAGTTAACAGATTTAAAACATAAATCAAAAGTGATTTTGTATAATATTCTACTTTAGTTATCCATTGATATGTCTGATGTATCAGATGAACTCAAATATGTTATCTCTGCTTCGAGTGATTTGTCTGAGTTTCCTGTTGTTGTCTTGAAGAAATTGTGTTTACCCTGTAGTTAGACTAACATATTCCACATTTGATCAAAAATATGCACATAAGCACGTAAATGTGTCAATAAGTCTGAATAATTATAGACACAGTATGTCAAAAGTATTTTGCTGAACATAATTTATGAATTAAATTATTCTAGTTTTCCATACTTTTTGCTCCTTTTGATCTGTTATTTATTAACTTCATATGTTTAAAAAATTCTAAGTTGAAATATGTATCTAACTTAAAAATTCTAAGTTAAAAATTCTAACTTAAAAATTCTAAGTTAAAAAATTCTAACTTAGAATTTTTAAAAAATTCTAAGTTGAAATATGTATCAAGAAGTTTGGGTATTTATAGAAAAAGTAAATGACTTATCGAGAACTCAAAAATAGACATTTGGAGTTTGTCTATCCAGAAGCCATGTTAAGAAATGAAGTACATATCGAGAAGTCATTTTAAATTACACTTTTAGAGAACTCAAAATTGACTTATCGAGATGTCAAATAAATACCCAGTTTGTCCAAAAAGTGGACTGAATTAATTCCAACTTTTATTTGAATAAATTCAAAAATAAAAATCAGAATGAATTTTCCAAGCGTATTTTACCAAAATAATTTATTGATTTAAATTATCTCAGTTCTGAGTTATTGATAAGTCAACAATTATACTTGTAGAGAACTCTGTGAACTATCATTACTAGAGACTCTTCAAGGACTTATTGATAGGTCATTGTTAAGCCTATCGAGGAGTCACTCGAGAAGTCAGTAAATTGACTTAGTGAGGACTCACTCGAGATGTCCTAGAATGACTTGTCGAGAAGTCAATTTTGACTTATCAAGAACTCAGTTCTCTATATACTTTTGGTTTCTAAAATTCTACCTTGTGTTGATTTTACATATTAAGGATGTAAATAAACAACTGAGCAGTTTACTTAGAATTTGAAAAACTCGATATCTCTGAGTTCTCTAGTAGACTTAGACTTATCGATAACTCAAAGTTCTCTAATGAATATAGACTTGCCGATAACTCTGAGTTCTCTATTGAAGAAATGACTTGTCGATATCTCCAATCTTCATGTCTTATTGACTTGTCGATATCTCCTTGAGTTCTCTAGTAGCTTTCCTGACTTCTCTATAAGCCATTCTGGAGTTCTCGAATGACTTCTCTATAACATTAAATCTGTGGCTTGTAGAGATCTTGACTTAGAGTATTTTTCTTAAAATAGCTTTTATTCAACTCCAAGCTTCTTTATAATTCTTCTGAGGCATGATCTTCTTGATGTTCTTCCAGATAGAATTCTTAGGCTTGATACTGTTTATAAAAAGGCTCCAGTATGCTCCTTTGATATTTTTACAGACTATAAATGTTACAAGTACAAAATACAGATTAAGATCACAATACAACTTACTTAGGGTTGACAAAATGACTTAGTCTTGTTTAGATACAAGCATGTCTTGCACAATAATCTCTCATAATTGGTGAGAAGATTGCTTAACATACATTCATGCCTGTTAACAGGACTGACCCCAAGCTTAACAGATTATGAAAAGTAACAGTTCATTATTCTCCCTATATCAGATGTTCATTTGGCTATGCTTTATACTATGACCAGGGCCACTAATGATATTGTTATCTTCAGTAATCTTTGACATTGACATCATCACTTATGTATGACATAACTTATCATCAAGTTCACAACATATTCCCAACGATCTCCCCCAATTTATGTCTACTAGAATTGTAGGCATAAATTAAGAGAAAGTTGATGATAACAAAACACCCTAAAAATACAGATTAAAAAGTAGTAGATAAAACTGACAAGTGCTGCAATTTTTATTGAAAATTGAACAAAGCAAAGTGTATAAAGAATTCTCACAATCATTTTCAAGGTTCTCCTCTAGCCTGAGCAGATGATTCTATTTCCTTGATTGTCTGGATTTCTTCCCAAGCTTCCTGTTATTTTCTTCTATTTGATTCTGGAGTTGTCTGTGGAATTCAGATCCATTGCGTTCGTTCCTGCTGCTACAGATTTGCATCCTTCTGAGTATATTGCACGAGTGAGGATTGTTGCACAGGTGGTACCTGTAGACATGTAAAAAGGAGCATTGTACCATTAGCTATACTTACTCAAGACTAATAATAGTCAAGATTTCAATCAAATAAAATTTTGTTTTTAGCAGTTAGTCACTCGCAAAGACGCATCTATTCTGACACTCTGTCTCAAAACATCACCATCTTTTACTTCGCTAAATCTTTGATCTGCTACTCATGCAGTGCTACAACCCAATGTTCCATACTATTCATCTCTAGTCTTCAGCCATTCCATCTGGTCTTGATCGTCTTGAAAGACTCGTATCTATAATTAAAATATACAACTTTAATTTTCTAAATGATAATTACTCGACGAATTACACATCAAAATCCTATCGTCTATGTTAGGTCACACACACTGTAGAAGGGGGTTGAATACAGTGTTTACTACAATCAAATCGAATATAAGAACTCAAGTAACAGAAAACATATTTTATTCAACACAATAAACTCTGTTACAATATGAAACTGTCCTCTCTCAATGATGAACAAATTATCACGAGAGCTGCTAGGGTTACAATGAATAATAACTTCGATAATGATAACACTTATAGTGTAAACCCTATGCCTGTGTTTATATACTACACAGTTACAAGATAAATTCTAATTGATATGGAATATTATTCTGCTTCCTAAAATATATCAACTAGTTATCTTTTCTTCCAAGTATTCTATTCTTCATAGAATTCTTTCTTCATGCATAATTCTTTCTGTCTTAGTCTCGATCTTCTTTCCTTTCAATCAGCCGCCTGCCTTATCTGAAAATCATCTTAAGTCCTGATATTATCTCCTGATAAATATCTTCTGATAACTTAAGTTCTGATAACTTAAGTTCTGATATATTAAGTTATGTCTTCAGTATAAGTGTTGATTTCCAGTTAAGTACTGATTTGTCCTGTTAAGTAAGATCTGAAAACTAAACATAAATTATATTACACATGACATTATCAAATATATCTAACAATCTCCCCCAACTTGTAAATTAGCATAATATACAAGTTCAATAGATATTTGACGATGTCAAAAACATTAAGTACAAATGCATGAGAATTTGACTAGATAACTACAACTTACAGTCCTTTTAGCTTTACCATCTTAAGGTCTGATAATAGCTTCAGTCTGTATACACTTCAGAATTTAAGCAGTTGTAGATCTTTGACTTGGCTTCAATTTCTGATCTCTTTGATGTCAGGAGTTGTTCTGAGATAGTTTTTCAACAAACATCTCTCAGCATATTCAAGTTCATTAACCATCCTCCTTTTAGCATTTATCAATTCAGCTGTATCTTCACCAATTTGAAAAATAGCTGCTCTGAGATAATTTATCTTAGCTTTTCTTATCTCCTGATCTAGTCTGATCAGATATGCCTTGTCAGACTCTAGATTGAATTCCACATCCTTATAACCCAGAAAAGTAGTTATAATCTTAGCAGAGTTAGGCTTCATTTCGACAATATCACCTTTGTGATCTCTGTACTTGGGACAATATGTGTTGTTAGACTTTACAGAATAAAGCTTCTTCTGTCTTTGAATTTGAGACTTTAAATAACATGCAGCACTATCTATTAATCTGTCTTTCACTTGAAGTAGAAATAGAACATGTTCCAATTCCTAAAAATACTTCAGTGGTATAGCATTCTGCCTAATCTGGTATACCCTTCCATCTATCATAAAATATAACAAGATATGTTCTTTCAAAAAGGTATAGTAAACCATTTGTACAGATTCAAGTCGATTCAATCTTTCAGGAGTTACTCCAACACCTGGTTCACTTAAGGAAGTTGGATCATTGGTAGTGTTATGTACTCTTCTTTCATCAGAACTACCCAATCCAGATTTATCTCTTGCTTCCTTTCCTGTAACAACTCTTACTTTAAAACTACTTGTTGCAGTCTTCAAAGGTTGAGCCTGTTTAGCTTTGGTGAATCCTGTTAGGAGTATCTTTGAAGGTTTAACATGAGCAATGTCAGAGGTTTCCTTTTTCTTATCTTCTGATATCAAGCCAACTTTAGCTATGTCAGAGGTTGCTTGATTCACTGTCATATCAGAACTTACTACATCTTGACTCTGAACAACATGATCCATGTCAGAGGTTGTTTGAAAAATCTTCTTTTGCATCAGAGTAAGATTAGTATCTTCTTCATCATCAATTATTTCTTCATCCATGACTGGCATATAAACCTTTACAGGTTCATCAACTTTTTCTTTGCCCTTGGACCTTGGATCAATTTCCACTTGTGATTTGGCTTTGGTTGCCTCAGAACTTGTTCTTTCCTTTATCATAATACCCTTAGGCTTTGGAAATTTCTTTTCAACAACAGAAGATTTAGATTTTGTCTTGACACCTTCTGCTTTGAGTCTAGCTTCTTCTTCCTTTAGACTCTCAAAGTCCATTCCTGGATTTTCTTTAAGAAATAACTGCTTTGAAATTTCTTCATCAAGTTCCAGATGTTCACCAGAACTTATCCTTTTACCAGTATCAGAACTTATTCTTCTCCCAGTATCAGAACTTGTGTAATAACCCAAAATTTTAAATTTTTTGTAACCCTTATGAATAGTGTTTTTGCTGATTAAGCTGAATAAGAAAACTTTTCATGCCACACTATGTAGGGGTTCTTCTATTATTATTCTGAGATCTTATTAGTACTCTATATGGTATATAAGTGTATATAAAGATCGTCAGAATCTAAATTCGAACACTTTGATTTTTCCCGAAAATCCACCAGATACCGAAAGAATTGAGTATAAGGTAACAGGATAAAAAGGATTTAAATTCAAGGATTATAAGAGAAGGTCATAAAAGGAATATAATGTATTGAGAAAGGTTAAGGAAACCCAAGTAATAAGATCCCGGGTATGATCCCTCAAACGATAAACGAGAACGAAAGTTAAGCAAACCGTATAACAGATCAGCGGTCATTAGCCAAGTAATTAGGAGCTAATCAAAGAGATTAGTGATGATGATGTCATCACACCAACAAGAAGAGGACAAGTGTGGGAAGATGACATAGGAGGATGACATAAGCATGATCAAAGGGAAGGAAGTGTTGGTTGATTATAAACCACAAAAATTTTACCATGGTTAAAAGGTAATTAAGCAAAACAAAAACAAAACAACCAATAAAACAAATTACAAATCGCAAAAACACATTTTGACTTCACCTTTTCAAGAAGAAGCTTTCGGCTTCATCTCCATTTCAAAGAAAGAAAAACTCAAATTCAAGTTCCAAGCTTTGTTAATTAGTGAGGTAATTATCTAAGATTCCTTGTACATAGATATAGATATCCAATAAGTCTAAGCTTCAAATTTCTTCACAATATCTTCCTATAATTCATGGAAGAAGAGAGTGAATAGTGTTTTTCAAGAACTTGAAATTTTGATCTTGTGTTTTTGTTTAGATAAAGCTTTAGTAAGGATTTTCCAAGGTTGTTTCAAGCTCATTACATACTCCTACTCACAAGAAAGGTATAATCTCTTAACCTAGCATTATTATTGAATGTTAAGAGCTTATTATGAGTAGTATAGTTCATGAGAGGCATGATTATTGAATATTTAGAGATTGGTTGGTTTTGTAATGTTTTTCGAGTTGTAAATCTTGATGATTAGTTAAGGAACTTAAATAAGCTCTTAGTTCATGATTGAGAAGTAGTATAAATTGGCAATATTGAGATGTTGGGGCTGTTATAGTATTGTA
The DNA here is from genome assembly GCF_009905375.1 of Apium graveolens. NCBI lineage: Eukaryota > Viridiplantae > Streptophyta > Magnoliopsida > Apiales > Apiaceae > Apium > Apium graveolens. Next base: position 87,778,615 of record NC_133653.1, on the reverse strand, counting down.
TGGATGGAGTTTGGTTGTAGTAATGATTGTGGATTGATTGTGGATTGATTTGGAGTAGTATAAAAATTGGTAATCGCGTAAACATAGTCGTCGTAATGCCCGATTTACTTTAGACTGTTTTTGTTCTTAACATCAGGACCCGTGAACTCATGTTAGGTTTTGACCATTGCCATGATTAGGTAGTTCATGTTACAAGCTTCATTTTGATATGTGGTTCGCTTGAATCCGATGTACGGTTTAGGAGAAACAACTGTTTTAAGTAACGACGTTTCGCGACCGAACCATTACCCCTCACCTTACTTTGAAACCTTGGTTAAGGCCCTTAAATGACTAATTGGATTATGAAACAATTATGTAAAGTGGATTAGGCAGTTGGTAGGGTATTCGCGAAAGAATCGCCTTAAAACTCTTAATGGTTAAATTATTAAAAATGGTGGAGCCGAGAGTACTCGAGCGACCTAAGTGAATCGTTAAGCGCAAAAGCGAACGTTAGGGTCTAATTGGTTAAAGTATAGATTCTTAAGCGACTTTGGTTTAATTCCAACTTATATGATGTTTATAGGTTACCAGACTCATCCCAGGACTTTTACCACCCCCAGTCGCTCAAGCAAGTTTTCTACCCGTTATACTATTGTTGTGATGTAAATATATGTATATGCATTATCTTGTTATAAGTGCATGGTTGTTATTAGCAAATCTTGTGATATATTGGAGCATGCTGATATGGTATATATGCATGTCTGTTTCATAATCTTGATATCTCTTTATATTTAAGAGATATAAAGAGGATCCTCCTTTCGAAGGGGATTTAAATACTCGCTCAAAACCTGAGGGATCCGGCTCTGTGGTATATTTTATATTCGCAACAAGGTTGCTGTTTTGATAAACAGTTTGATTACTTGCCCAATGTTTGGGGAGTAAGCCCGTCTAGTTGAGTCGGCATAAGCGACAGGCCGGGGTACGATCTATCAAAGTGTAAGTGGCTGGGTGGCAGTCCATCAACGCGTAAGAGGTCGGGTGGCGGTCCAGACAAGGTCCTAATACGACCAGGGTGATGATCGGTGGGGGATTCATCTATCTACTAGTAGAAAATGTTACTTATTGGTATCTTTGCCTGATCAGCAAGATATCGGGTTTATGCCAAAATTCTTTTCTTTCTAAAATTCATTGGATATTGCAAACTTTGTTCATACCTTACATAACAGAGGTTTCCAGGAAATGTATAAGAGATATATATGTGGATATATATATATCGGGACTAAATAAAGTATCTCGTAACTTCATTTCAATCAATAATATTTCAAAGATTGAATTTATTCAAGTCTTAACTTGTGGTCTCATCTATGGGATGAACTTCAAAAACTTATTATACTTTGAACAGTGGTAGTTCAAGTAGTTTTCTAAAATGGTATAAGTATAGTGAAGTAATTGGTAACTTCATCTTCCCTTAAGCTTATATCCAGTAAGTAATTACCTTACACTTGATAAAGGGTTCTAGTAAGTTATCCATTTAGATACTTGCATTATTGTTTACACTATATAATATCTTGCGAGCTGTAATGCTCACTCTTGCTTCATTTCTTCATCATACAACAACAGTTAGGAAAGATGGCCAGACTCAAGCAGACCCAGCGCAAGCGCGTGGGAAGCATCTCGCGTCTTCCCGTTGATATCGTAGCTGCTATAGTTGCAGAGGTAGATCTATTTGTAGATCATGCATTCTATTTTTTGGAATTAATTATGTATAATTATAACTTGTGGCAGATAATGGCAATTAACTGTAAATTTATCAAGTAATCATTTTGGGTTGTAATAACTTTTAAATTGTAGATTCAAGGACTTGTACTTATTCAATTTCATCTCTGAGACTATAACGTGTTGTGGTGTATGTTAGTGTGGGGTCACAGCATGAGGTTATTTATTATTAATTAAGTTAAGTGATATTGTGGAAAGAAAGACCGTGACGACCCGGATCCCCGACCCCGGATCTGGGGGTGTTACATCTTGTTCCTTGACATGTAATTCTAGATTTACTTGATGAAAATCCTTTGCCTTGACCTTGACCTCTACCCTTGTTAGAGTTTCCCTGGTCATCATTTCTATCATCCTTTCCTTTCAGTGTCTGAATATATTTGCATTTGGACTTAATCACTTTCTCCCCCTTTTTGGCATCAGCAGGTAAAAGAAGAGAGACAAGCAATTCCACTGAGGATTGGATCTCATTGAGTTAATTTTGGTGAGAAGCTTGATTCTTCAGAATTTCTGCAATTTGAGTTTGTTGCTTCTCCTGAGTTTTCTCAATGTAGGCAATTTTGTCAAAGGCTGGCTTGAAAAATCTGTTCTTTTCAAGTTTCACATTCATATCTTGCTGGATCAAAGTTTCTTGAATTTTATTCACCTTGGCATGAGTTGTCGAGTGTTGACCTTGAAGGTGCCTAGTACTCGATGTAGTAACTCTCAACTGTGCCTTGAAATCATCATTTAACATCATTTCATCAGCTTTTACCAGATGCTCAGCAAGAATCTTTTCAGAAGGAACAAAACTAACTGTGTTCCATTCTTTAGTCCACTCCTTTCCTCTAGAAGTTTCACTCCAAGGTACTGGTGCTTCCCCTGTAACAAACTTCTTGACTAAATCAGCTTTATTAACGGTTTGTTGAGGTGCATGTCCTGATGGACCAGCTGCATCAGCATCTAAATTAGCAGCAGCTTCACCAGTAGTTTCTTCATTGGCAGCATCAGAACTTGTAGATCCTGCAGTATCAACATCCTCTGATAAAATAGCAGTATGTGAGGCTATAGAGGCTTCAACATCATCCTCTAAATTCTGATCTGCAGCCAGGTTCTGATCAACATCCAAAATTGATGTTGTTGGTGGAGTGAGCTGAATTGGTGGAGCTTCCAAGTACAAAACCTCAGGCACAATCAAGTTATGAACATCAATTTCAGCACTTGTACCTGGTTCTTCAGTATGTACTGGATCAACTATAGGTGACATAGGAGGTATAGGCATTCTGTCTTGAGCAGTTTCTAGTTGTGCAGAAGGAAGTGATTCAATAACAATTGGTTCCGTTGAGATCAGAGATTCCTGATCCCCTTCCTTAGCTGCTTCCACTACATCCTCCGAATCTGACTCAACTATGTCCCTTTGAGCTCTCTATTTCTTTAATTTCTTCAATGGTGGAGACACTGTAGGAGCTTTATCATCAGAATTTAACTTTCTAAGCCTTTTGAGGGGCCTAGAACTCCTAGTTACAGTATCTTTCTGAGAAGAAACCTTCTAAGCTTCTACAACAACAGAATCTGATATGGAAACCTGTTCCTCAGTATCTGATTCATCTCGCAGAATAATTGTCCTTCTCTTCTGTTGAGGCTGAGGTAATTTCTTAGTCCTCTTGGGTTTGGAAGATGAAGGCTTCACTGTAGGATCTGAAGGTTGAGGTTGAGAAGTTTGAGGTGTTTGTGTAGAGGTGGTAGGTGCTGATGGATGAGGTTCTGATGGTTGGACATCATGATATAGTTCAGTGTATTTAACTGGATCGTATTAAGGCTTGTTTGACAGATAAAGTAACTAGGAGGGGTCGTAACACAGCCTTCTTATTATCAGAAGATAATATGTCATTAAAAGCTCTTTTAGCTAGTCTGAATGATGAAATTAATTCACTAGCTGATTGGGGCTTATCATCACAACAAAAACTATAGATAAGCTGACAGAATCTAGCAAAGTAAACAGTATTTCTGTCTTCTGTCATTCTATCCCCAATAAAACCTAAGACAACACTTGTATAATCAAAATCAGTTTGATTTATGAGAGCATACCCGATTTGTTGGCTGAATATGGGGATTGCATCGAAATTAGAACATTTGTTTGCAAAAGCTTTGGTTATGCAGTCAAAGAAGAAACTCCATTCCCTCCTTATGTAGGATCTCTTCAACTGACCCAGCTTGGCCAATGTCCTCTCATACCACAGACTGGCCATCATGTTTTGAAGATCTGGCTCTTCAACAGTAGAATAAACACAGTTCTCAGGCAGCTGCAGTGCTTGTCAAACCGTAGCCAATGTCAAGACATGCTCATCCTCCCCTGATGAAAAAATAATACTTGAGGTCCCTTGAGCACCACCATCATCATATACTCCGCTTATCCAAAACTCCAGTACTTGAGTACCAGAGACTGCATCAGGTTCGGTCAGAGCGTACCCAATATCAGAACTAGCAAGAAAGTCCTGAATAAAGTGAAGTTCTGATGGGGCTTCTGACTTGCTAAGAATAGCGGAGAAGTTATTAGGAACAAACTTAGCTCCATCAAAAATTACGTCTTTTGGTTCCATCTCTGTAAGAAATTAAGTGAATAAGAGAATGTTTGCAAAGTGTTTGTAAAAAGTCCTGAGAGAAAAACAACTTCAGAAAATAAAAGAGAGAGAGAGAGAGAGAGAGAGAGTAAAAGAGATTTAGAATAGAAAAGTAAGTAAAAGATTAGTAAATATTTTATGTCTCATATATATACTCTCTCCACTCAACATTTGTATTTTTGAAGCATGGGATACACTTTACACCTGGCACCATGTGAACATTCAGTAAACGATTAGAAAAAGAGTTAATGGGCAAGTAAAATAAGCAATAATTACCATGCACATGTAGTTTTTCAGGACATACACGTTAACCACTAACCCATACTGATTATGACCGTTTTATCTCACGTTAACCAATATACTGTAAAAATATTATCGTTTAAGTAATGACCAAAAATAAACCAAGTAAATAAATACTGCCACGTCAGCATCAAAACTTGATTATTATCAGGATTTAAAAGTCATCAGAATATGGCTCCTTAACTCGAAAAGTGAATGTTTATCCCTGTAATTCTTTACACAAATACTGATATGGTTTCATCATAACTTAATTATCAGAACTTCCATCAGAACTTGTCCTCAAAATTTATGCAATCTGAGACATAAACTGTTCATCTAAAACAACATTTATCACCACAGTAATTTTCATCATTCATATGGAGTGTAAGTGTGTGCATTAAGCTAAATATCAGACAAAGAGTAAAGTCTGATTCACTTCAGTGCATCTTAGAAATAAGGCATAACTAAGAACTTTACTCAAAATCTGTCATTATTCTGAAGTCTACTTTAGAATGAGTTCATGCATGAGTCCACCTCAACTGTTTTGTGCTCATTTTATGCATCTTTTGAAATTCTATTTTACAGTGGCTTCTCAGTGTAAGTGAGTCACGACTGCTTATCAGAATTTATGCTGCTATCAGAGTATTTCTCCAGTAATCATAGAGTGTGAAAAGTCACCAAGAAATTTTTATTTTGCTTTTCTAATGCATATTACTTAATACCAGCAATGCACTTGGGTCTTCCCTTCCACATTTTTACTCTATATCTCAAAGGAGTACCTGATTTTTATTTCTTTTCTTTTCTTTTTCTTTTGATAAGTGAGGCTTATCAGCACTTAGTAATCCATAAGATTTACGAACAACAGAACTTAACAGATAAGAAGCATTATTCTAGTTTTTGACTTAGTAATAAGATACACAAAGTAAACTTAACTAAGCTCAATATCAGAATTTGCTTGTGTTAAAGATTTCCACATAAACAATTACTTCAAACATGGGATCTTTAGTATATTAAAGACTACTAGGTCAGCATCTAGCACAGTTATCCTTATTGGATTGAATAGTCACAGAAACATTCATATCACTATCAGAGTTTAGAAATTCACATCAGACAACAATCAGTACTTAAGCGATTTTCAATTTAAGCACGGAATACACAAAGATAGTAATATTTGTAAATACTGATCATAAAATCTGATATATCAGAACATAAACTAAGCAGATTTAGAGAAAGAACCTGAAACCATTCCAAGTTCATTTACCAATCTTGTAAAAGTAGCTTCACACAGTGGTTTTGTGAAGATATCTGCTAGTTGTTGATCTGTTGGAACAAAATACAATTCCACTGTACCTTCATCCACATGTTCCCGTATGAAGTGGTACATAATGCTGATGTGCTTTGTCATTGAGTGTTGAACTGGATTACCTATCATAGCAATAGCACTTTGATTATCACAGTAAATAGGGATTTTAGAAAAGTCTAACCCATAATCCAGTAACTGATTCTTCATCCAAAGAATCTGTGTATAACAGCTTCCTGCAACAATGTATTCTGCTTCTGCAGTTGATATGGAAATTGACTTCTGTTTCTTGCTAAACCAAGAAACCAATCTGCCTCCAAAAAATTGGCAACTTCCACTTGTGCTTTTCCAGTCAATTTTGCATCCTGCAAAATCTGCATATGAGTAACCTATTAGCTTAAAGTCTGATTCTCTAGGATACCACAATTCCAGATCATCTCTACCCTTAAGGTACTTGAAAATTCTTTTCACAGCTGTTAAGTGAGGTTCTCTTGGATCTGCTTGAAATCTTGCACAAAGACAGGTAGCATACATGATATCAGGTCTACTTGCAGTTAGATAGAGTAGTGAACCAATCATACCTCTATAATCAGTAATATCTACTGATTTACCAGTATCCTTATCCAACTTAGTTGCAGTGGTCATAGGAGTGGATGCACTTGAACAATCTTGCATTCTAAACTTTTTCAACAAATTTCTGATGTACTTAGATTGACAAATAAAAGTCCCTCCTTCATTCTGCTTGACTTGAAGGCCCATAAAATAGTTAAGTTCTCCCATCATGCTCATTTGATATCTTGACTGCATCAGCTTGACAAACTTCCTATAAATTCTGTCATTTGTAGAACCAAAAATGATATCATCAACATATATTTGCACCAAAAGTAAGTCCTTTCCATGGTTGAGGTAGAACAGTATTTTGTCAATAGTCCCTCTGTTAAATCCACTTTCCAGAAGAAACTGAGCCAAAGTCTCATACCATGCTCTTGGAGCTTGCTTAAGGCCATAAAGTGCTTTATCAAGCCTGTAGACATGATTGGGAAATTTGGGATCTACAAAGCCTGGAGGTTGTTCAACATATACTTCCTCTTCCAATTCTCCATTAAGAAAAGCACTTTTCACATCCATTTGAAAGACTTTAAACTTCTTGTGAGCAGCATAAGCCAAAAATATCCTTATGGCTTCCAATCTAGCAACTGGTGCAAATGTTTCATCATAATCAATTCCCTCCGGTTGAGAGTATCCTTTTGCAACCAGCCTTACTTTATTCCTTATAATTATGCAATCACTATCAGTTTTGTTTCTAAACACCCACTTTGTACCAACAACAAACCTGTTCTTTGGTCTGGGCACTAGGGTCCAGACTTTATTTCTTTCAAATTCATTTAACTCTTCTTGCATTACTTGCACCTAATCAGCATCTTGAAGAGCTTCTTCCACTTTCTTTGGTTCAGTCTGAGAAAGAAAAGAATGATAGAGACATTCATTTGATGTAGCTGTTCTAGTTCTGACACCTGCATCAGGATTTCCAATAATTAAGTCAGGTGTATGTGCTTTAGTCCACTTCCTTGCAGATGGAAGGTTCTCTTTAGAACTGGATGCTCCCCCATTATCCATGCTGTCTCCATCAACATTTTCTGATGCTCCCCCTGAAATTATGCTCTCTGAGTTGGATCCTTCAGAATTTGAGTTTCAAGAAATATCAGAACATGAGTTTCCAGAATTATCGTAACTTGGCCCATCAGAACTTGATGAATCAGAACTTGAAGAGCCTGTTGTAGATTCTGATGCTTCTTGAGATGTGGTAGGATCTTCAGTATGCTCCCTCTGCACAGGTGCATCTTCCTTAGGCATACTCACCACAGTTTCAATGACATCAGAGTTTAATCCATTAGAGTTTGCAGTATCAGGATTTAGAGTGTCAGGATTTACAGAATCAGAACTTAAAACTTCATTTTTGAATCTCAGCTGATCATGATCATTGAAATCTTCAAGTCCAGTAATCTTCTTATCATCAAAAGAGATATTGATATATTCCATGACAACACTTATTCTTAAATTGTAGACTCTGAAGGCTTTTGTAGAAAGTGGATATCCAACAAAAATTCCTTCATCAGCTTTTAGATCAAATTTGGATAGCTGTTCAGGATGAGTCTTAAGAACAAAACACTTGCATCCAAATACATGAAAATACTTCAGATATGGCTTCTTTTTCTTTACCATCTCACATGGTGTTTTTCCATGCTTGTTGATAAGTGTTGCATTCTGAGTAAAACAAGCAGTTTGCACAGCTTCAGCCCAAAAGTAGGTTGGTAGCTTTGCTTCATCAAGCATAGTTCGTGCAACTTCAATAAGAGTTCTATTCTTTCTTTCAACAACTCCATTTTGCTGTGGAGTTCCAGGAGCAGAAAATTCCTGCTTTATTCCATGGTCTTTGCAGAACTCTTCCATGATCAAATTCTTGAACTCAGTGCGATTATCACTTCTTATGATCTTCACAGAATCTTTGACCAATTTATCTAGTTTCTTGACATGATCAATCAAGATAGATGCAGTTTCACTTTTTGTGTGCAAGAAATACACCCATGTGTATCTGGTGAACTCATCCACTATGACCATAACATATTTCTTCTTTGCAATAGACATGACATTCACTGGACCAAATAGATCAACATGTAGTAGGTGATAAGGCTCAAGAATTGATGATTCAGTCGTGCTCTTGAATGAAGATTTTTTTTTTCCTTCTGACATAAATCACAAAGGCCATCAGGAGCAAATACTGATTTTGGCAGTCCTCTCACAAGATCTTTCTTGACTAGTTCATTTATATTGTTAAAATTTAAATGAGAGAGTTTCTTGTGCCAATCCCAGCTTTCTTCAATTGATGCTCTACTTAACAGACAAATTGCAGAACCATCAGTACTTGTTGAAAGCTTAACTTCATAAATGTTACCATGCCTGTATCCTTTCAGAACAACTTTGCCTGTAGATTTGCTTACAATTTCACAGTGTTCTTCAAAGAAATCCACATAATAACCTCTGTCACAGATTTGACTCACACTCAGCAGATTATGTTTAAGTCCTGAGACCAGAGCTACTTTTTCAATGATGACATTCCCAAGATTGATATTGCCATATTCCAGAGTTTTTCCAATATTTCCATCTCCATAAGAAACACCTGGGCCAGCTTTCTCCACAAAGTCTGATAGCAGGGCTTTATTTCCAGTCATATGTCCTGAACATCCACTGTCCAGAACTAGGATGTTTTTCCTGTTGCCCTGCAATCACAAAGACCACTAATGATTAGTTTTAAGGACCCAGACTTGCTTGGATCCTTTGGCCGTTTTAAGTTTGTTAACATTTGCAGCGGATTTATCATCAGAGTTTATGTTAACAGTTTTCTTATCAGAATTTGCAATATCAGACTTTGTATCAGAACTTACACTCGAAGGAATAATGCTAACTTTCTTTACAGAAGGTTTTATTTGATAATAATCATAGTACAAACTATGATATTCCTTACAAGTATAAATGGAATGCCATAAACTACCACAATGAAAACAAGGATTTTGTGGCTTATATCTAACAGACTGACTCTTAACTCCTGACTTTGAAGGTAAGGAGTTTATGTTCTTATTTTTCCTGCAAAAAGAAGCCAGATGGTTAGAGTTTCCATAGTTATGACATGTTTTTCTAGGAGCATTAGGAACAGGCTTATAATTGTTTCTTTTGTTCACACCTTTCTTTCCATTCCTATTTTTCCTAGGTGGCTTTACCTTGTTTACATTCTTAACATCTTTCAGCTTATGTTTAAGCTGCTTCTTAGTCATTAAGCATATGTTAACTTCAGTTGGCTTATCCTGTTTAGGTTTGTCAGAAGTTACTTTCTCCTTAACTTCTGATTTCTCAATATCAGACTTTGCAGTTACAAACTTAACAGGATTTACCTTTGGTTTTTGTTTAACAACTATAGGCTCAGTTTCTACAGTTGCCTTACAGTTCTTATCATCTCCATAACCTAAGCCCTCTTTCCAGTTTCCACTACTAAGAATATGCTGAGTTGCTTTACCAGAGTTAGTCCAAGTCCTGATAATCTCTCTTCCCTTTTCTAACTCAGTTTTTAGAGATTCATTCATTTTTAGCACTTCATCCCTAACATAAAAGGCATCATCTCTATCTTTCTGAGTTTGATGGAACATGACTAACTCTTTTTCTAAATAATCATTCCTCTTTTTTATAAGCAAGATTTTCAGAAGTTAATCTTTCACATTTTAAAGTTTGATCTTTATAACTAATGAACATGGTCTTAAGATATCTTCTCAACTCAGTAATATCATCAGTATGAAAGGCATAAGTAGTTTGAGGTACCTTTAAGTCAGCAGTATCAGAACTGCTATCAGCAATTGCCATCAAGGTATAGTTTTCCTCATCCTCAGAATCTAAAACATCTGACCAGCTTTTCTTCTTTGTGACAAGAGCCTTGCCTTTGTCACTCTTCCCTTTTCTGCAATCAGGAGATATGTGGCCTTTCTCACCACAGTTGTAGCATTTAACATTTGAGTAATCTCCTCTGTCAGATTTTCCTCCTTTGCCTTCAGATTTTCTGAAACCTTTCTTATCAGAGCTTGCACCTTTCCTGGAAAACTTCTTTCCTCTCCTGAATTTCCTGTATGCAATCTTTGTGATTCCTTTCACCATAAGAGCACACAACTTTATCATCTCCTCATCAGGGTCCATCTCAGGTATACTTTCAGTTTCTGAATCATCATCACTATCAGAACTTGATGACTCAATATCAGACTTTGTGATGAGAGCCTTTCCCTTACCTTTCTTTGAGGCAGCAACTTTAGGACTTTCCTCCTCAGCCACAAAAGCAATTGTCCTTGACTTTCTTCCATTCCTCTTGCTTCTTTGTTCCATCTCAAGTTCATGAGTCTTGAGCATCCCATAAATTTCATCAAGAGTTGTTTCATCAAGATTATAGTTGTCTCTTATTATTGTGGCCTTCAAATCCCATCTTTCAGGAAGAGCTAACAGGAATTTAAGATTTGAATCTTCAATATCATACTCTTTGTCAACTAGTGACAAATCATTCAAGAGTTTGACAAATCTGTCATATAAATCAGTTAATGACTCATCGGGCTTTGAGTCAAAGTGCTCATACTCTTGAGTGAGTATAGTCTTCCTGTTCTTCTTGATTGAATCAGTTCCCCGACACCTTATTTTCAAAGCATCACAAATCTCTTTTGCAGTCTTGCATTGAATTACCCTGTTTGACATGACATTATTGGCACTATGCAGCAAGTGTCTTACCTTTGCATCATTTGCAATCGATGAGATATCTTCAACAGTGTAATCACTTTTCTCCTTTAGTACAGACTTTGCTGGCTGACTTGCAACTTCCACAAAGAGTTTGGTTGGCATATGTGGTCCTTCAATAATCCTGTCGAGATATTCTGGATCTGTAGCTTCCAGAAACATAGCCATCTTCACTTTCCATATGGAATACTCACAAGGTTTCAACATGGGAACTCTTATAGTCTCATATCGACTATGGGTTATGGTTTTTGGAGGTTCTTCAGTTTTGGTGGGCTTGGTTGGAGTTTCTTCTTCAGACATGATTGTTTATGGATCTTAAACTGTATGTATGTTAACAGGTCTGCTCTGATACCACTTGTTAGGTCACACACACTGTAGAAGGGGGTTGAATACAGTGTTTACTACAATCAAATCGAATATAAGAACTCAAGTAACAGAAAACATATGTTATTCAACACAATAAACTCTGTTACAATATGGAACTGTCCTCTCTCAGTGATGAACAAATTATCACGAGAGCTGCTAGGGTTACAATGAATAATAACTTCGATAATGATAACACTTATAGTGTAAATCCTATGCCTTTGTTTATATACTACACAGTTACAAGATAAATTCTAATTGATATGGAATATAATTTTGCTTCTTAAAATATATCAACTAGTTATCTTTTCTTCCAAGTATTTTATTCTTCATAGAATTCTTTCTTCATGCATAATTCTTTCTGTCTTAGTCTCGATCTTCTTTCCTTTCAATCAGCCGTCTGCCTTATCTGAAAGTCATCTTAAATCCTGATATTATCTCCTGATAAATATCTTCTGATAACTTAAGTTCTGATAACTTAAGTTCTGATATCTTAAGTTCTGTCTTCAGTATAAGTGCTGATTTCCAGTTAAGTACTGATTTGTCCTATTAAGTAAGATCTGAAAACTAAACACAAATTATATTAAACATGACATTATCAAATATATCTAATAGTCTACCCATACGATAGCCCCACACATAAAGAAAACAGCCAAATACAAGACTTATGACTTATGTACGCACATAATTCACATAGCACATAATCATATAAGCCACGTATCACATAATTCATATCACACATACCTCGGTTCGTCAAAACCTTCGAGTCGCTACGTTTAAAACGGAAATTGGTTTAAAAATATGATTTATCGATCAATAATTGACTCAAAATGACTTGTAAAATAAGCGACCTTTCGAAACAAAAGGATTTGGGTCTTGAAAGTATTTTTAATGAAAGAAGAATATTTTCTGAGTCTAGAGGCGTTCGTTTCGTATTAAACGGACGAACGGTTGATTTATTATGAATTTTTGAACATTTTCCGGAATTAAAACGGTCTCCGACTCATTTAATAATTAAATAATAGGGCTCGAACACCCAAAAATAATTTTATAAGACTTATAGAGCCTGGAAAAATAATTTAAAATAATATTTTAAAGCTCGAAACTATTTTTCGAAATTTTTAAATAAAAAATAAATAATTAAATAATCAATTAAAATTAATTAATAACTAATTAAAATAATCAATCAATTAATATTTAAATTAATTGACTAATTAAATGATTAAATAAAAACTAAAATTAATTAATTAATTAAGATTTATTTTAGAATTAAAAATAATTTTCAGAAAATAAATAATGAATTTTTGAAATTTTAAAATCGAAAAATCAATTTCTGAAATTATTATAAAAAGAAAATATAATTTCTGAAAATAATAAAACAGAAATCCAGTTTTTGAAAATTTTTAAAGTCTCAGGGACTCAAATGCAAGACTAATAAAACTATAGGGGTTAAACGACAATTTACCGTCTTCGTCCCCTGTGGCCACTAAGGTTTTTCCGGCGACTGCAAGCATGCTCAGAAATTCATCAAAATAACAGCAAATACTTTGCTCGATACCAGAAACACGATTGCAAGATCAAAATTATCAAATAATTAGCAAATCGACCGGAAAACTTGATCAAAGTTTCAGCGCCGCCGTTCTCTATTTTCCGGCCAAGTCATTCCGAGAATCCTCCGTTCAAGCCACCAGTACCAATCGATTTATTTTTTAACGATCTATTCATTGGTGTAATCGATTTAAGCTAATAACCCCCAACAAATAAACGCCCAATTTCCAATTGAAAATATTCATAGCTATTACCCTAATTTTAAAATCTGAGAATCAAACAACAATTTGAACATGTTATTGAACTCCAAATCAGTCATATAATATTCCAAAATGACCATGACAAGATTATCTACAAGATTCTAGCATCAAATCACACAAACAACATCAAGAACAAAAATTCATATTTTAATCCATAATTAATTTGAATTAAAATAATTAAATCAGGAAAATACCTTGATTTTTGGGTAAAAACTGATGATTGATTATGATTTTATATTCCAAGAGCTTCATTTTGATATGCTGCACGTCCGAATCGGAGTTCGATAACGCCTTCGTTTGCGCGTTTGATTTTCAGGAACGTATCAGTTTCTAAGGTTTTTCTCTGTATTTACTGTATTTTTACCGGTTGCAAACGAATAAACGAAATAAATGAAATAAGAAATAGGCTATTCATATTTACGGAATATTGGTTCGTTCTGGATCATTTTGGATCGTTAAATTAGTTGCTTAGTCGCTAAACAAAACGATCCAAAAATAGATTACTTAGCCGTTAAGTAACTATAAACACTACAATTTAATACCAGATTTGGATAATTATCAAAACCGAGCTTTTATAAAATAACATATACGAAAATAATGTAATAATATCTCGTCTCTCGAGAACACGGGTTTTGTTGATTTATCGAAATGGTTATCATATCGAAAATTTTACGCCGGGACGCGCACGGGTCAAACCGTAAACCGGATCGAAAAAGTCAAAACACGGAAAATGTCCGGAATTACCAGATTAGGTTAGGAAAGAGTTTTCGGAAGAGTTTCGGATTGTAAAAACGCAAAAACAGTTGAGGTTGGATGATTCCCGGCTTTATAAAATAATTTTGTAATTATTTAGAAAAAATTAATAAATCCATAAATTATTATAAGATCATATAACAGTCCAAAAATTACCAGAAAAATATCAAAATTATCTATATTTTATTCTGGACATATAAAAATTAGAATACTTAAAGAATATCACATATAAACAGTCAAAACATCACTTCAATTACCATATAATTCACTAAAATTCATATAAAATCACATAAACAATTCCAAATAATAATAATAATAATATCTGAAAATATGGGATATTATACTAACGCTCCGAGCTTATTTAAGCTCTATAAATTGAAGACTGCTAGAAAAGGTGCAGCAAATTAGGCATGTCAATGGAGCGAAAATCCGATCCGGCCTGATCCGATCCGAGGTCATTTTAGCGGATATGGATCGACCTATTAAAAATCTGATCCGTGATCCGATCCAATAAGAAATATCTGATTATAAATGGAGCAAATATGGATTTAGGCTGATCCGATCCGTTAATAACTCGATCCGGTTATATATATATATTATAATAAAAATATTTTTAATAATTCTAATTTTAAACATATTATCTTCGAGTCAAACTCCATTATCTATATTTCGTTCGGCTCAGTCCCAAGCATACAGTCCATTTCTATAACCTCATTTCTATAACCCTAGTTCTTTTACCTTTTAGAGCCGCATAACCCAAAGTCTCAATTCATATAACACTTCCATTTCGCAACATCAATTTTTTCATAGTTAGCATTAAAATATTGTACAACTCGGTATGTTTATTTCAAAAGGCGAATTTTAGTTTGTAATTTATTTTTGATTTTCGTTGTATTTTACTTATTTTTTAATATTTTTCGGAATTGTAAATTTTAAATAAATTTTGTAATAAGTTAAGTTAAAAAAAATAATTATACATAAATGGAGCGGATATCCGATTCGAAATCCGTGATCCGAACGGATCCGCATATGAATCGGCCTATAAAAAATTCGGAGCCGATCCGATCCGATCCGAATCCGAAAAAATAAATGAATATGGATATGAATTTAGGCCGATCTGATCCAAATCTGATCTATTGAGAGGCCTACACCAAAGTAAATAGAGCATGACATATTTAGCTTCACTAGTTAATGTCATTAAGAAGGGGATCACTTGCAAACAGAGCACCTGGATGGTCTGTTCCTAAACGTTGTTGTTGTCCATAGGCATATGCTCTTCGTGAAGGTCTAGTTTATGAATTAATAAGTTACTATAGTTATTATATTGTTAAACATGTAAAAGGGTTAATTTTGACAAGCGTGGTGAACAAAGATTAAAAATATTAATATCATTATTCATATTTATAAATTGTATGCAAGTGTAAATAATTATGCATGTACTTATTTCTAGAATAAAATATAAAAAACCAATATTATTATAATTGTACGCTTGTGGAACATATTTTCTTACATAATTATAATTGCAATTATAATAAAACTATATAAAATAAAATCTTACATTGAAGGAGCTACAAGGAGTATAACATTATTTTGCAGACTACCCTTATATATATTGGTTACTGCTAAAAACGAAACAGATTTACAAAACTTTGAATAGTTTTAGCAAATGCACAAGCAGCAATTATAATGAAAAGAGTAGATATGACACAAATAGTAACCGCAATATTTGACAAGTGAGGTAGCACAGCATATGTGGCAGTGATAAAAGCCAGCATCATTGCTATAACTGAGATAGAATTGAACAGAACACCAATGCCTAGCACTGCCACTATTTTCAAGTTGTCTTCAGAGAGTGTTGCGAGGAAGTAGAGGAACAATGAAGACAATGAAAATAATAGAGCCAATGCATCCGCTACAAGAAATGTTTTGAAAGGGGTGTTTCTTAAAACTGCAGATCCCTCTTTATCATCAAAACCACCGGGCATAGCAAATCCAGCTGTCAAGGCTACAGTTGTTATGAGTGCAGCCACTATCATATGAGTGTTCATCACTGTTCTATTCTCTTCAAGTCCTCCTTCCGGCCCCATTTTTTTATATTTCTCCTGACCTTGGTAATACCTTTTACGATAACGCCACAAGTTCCAATATTTTTTAACATCGTCGTTTCTATTAAAAACTCTTCTAACTATTGCCTGCAACAGAGATACAATTTTGAGTAATTAAAATAGCAGTTGCATATTAGAGTATAGAAGAAATTTAAAATGTACAAGTTGAGGTAGATCTAAACAATGGGAGAGGGGGACAACGGCTAATTAGAAAAGCAGTATGTAAATTTTCAGGAAATCACATGTATTCATGAAATCTTAAACTATAACAAACATATAAGAAAGGCAGAATGATGAGGATAAATTTGATAGAACTAGTAATTAGTAATAGTTCTTGTAGGTACCTGCTCAGCTTGTTCGGTATCAGTCATCTGGAGTACATCCAAGGGAGTGAAATTTTTGTTGTTTAGTACTTGCCAATCAACTGCCGCCCTTGCATCCATGAGTCTCCGGTAACTATTTCCTGACTTCGTAATCAGGTGAAGAGGTGTATATCCATCGTTATCTCTTTGTATTAAAAGATTATTCCATTTTGCAAAATTTAGCGATAAAATTAAATTGACCACCCCATATTGCTCTTTCTCCACTGCAAGGTGAAATACATTTTTACCATTTCCATCTGCAATTTCCCAAGAATCAGGATAATAGCTCAAAAGTACACGCATCACATCATCGTGTCCTTGATATGCCGCTACATGAAGAGGTGTTCTCTTGTGTTCTTTATCGGGTAGATTTCCCCCAAATTTATCCACGCATAATAAATCTTCAACTATTTTATGAAGATTATTATATGCCGCATAATGATATACCGTCCATCCGTAATTATCCGCTTCTTTCGTGAGATCTTTTTTCTTATCCAGTAAAAGTTTCATGCTTCCTGAATGATAATTTTGTAAATGGGTATATAAAGAAAAATTCACACTACATAGATCATATCATATCTGGCTAAGATAGTGTGCCGCATAGTGTACATTTCTGTGACAGAAAAACTGCTACCAAAGTTTAAGAAAAAAATCTTAGTAGACTAGCTCTCAAGCATGTGAAGGATATCCATATTGAAGTTATTTCAAATTAATTCCAAAATTATAATCTTTTAATTTATCTCCCAAAAAAAACCCATAAACCAGTCTAGGGCTGAGCATTCGGTTGGTTCAGTCAGAAACCGAACCGAACCGAATTAACCGAAATGATAATTTTTTGCTAACCGAACCAAACCAAACTTATGCGCAAACCGAAAACCGAACCGAATTATTTCGGTTAATTCGGTTCGGTTTCTGAAAACCGAAATATTTGAAATTTTGTCAAAATAATTTAAAATGAAAACAAAAAATTATTTGAAATGTTAAAAGAATACATATTATATTATATTATATTATATATGTAAAAAATTGAAAATACATACATTCACCAATTGAAGATACATATCGTATGTTTTTTTATTTATATTTACTATATTGTATTATATATATATAAATAAAATATAATTCAAAAATATATATATTTAAATTTCGGTTATTTCGGTTAAACCGAATTAATTTTTAGATTAACCGAACCGAACCAATATTATTTCGGTTAAAACCGAAAAACCGAATTAACCGAAATTTTTGAAAAAATTCAAGCCAAACCGAACTAAAATTATACGGTTCGGTTCGGTTTTTCGGTTTCGGTTCGGTTTTGCTCACCCCTAAACCAGTCTTAAAAGTCTGGGTTATGAAACACAGGGGCACAAGTATATCGAAATACGCTTGTGTCCGTTAATATATTGGGAAAAATTGCCAATTGTATATCAAGAAGAGTTTGAATGTTACACAGATTTTATACAAAAAATACAAAATTATTCATAAAATTACATGTAATAACTCATAAGTATCGATTGAAATGGTCTATACTCCATATAAATAACATCAACTAAAACATATTAAAACATGCTATCTCAGTTATCAAGACATTTTATAAATCTTAGTGAAACAAATTTTGCCGGATGAGCTAGTAAAACTTAGGGGTGTACACGGTTTGGTCAACCCGACCAATCCAAACCGAACCGACCCTATTTCGGCCGAACCAAACCGATTTTTTTCAACCCGATATATAGTTGGGTTGAAAAAATGTCAACCCGATTTAATTGGTTTGGATATGGTTTTCGATAATTTTAAACCAATCCAACCCAACCCGATTAAAATATATATGTACATGCTAATAAGTTAATCCAAAATTATGTTTAGGCCATTTACATAGATTCATATATCTCTAACTCTAAATGTAACTTATAACCTCCGTGTTCATAGTTCATTTCGTAATAATAATAGATGTTTGATTAGTGTTATATTTTTTGTATTTATGATTCATTCCAATATTTAAAGCGTAAGCAATATTATTAGTACTTTTGATGTCGAAAATTAGATGCTTAAGACTATTTAATATGGAGGATTGTAATATTGTTTTGAACTATTTTCAAGTGTTTTAAACTTTGAAACCTTATGTTTTATTATAATTTTTATATTAATTTTGTATATTTAATAAACCGATCAAACCGAACCAAACCGAACAATACAAATTGGTTTGGTTTACAAATTTAAACGGTTTGGGTTGGTTTGAAATTTTGAAAACCCGAACTAATTGGGTTGGGTTGCTAAATTCTCCCAACCCGCCCAACCCGATCCGTGTACACCCCTAGTAAAACTAATTCAGATTAAAAGCGGATGAAATTCGAATAAAAATCGGATAAATTTTGGCTCGGATTAAATTTCATTCGGATAATTGCGGATCATAATTTATTTATTTTTTCATTTTGTAAGACTTAATTAAATGTATTATTTATAAAATAATATAATTTACTTTTATATTAATTTGTGATTAAATAATTATATTATCACGAATATAAAATATATTTAAGTATGAAATTTTCTTATTTCGGATATATTCGATTTGAATAATATATGATTCGGTTTTGTTCGGTTCCAAATGTATAATCGGATCTAATGTTTTGGATTACTTTGAGTTAAATTTTTGGTTCAGGTCATTTTCAAATCAATTTAATTTAATTTTCAGATAATTATCGAATTATATGATTCGGATTTCAGATCGAATCTCGAATTCATAGAATTCGGTTCTGTTCTTCAAATCTGACCCATTTAGCCCTATTCACAACCCATTTAATATTATCATGATAAATGAGTTGAAAGGTTCACAACCGATTTAGTTTCCAGCTGGAGTTTAATAGTCCTTTCACAGAGGAGGCAAACTTGTAAATTGATCGCAACAAGTTTTTGCTTGCTTACTAGTTTGTGAATGAAAATCATGAACAGATCAATTATTAAATCAGCTAGAAGCTCTGGTCACGAACATACTCAAAGTTCCATTACTAGACAATTTTGTATTTGTTAACCATGAAGCCGAGCTATATTTATTTCATGCAAAATATAAGTGGCAATAACAAGGGGTAAAATTGAAATTATGAAAATGAGAAAAAATCACTAATTTTGGTATATCAATCAAATTCTAAAAGTGCTATATAAATATTTGAATACTTAAATTTATTATTTTATTTGTTAAAAATTAAGGAAATTGTTAAATAATATGCTCCACGTAAATTTAGACTTCATTTTAATATGTACTTATTTGTATACACATAAGTTTACTATTAAAACTCCATCCTATCATGAATAATTATGTCAAATGAGAGTTTAAACACTAGCTCCTTCCCTAGTTATATTTTATCTTGAATTTTCTAGTAGTCAAATTGATTAATTTTATGAGCCCGTAGGATTTACCCAGTGCGCACCCAAAGGATAGCGCCTGTGGGTTATCTACAATAAAAAAAATTGATTAATTTTTAATTTAATATTAAAAATTATTGATTAATTATTTTTAAAATTTGCAAGATACATTATATTTAGACTAAATGTACTTTTTAATTATATATTTCTTTTATTATTCTTTTCAATTATATGGCATGGGACCGGGAGGGAGTAATAACATTTGGAGTTTATTTAACAATCAGCGAAACAACTATGAGTATATATATATATATATATGAGTTACTCCAATAGAAACCAATTTAGAATAGAAACTAGAAATCAGAAATCACAATATTTTTTTTAAAATTACTTCGAAATATAACATATATAATATGCAAATCGATCGTTGAGAGATGAAGAAAAATACAGTGAAATCGGATTTTAAAAAAAACTTACGGTTTTACGAGAAAAATCATATTAAAAACGGAGGGGAAAAACTGAAATTAATTTTGGGAGGGTGCAAAGTAGCCGGGAGGGTGCAAAGTAATTGGGTGGGGTGATTAAAGTAGTTGGGTGAGGTGATTTAAGGGGGACCATTAGATTAGGTTCATCTAATAGCTTTAGTTCCTAGTTTCTATTTTAATACTATATTTGATCATTCCTATATATATATATAGACAAGTGCTCAAATACAAACCAATATTATAATACACAATACAAACCAATAAGAGCCACATGTTTAATCTCTTTCTCTCTCTTATGTGCATTATGTATTATTTTCCCTTCACTTTTTATTTGACTTTTTCCGTTAATTGGTTAACTTTTTTTAAAAAAATAATTTTACCATATTTTTTTCCCTCATCAATTTGCATAGCATATTTGCAATATTTTGACGAGAAATCAGTATTTAAGCTTAACTGAATCACTAAGCTGAAATCAATACTATTTCAGGAACCAGTAGATTTTAGTGATTCTCGTAGGCATAATTACTGATTTATCGCTGAAATATATCAAATATGGTATTCATACTGTTGTTGGAGGATGTAGAAAAATAAGTTAGATTTTAAAAAAAAATTCACCAATTAACGGGAAAAATTCAATTAAAAATATAGGGAATAAGGTGGAGTTGCGTGTGGGATGATGTAGTTTGTATTTTAATTTAGTTTGTATTGATGTAAGACTCTATGTGTATATATATATATATATCTACAACTTGCCTGTGTCTTTGTCCAAAACGGCAGCATGCAAAGCGGTTCTCCCGTCAGGACCACCAAATGTTGGTGATTCACAATAGTGAAGAATTGTTCTGATTATATCGGTGTAACCCCTAGTAGCTGCCAAGTAGACCGGAGTTTCATTATATTTATTCTGCTGATATTCATGGCTCGGATCTTCTTTTACCAGGACTTGAACCACGGTGTGGTGATTGTATCGTACAGCTGCGTGCAAGGCAGTTTCATGTTGTACATCTTTTCTTCTCAACAGAGTTTGCACGACCGTGGAAGTTGTGTTTTCGGGATTATCAAGCGAAGATTTGGCTGTAGCAATGAGCTGTACGACCACATCATAGTGTCCATATCTTGCTGCCAAGTGAAGCGCAGTCTCGCCTCTAGAATTGATCTTTAATAATAGTGATTTATAGACACTTAGAATCTCTTTCACACATTTTATACTCCCGTGTTGGCATGCAAGATGAAGCACTGTATTACTCGTAGGTGTCCGTTGCTGGTCAACGCTAAGCGTATCATTTTTCTGCTTGAGATCATCAATGGAATCACAAGTAACAGCAGCATACAATACAGAATCCATGCAATTCAATATGTATCTGATTGATTTTGTGTAAAAAGCGTAAAGCTAGGCAAGAATGTGTATATATGGTTTCTTAATTAGTAGCGAAAGAAGTCTGCAATTAAAGTCTGTAACTACAGCAATGATTTTATAGCAGCAGTTTGCACTGTGCAGTGGGGGACCGTAGCCACTGCATTGGATGAAAAGTACACTCCCGTAACACCCCTATATTTTTATAATTATTTTTAGTTGGATTATTTGATTTAATTATTTAATGTCAATGTGTTGTAATAAAAATAGTTTGTGTAAGTTTATTTTTACAATTATATTCAGAATATTATTTTAAGAGTATTAGTTTCAAAAAATAGTAAGGCTTTAAAAAAAAGTTAAGAATTTCAATAAAAAAAGAGGAAGAAAGAAAAGTCAGGGTTTGCTAAGAAAAATAAGGGTTTGCTTTACTTTCATCAGAGAAGAGAGAGAAAAAGAAAATAGATGGACATGCAGATGAATATCAAGAACTTTTTGGAGGGTTATGAACTTGGCGTTGGTGGAATTAGGGTTCTTCTGATTTGGGGTTCTGAAATCGTTGTTAATATTCTCGATAACTAAGATCTCGAGGTACGGATATCTTCTTTGTCCTCTTACTCTCCGTTTCCGTATTCTTAGTTCATTTTATACTATCTTATTTCTTGGTAAATTCATGTCTGATTCGTTATCTGTTAGATATTGTTGATTTCGGTGTTTTCGGAAAGGTCTTTTAATTATCTACAACTTTGTGCTTCAATTCTAGTGATCTGAATTCTTCTAAAATATGTATTTAATTCTCTGTTTATTGGATTGTTGTGATTCTAAACTCATCGAAAATCTTATTTGATTATCTTCATCTTTCGTTCTTTACATTTTCTGAAATTTTACTTGTAAGTATTTCAAAATCTGAAATTTATGAAATTGGTGGGGTCAAATTGTGCTTGTATGTTCTAACTTCTTAAATTCATAATAAATTGAATATTTGTTCAAATATTATGAGCAATACCCTTCTGGAAATCTCTTTTCGATATCTGCATTTTGCTTTTATAATCAGCCGCTAAATTATGTGATTTTGATGTTTTAAACATCAAAATACTACTGTAATTAGGGGCTGATTTTGTTCAGCAGTCCACAAATATGTCTTTTCTGAATTCGTCACTTGTTCGTTTTTAATGAGCCTTACCATTTTGAAAAAGGTCTCGGAATTTCCTACGACTTTCGTGTTTCGTACTTTTTCATTTGAATTCATCTTTATGCAGTAATTTGGTATTTTTTGGAACTGATCGAATTTGAGCTTATCAGTAATTAGTGATTTGTTATTTTATTTAGTTTCGTGATGTTGAGTTATAGTGTTTTGAGGTTATTTTAATAAATTTATATATGATTTTGGAAATGTAAGATATTTGAGTGTGTGATCTTTGAGTATTTATTTTGATTTATTTATGATATTGTATGACTTGATATTTATATGACTTGGGAGTTTGTAAGACATCTGTCGCGAATGGATAATCTTGTGCTTGGCACCTCCTATGCGGTGTAATTAAATTATATTGGCGTGTCACCGAAGTTGTGGGACACGTATAGCCATGACTATTATGTTTATGAGTTGGCCTTTTGGGTAACACGTGCTTATAGCCGTGCAAGCCCCTGTAAGATATTGGGTAGCATTTGTTTTGTGCTGTGCAAGCCCCTGTAAGTTTTGATGACTACAGATTTCTATATTACCGAAAATGTAGTACATCCTGTAAGTTTAAGATTACCTCTCATGTTCGTATGTAAGCTATTTTGTATAATATTTTATAAGTGTGAAAATATGTGTATGAGTATGTGTAAAAGTATGTGTAAGAGTATGATTATAGTTTTTCATTTGTGCTTTCGATTATATTATTTAGGCTTAATGACCTTTTTGACCTTAACGTTTGCACCAGTGTACCCATAAACCCCTTAAGTTTAAACCCGTATCTTTTCGCCACTCGGGTATCCAAAATGTATCTTTTTAACCTTGGGCCGAGTTTTTTAAAAAAAGGCCCAAATCGGCAGGGTTATTTAAGTCATTTAACAGGCAAGACATATAATATATTTATACAAACAGATTTACGAACTCTTTAGCCCCTCCCAACTCCTCCACTTCTTGAAATCAGGTTTGGAATTTATAGTTGCTAATCCTTGTCCTTGTACTGATGGGATATTTGCTTGTCCTAGAATTGAGCCATTTTTTTGGTTTGTGATTAATGCGTATTGTAATGTTGGGAGGCTTGATGATGCGGTTAAGATGTTTGATTGTATTTCTAGGTTGATTGATGGCAAGGCGAGTGTCGCATGGTTAAGGATCGGGTTAGGCCGGATGCGGTTACGTTTAATATGTTGCTTACTGGGTATTGTAGGAATTATAGGTTTGATTTGAGTTTGCTGTGAATGAGTCATTTGAGAGATTGGCAAGATGTCAAACATGATATTTTACTAGATGTAGTGTTTGAAGACCTTTTGTTCTATCCAAATAAAGTCAGCATCTAAAATTGTACAAATCTACGGTGGAAGAGGTGCATGTATGGGGATGGCCTTTGCAAACTTCTGGATTGTTTACACCTACATTTTCGTTGAAGTCCTATACTGTGTTGTCAGGAAGAGTTACTGAGGTATGATTCAGACTGATTTCTGAACTGCAGTCCATTAAATTTTGTTATTTTTTTGTGATTTCGATTATTATAGTGTGCCTGAGGTCATGTTTTTTAATGGCAAGTAGCTTAAATTTATGACCATTCATTTTATAGTGGTGAAAGGCATATGTCATAGCCTATTTATTTATTCGAGGATTTAACTCAACTCAAATAAGAATGTAATAAGTAAATAGTGGATCTATCGTCAGAGAGATCTCACAGAGTAACATCTGTCAAAGGGTTAAGAAACATTATTCATCTACAGACTTGAAGACTTAATTCACTGGAAGAAGCTCAAGAGATTGATCAAGCCTCAGTGATATAAATCAAGATTGTGGATTTAATCAAGTGACAGAGATCTCGTCAGGGTATCAATTAATTACAAGGATTTAGTCTGAAGAAAATCAAAGTATCAAAGTCAAGACATGAAGAAACGTCACGGAAGTTAGTCACTCATGAACCAGACAGTACATCGAGTGTCAACGTTGAAGTGGTGGAATTGATTCATATATTTCAGTGATTTTCAGAAGTTTTACAGGAGAATGGATGCTGCTCAGGGTTAGTGTTAATTCTCTATTAATTAATTAAATCATATAATTTAATTAAGAAAATAAATTAAATCTGCAAAGATTAATTTATTGATTAATTAAATTAATTGATTAATTAATTCAGAATTAATATTAAGGTTTTTCAGAATTTTAATTGATTTAAAATCTGTTATTAATTCAAAAAGACAACTGATTGAATTAGTATGACAATCGGTATGACAATCAATAGTCATACCGAAAGTCATGCTAATTCAAAAGGATCGTCTTATCAGATTTTTTATTACATTAAAATCTATTATTAATTTAGTAAGACAATCTGATTTTAAACTACTATGACAATCGGTATGACAATTGATAGTCATACCGAAAGTCTTGTTAGTTCATTCTGATTGTCTTGCCAGTTCAAAGAGATTGTCATGCCAGTACATTCTACTCGACTGTTGGATTAAAAGAAGCAGAAGAAGCAGTTCATTAAAAAGATCATACAGAATACACAATTCAAGAACACAGCAGAAACAAAAAGCAAGACATATCATTTTTCATCTGTTTTATTCAAGATCAAAATTCTAGATTGTAAAGTTAAATTCAAACCACTAGAATTATTTATCTTGTTCTTGTGTAACAATCTAGCGGATCAAAATCCCTAGAACTTAATCTCAAATCGCTTATAGCATTTGATCTTTTTATTGCAAAAATAGAAAAAGTTCATGTTGAATTTATTCTAGATTTGTGATAATTGATTTGAGATTAATCCCTTGTAAACGATACCGTTGTTGTAACACCTTTCAAGTTTAATAATAATTTTATTTAACTTGAATTTTGTTTCACATTTTTATTCCGCATTTTATTCGATTAAACGGTATTGTTTGTATTCAACCCCCTTCTACAAACATATTGAGACCTAACAAGTGGGCTAATGGAAAGGCCGGATATGTGATCCGAAGAGCAAATGATTCATGGACACAAGAAAAATGGAGTGCTTCGGTAGTGCAGTTAGAGCGAAATACATGGATTCTCGAGTATCAAAGAAGTTTAGTAATAGAGAATGGAAGATTGTTTTCAGCAGTTTTAGAGTGCTTGAAATTCAGGATTACCAGGCTAGTGCAAAAAATGAATCAGGAGTACTGGTTGTTGTCTATTCAAGGCAGCAGCTTGTTTACGGGCTTCTTTCAAATATTGATGGCTTCTTTCAAAAATAGAAGAATTACTTTATTTCCCACCAACGAAGATATCTGCTACCATCAAAACCCTTGTTAACTTTAGGGCTTTATAGGCGCACTTCTAAACTTTAAAACCCAAAAGATACATTTTAAACTTATTTGAAAATCGACTGGACAATTACCGAAATAACCCTTCCAATTTATCAATTTCCGTAACGTTATGTGGCCCAACTCGACCCAAGGTTAAAAAGATACATTTTGGGTACCCGAGTGGCGAAAAGATACGGGTTTAAACTTAAGGGGTTTATGGGTACACTGTTGCAAACATTAAGGGCGAAAAGGTCATTAAGCCTATTATTTATGATCATTATTTGTAAGTGGTAAGATTATATTTGGAAGATTAAGTTATTTTGATTAGAATTTATTCGCGTATTCATATTGTGAATTTATGTATCATGGTATTTTATCTTCCCTGACATTTGGCATCACTCATTATTTCATTATCCGGTTTATGTTCATATTGGCATCTTGTTCGATCTTTATTCATCTTATACGTTGTTTCATATCCATATATGAGCCTTTCGCTCACTGCCGGTCCTTTGTTTTCTTTATTTTCCTCTGGCGGGTATTCTCTCTAGTAGATGGGTTGTTTAAGGGGAAAAGTGCGAGTTTCATACTTTGATGAGTTTTGTATTTTCTTAGATTTTCTTTAGAGTTTGTTGGTGTGATTGTAATTTAGTTGTATTTTATTCCAAGAATTGTTAGTTTATCAGATTTTTGAGAAGTTGTAAAGTTTTATCGTATTTTAATGGAGATCAGATTTATTTAAACCTTAATTTGTTGGGTTGTTAAAGTTGGTATCATGCGAGTTCCAGACTTTGAGGAGTTTTGTATTTTCTTAGATTTTCTTTAGAGTTTGTTGGTGTGGTTGTAATTTAGTTGTATTTTATTCCAAGAATTGTAAGTTTATTGGATTTTGAGAAGTTGTAAAGTTTTATCGGATTTTAATGGAGTTCAAATTTATTTAAACCTTAATTAGTTGGGTTGTTAAAGTTGGTATCAGAGCCAGGTTTTAAGACTCTGTAGACTTGCTTTTAGGCTCGATTTGTGAGTTTGGGTAGTTGCAAGATAGACTTTTTGTTTTGGGGTTGCCTTTAGGCTTGACCTGTGAGTATGGGTGTACTTTAGAATGAATAGTTAGTTAAAAGTATTACTCCCTCTGTCCCATTGAATTCTCTACATTACTTTTTGGCACGTTTTACAATGCTCCTTTAAAGCATAACTCCATAATATTTTTAAAATTTTTCTTTCTGAATAAATGTTTAATGGTTAAACTTTTATTCAAAATTTCTGTTTTAAAAAAATATTATGAAACTATACTTTATAGAAGCCTCGAAATACGTGCAAATACTTAACGTATACTATCCAGCAGGACAAAGGGAGTATATGTTTTGTGTTTCTTTCATTAGTGTCCGTTTTTTTATATCCGTCTTTTGAGAGGTGCGCAAGTTAAATTTCGAGGACGAAGTTTTTGTAAGGAGGGAAGAATGTAACATCCCGATATTTTATAATTATTTTTAGTTGGATTATTTGATTTAATTATTTATTAATCTCAATGTGTTGTAATAAAAATTGTTTGTGTAAGTTTATTTTTATTATTATATTCAGAATATTGTTTTAAGAGTATTAGTTTCAAAAAATATTAAGGCTTTTATATAAAAAAGTAAGGGTTTCAATTAAAAAAAGAGGAAGAAAGAAGAGTTAGGGTTTGCTAAGAAAAATAAGGGTTTGTTTTACTTTCAACAAAGAAGAGAGGAGAGAGAGGGAGAGAGAGAGAGGGAGAGAGAGAGAGAGAGAAGAGAGAAAAAAAGAAAATAGATTGAGAAGGATATGAATATCAAGAACTTTTTGGAGGGTTATGAATTTGGCGTTTGTGGAATTGGAGTTCTTCTGATTTGGGGTTCTGAAATCGTTGTTAGCATTCTCAATAACTAAGATCTCGAGGTATGGATATCTTCTTTGTTCTCTTGCTCTCCGTTTCCGTATTCTTAGTTCATTGTATATGATCTGATTTCTCGTTAAATTCATATATGATTCGTTATCTGTTAGATATTGTTGATTTTGGTCTTTCCGGAAAGGTCTTTAAATTATCTACAACTTTGTGCTTCAATTCTAGTAATCTGAATTCTTGTAAAAGTTGTATTTAATTATCTGTTTATTGGATTGTTGTGATTCTATACTCATCGGAAATCTTATTTGATTATCTTCATATTTCGTTCTTTACATTTTTTGAAATTTTACTTGTAAGTATCTCAAAATCTGCAATTTATGAAATCTGGTGGGTCAAATTGTGCTTGTACGTTCTAACTTCTTAAATTCATAGTAAATTGAATATTTTTTCAAATATTATGAGCAGTACCATTCTGGAAAGTTGGGTCAAATTGTGCTTGTACGTTCTAACTTCTTAAATTCATAGTAAATTGAATATTTGTTCAAATATTATGAGCAATACCCTTCTGGAAATCTCTTTTCGATATCTGCATTTTGCGTTTATAATCAGCTGCTAAATTATGTGATTTTGATGTTTTAAACATCAAAATACTACTGTAATCAGGGGCTGATTTTGTTCAGCAGTCCACAAATATGTCTTTTCTAAATTCGTCACTTGTTCGTTTTTAATGAGCCTTACCATTTTGAAAAAGGACTCGGAATTTCCTACGACTTTCGTGTTTCGTACTTTTTCATTTGAATTCATCTTTATGCAGTAATTTGACATTTTTGGAACTGATCAGGTTTGAGCTTATCAGTAGTTAGTGGTTTGTTATGTTATTTAGTTTCGTGATGTTGAGTTACAGTGTTTTGAGGTTATTTTAATAAATTTATATATGATTTTGGAAATGTAAGATATTTGAGTGTGTAATATTTGATTATTTGTTTTGATTTATTTATGGTATTGTATGCCTTGATATTTATATAACTTGGGAGTTTGTAAGACATCCGTCGTGAATGGATAATCTTGTGCTTGGCACCTCCTATGCGGTGTAATTAAATTATATTGGCGTGTCATCGAAGTTGTGGGACACGTATAGCCATGGATAGTATGTTTATGATTTGGCCTTTTGGGTAGCACGTGCTTATAGCCGTGCAAGCCCCTGTAAGATATTGGGTAGCATTTGCTTTCTGATGTGCAAGCCCATGTAAGTTTTGATGACTACATATTTATGGATTATGTTAGTCGCTAAACACGCGCTAATAATACACGCAAGTATACGAGTTCGCAAGTAGTATAGAATCTTTTCTAGTTCGTTCCCACAGAGACTGTATCGGTTAACTAATTAATTCACGCACTTAAGCAACAATGTATGGTTATTATTCAATGCTAAGACGATAACAAATTGAGATTGTTTATAACTAATACTTACGCTAACTATTTTAACTATGAGAATAAGATTGACTGAATTAATATATATGACAAACATGGGATTCTAACTTCATTAGATACTTCATTCAATAGCCTTATTGTTCTCAACCTTAACATGCAATGGTGATGACACTAATCAGACAACACGAAACTGATAAACGCCAACTTTCGTTGCGCGAGTACAATACTACCAAACATCCACAAAAGAGATAGAAGCTGAATAGACACCAATTATATTGAGACCCTATATGTCTATAGAATTTGATAACATAAAGGTTTAAGCACAAGTTATCTATCTTGGTTACACAGGGCAAGTAAGATGGTTAAAATTACCTACGAATCATGCATATCAAATACATGAACCTATGCTAGCATGGAAAGTTCTAAATCCTTAAATTCACTTTCGCTTCATTAAGAATTAACACACTATCTTATAAGTTCGCGACGTTTATAAGACGAATACGCACAACCAATACTAGGATATCATACAATTACCACATGCTAAGGCATTAAAAAATTTAACTAAAGAAATCCATAAATAAATCCGTTAGAACCCCACGATAACGATTAGCCCATAATTGGACTCATCATCAACGTGGGTTCCGATGAAAGCATGGTAAATAAAACGTAGTCTTTATAACGAATAATTAAAACCAAGTACAAACAAGAGTATAGGTTCAACAAAACAAGAAACAAGCGTCCAAGATTACAACTCAATACAAAGATTCACAAGAATAAATTATATCATCTTCGCCTTTGTTGTATTGTGCTATAGGTCTCTTGCCGTCTTCTCCTTGTGCTCTGGTTAGTCTTCTTATTAAAAAACGATCTTGAGTTATCAATATATAGCAGTCCAATCAACCTAGGAGTCCAGAAAACATAATTGTAATAGAATCAGGATTTTATTATCCCGACACGGCGCGGCCGCGCGCTTGATCAGCGCGGGCGCGCTGGCTCTATGAAATTCTGGCGCGGCCGCGCGCTTGATCAGCGTGGGCGCGCTGGGCTGGGCTTCTGCTAGAAACAACTTCATTTCTTTTCTTTATCTTGCAGCTTCGAGCCGGCTTTCAACGAGCTTTTATTCCAACACCACCTAGACACCATATTAGCACCAAACCAATGATAATTCACCTGATTCATAGATTAATGTCTGTAATGCAAAAACACTAGAAAACACGTTAAAACACTTAACATCTTGAGTACAAATGCATCAATCCAAAGCTTATTAGAGCATTATAAAGTGTCATAAATGACACTCAACAGATTACCGAAAATGTAGTACATCCTGTAAGTGTAAGATTGCCTCTCATGTTCGTATGTAAGCTATTTTGTATAATATTTTATAAGTTTGAAAATATGTGTATGAGTAAATGTAAGAGTATGTGTAGGAGTATGATTACAGTTTATCATTTGTGATTTTGATTATATTATTTATAAGTGGTAAGAATATATTATGAAGAGTAAGTTATTTTGATTAGAATTTATCCGCGGATTCATATTATGAATTTATGTATCATGGTATTTTATCTTCCCTGACTTTTGGCATCACTCGTTATTTCGTTATTCGGTTTATGTTCATATTGGCATCTTGTTCGATCTTTATTCATCTTATACGTTGTTTCATATCCGTATATGTGCTTTTCGCTCACTGCCGGTCCTTTGTTTTCTTTGCTTTCCCTCCGGCAGGTCTTCTCTCTATTAGGTGGGTTGTTTAAGGGGAAGAGTGCAAGTTCTAGACTTTGAGGAGTTTTGTATTTTCTTAGATTTTCTTTAGAGTTTGTTGGTGTGGTTGTAATTTAGTTGTATTTTATTCCAAGAATTGTAAGTTTATTGGATTTTTGAGAAGTTGTAAAGTTTTATCGGATTTTAATGGAGTTCAGGTCTTTTTAAACCTTAATTAGTTGAGTTGTTGAACTCCCCATGTTGATATAGGAGTTGATATATACTACTTCCCAAAATACACAACTTTTTCACGTATTTTTAAGTAAATAAAAAGATTGATTCTATAAATTATATTTCAAATTTCTTTTTTTTTATATAAATAAAAGTATATATATTAAATTTTAAATTAAATAAAGAACTTTCAAAAAATAATATGCGGAGTTATAACTTTTTACATATCTTAAATTATATTAAAAAGTCAAAAGAACGTATAATTTAAAATATATGGAGTACAATTGATCAAATAAAAATGTCTATACTCAATTGATCAAATAAATTGGCCAAAATTAAATTGTGCAATCGAATTTCAGACTTGTTAGGAGTCTGTGCTTACAGAGGCGGCAACAACTGTTTATTGGAGAAAGATAAGAGTAAAAATGGGGTTTTTTACTAAAGAGGTATTTATAGGTTGAAAATAAAGCGTGTGAGAGCTGTAAGAGGAGTGGCACGTGTCAGAAGACTAAGGACCCTTTTGCATGAACATACGCGTCTTGAAAGCTCAAGAATTCGACCAAATGGATGACGCACTTCGTACTCAAGGCGCACCATCACGACAATAGAGGCGTGATACAAATTTTTGCTATGGGTCAAGGATTAAAATTCCTACTTTGTTTCCAACTTCGTATGGAATTTGGGGTAGTTGTTATAGCCAAAATTTGGTATTAGATCATTTCGGGTGAAGAATGGGTCAGTCGGAATCTAATTGGGGAAAAAGGATGAAATATTAGATTTTTAGGCCTCAATGCATGAGGGGAAGACGCGCCCAAGGTGTAGGACGCGCCCTCATTAGGTGAAATGCATTATATGGGCCATCGGGAAGTAAGATTGCAATGCAAGAGGACGTGGGTGCACACCGTATAATGAGGATGTGCTTTAGGGTGGGACGCACTCTCATAAGATGAAATGCAGGATATGGATTATCTACATGTTTAAGTCACAATGTAAGGGAGGATGTGTGCATTCCACAAGATGGGGACGCGTCAATGCTTTGGAAGATACATGGTTTTAGATTAATTTGGATAGTTGGGTTTGTCCTCATCCAGGACAAGGAAAACAAGAACAAACTCAGGACAAGGAAAACATGGAAGGAGTAATGGAAGATTAATTTCACCAACATATTTTTTGTAGGTACTCTTTGAAGAATTTCTTCCTTGAGTCAATCAAGAAAGGGATGTCCGTGAAGAGCTTGAAGGCCTCCAGGGGTATGTCTGATAATTGAAGGCATCCTCCTGTATTCAACGGGTCTCCTCGTTGGGGATACGGGGTTAACATTAGTGTGTTCTTTGGGGGCTCTGTTCTTGTATTCAACGGGTGTCCTCGTTGGAGAATTTTGGAGTCATCCTGCACTGCTCTGCTATCTGGTGGGTTATCCTCATTCGGGGGATAGGGGCGCGTCCGGCATTTGGGGTGAACCGTGGCTATACCTACGTTCGTAACTCAAGGGAGATAACTGTACCGGAATGTTATCCTTGCATAGGGAGATGCATTATCCGTGAATTACTACGATTACGAAATAGTCGTGGGCCTTCGCGGTTGGGTCTCATAGCTGGACATTCCTAAAACTAGCGGAAGATGGATTCTGGAGGGACTTCTGCCAAGCCTTGGAATAAGAAGTCTAAACCTATTAGGCTTGATCTTTATCTAAAGGGTACGTAGACACATTGAAAGGGGTTGGAATTTGAGAGTTAAAAAGGGTCACCACTAAACCTAATTAATCCCAACCGCCAATTAACACACAAACACCACACATCGCTTGATTTTTCGGTGAATAACCACCATCGTAAATCTTATTTCCGGCGTAAAATCTCAAATTTTATTATTACCAGATTCCTCTGTCAACAGTTTTCATTATTTATTATCATTATTAAGGCAATTATTTATAAAATGGATGAAATGTCGAGCTGTCATTTTTTAGGACTTGTCCGAAAGTTATCAATAAAAATCAAACTAGTTTTAAAAAAAATTGCAATTAAAACGCATTTAGGAAAAATAAATTTTATTATTGTCACACAATAGAGTTTGTCTTTATTTTAATTACTCCCTCTATTTTATTTTAACTGTCTCTTGACTTTTCTGAACATATTTCAGGATGCTTTGACCGCATAGTAAAAAATATTATTTTTAAAATTTTTCTTTTGTAAATAAAAGTTTAAGTTATATATTTTTATTCAGAAAAAGAAAAGTTTAAAAGTTATTATTTTAACTATGTGGTCAAAAAACTTCGAAATGAGTATAGAAAAGTTAAACGACTATTAAAATGAAACAGAGGGTGTAATTAACTTTAATCTTCCGAACAATTTCGCATAGGCGCGCCCTTGAGTTTATATCGAAGTCTCCTCCACCCAAGAAGTCATTGGTTTTGGACGCAAGCGAGGCGGCCACATATTGAACTCTCTTGACCTTCTTGCAATGCAGAATGCAGCCGATAATAGTGAGATTGCGTTTTCCTTTGAATCTTCCAAGTTGACTAGCCTCCGAGTCATCATTATGTAATAATTATATATGATTAACTATAGTAATTACTAGTAGCATTGACCGCGTCAACTCTATTATTATATAGAAAATCCCATAGTTTATTAAGTCGCTAATCGGGGCTTCACTGCGGCTATTTAATATTTCGGTCTTTCTAATGTGTACCCAAGAGCACACAATGAGCACACAATAAGCACTAAATTTTATGAGTTTGGTGCATTTTATTGGTGGAGTTGTTGTAAATGCAGAGGGTCCATCAATATTAAAGATTAGAGGACCAGTCAAAATGCACCAAATTCATGGGAATTAATGCTTATTGTGTGCCCTTGGCCACACATTAGAAAACCCGTTAATATTTTTCTAAAAACAAATTATAAAAAATAATTTAAATAAAAAATTCTACAATAATAATAATACTTTTTCAATTTTCCGTTTTCCATCTTGATCATTCTAGTACTCTTAATAAATATATTATCTTACAAAATCGACCTCTTTTTATACATGTTTAGAACAACTCCAAACAAGTCTTGCTCTTTAACTAAATTTTGAGGAAGTTGGATGGAAAAATGTTTCAATATTGAGAACTGCATCTTCCTTGCTATTTCATGTTTATATTAGTATTTATTATTTTCCTCCTTTTTTATGATTCTCACCGTACTTCTTCTCACAAATAAATTAAAAAATATATATATAAAAAAATAGACAATGAATTGAGGAAAGTTGGTGAAGTAAAATATTAATTTTGTATCTTAAATTTTTAAAAATCATTTTAATAATATTATGGAAAAATACTAAGTAATTATTGGAATTGCTCACACAGTTGATAAGATGATAATGTGAATATATTTTTCGCGAATCTTCAAAAGTTTTGGAATGTGGTTCAAGTTGTTTCCGAGACCCACCCTGAAGTCATAATATAATAATATAAGTGACCTCTTTTTAATTAATTTTAGTAATTACTAATATTGACCGTTTGATCAATAAAAGAGAAGATGGGGCATTTATGTGACGGCTCTTAAATCACATCATTTTATTTTGAAAAAATACTCAAAATACACCATTTTCCAGTTCTAACTGTCCAAAATACTGATTGGCGGTACGTTCCGCCCAAAATACCCGTCGATTACGCATTTGGGGAATGCGTATACAGGTTTTAAAATTTTGTGAAGAACACGCATGCGTGTTCTTTTTTTGATTTTCAAAGAATACGCATTCTAAAGATGCGTATTCAAGTGAAAACAAAAAAGAAACACGCATGTCTCACATGCGTGTTCTTCACAAAATTTTAAAAAACTGTATACGCATTCCCCAGATGCGTAATCAGCAGGTATTTTGGTTAACGCATCTCACCAAACTGTATTTTGGGCATTTGTCCCCAAATAGTGGATATTTTGGTTTTTCACCCTTTTATTTTTCGGATTTTCTTAATTTTTTGAATTAAAAAATAATAAAAATTATAATTACCCAGTATTCTAAAAATCCCCGATTTTTTAAAAAAAATCCCCGATTAATCCCCTACAAAGTATCCGACCGATTCAATCTTTGAAATCCGATTTATTTTTACGAATTTTTCTTTATTGCAGTATATATAATTATTTATTAAAATTAAAATACTATATTAAATTAAATATGAATAATTATAGAAATTATGATATAATAAATATATATTTGTTAATAAATAACTAATATAATCATAATAATATATATAATATAATTTAATATTATAATACAGCCGATTTTTACCCCGATTAATCCTTCCGATTAATCCCCGATTTTCAATTAATCCTAAATCTGTAGTTCGACCGATCTTCCCCGATTCTTGATTTTTACAACACTGTAATTATCTTGTATTTTTATAAAATTTCTCCATTTTCTTCTTAAATTAACCTACCACCTTACAATTCTCTAAAACTTTTTCTTTTAACAACTTTTTTTTTACAAGTTATATTGAATGAGGGTATATTTCATTATTATCGGAAAGAATCATACAAGTATATAAAATTTGATATTTCTTGCAAGTATCTTAATATTCTCTAAAATTTCTCTTTTAACATTTTTTGTGCACGTATTTTGAATTAGGATATGTTCGTTATTATCAGAAAAAAGTGTGCAAGTATTTTAGATAATCGATATCTTTGTGCAAATATATTAATATTCTCTAAAAAAATCTCTTGAAATATTTTCCTTCTGAGCAAGTTATTTTGAATAAGGATATGTATTCTTATTATCGGAAAAAAGCTTGCAAGTATTTAGAAAATTGATGTCTTTGTGTAAGTATTTTAGAAAGTAGATATCTTTCGTTAATTGTAAGCATAAAATATATTCTTTTTAAATTGAAATTACTTATAGAGGCCGTAAAATTTTACTAAGAAAATTTAAGAATTACCAACTTAAATTTCAAGTTATGTGTGCCTATATAATAATCCATCTAAAACTGAGTTAAGTCGTACAGAATTTCGGCCCCAGGTAAGTTCCATTTTGTTTTGTTAGAGATCAAGAATATTGTAATTTCTTGAGCATGCTCCTAATTAATTGATTTTGTGAATGGTAAGAAATATGTATTTGTATGTTGTCGCTATATAGTTAAGTTATTGTTTGGTTATGTTTATACTCGCCTCAAAATTATTTACACACTTATCAATATTTTTGAATTGGATAACTGAATTAAATAAAAAAATTTGCTGAAGGTAAATTATATAATTTAAATGTTCATATTACTTGAATTTTTCATATTTATTTAAATACATTAAATAGTAGCGTTGTTGGCTACTGATTATTTTAAATAATTACATTGTTCGATTGAATTATTTTATTAAAATATATATAATATTGTTAAATCATTACGACTCGATGCTCAAAATTTTTTGACAGAAATTAGTATTATAAAAAATTATAAATAATTTATTTCTATTACTTATGTATATTTAACTTATATAATATTATAATTTTTTTCTCAAATCATTTTTATAAAATAATTCATACCGTCTCCGCGAATCGCGGCTTAGTTAACTAAATTTAATAAACCGTGTTTCACAATGCTTTATAATATTTTTTTAAAAAAATTTTAAAACATTATTTAAATATCTTTTTTTAAAGAATGATATTAATAATTTTTTTCAATTTTTCCGTCCGTCAGGGTCATTCTAGAATTCTTAATTAATATTTTATCGGGTAAAGGACAAATTTAGCTTATTTTTACACAAAATTAACAAAAATAACCAATTTCTGAAAAGTTGGCCAACTTTAGCCGATGGGATACCCAACTGTCAGTGAAGTATCCACTCTATACAAGATACCCAACTACCAGTGAAGTATCCCATATATGAAATACCCAACTACCAGTGGAGTATCTTATACAAATTGGGATACCCAACTGACAGTGGAGTATTCAATCGACCAAAATTGACCACTTTTTTCAGAATGACTATTTTTGTTAAATTTTTTCAAAAATCGGCTATTTTTGACATTTTTTCTATTTTATCTTATAGCATCTCACTGTCGAGATCACACTGAGATTGCATTCCCTGAATCTTCCAAGTTTTGAATGTTGTTCCAAGTTGATTCCCTGGTGTTAAAAGAACAGCCTAGAAGTCTTATATAATAATATATATAATTATATTTTAATTAATTTTAAGAATTACTGGCATTGACCACGTCAACTCTACTAGTATAGGATTTGATGTCGTTCAACATTTGTAAACCCTTAGGATGATCGTAACCCCGGCGGTGCGATTTTTTCATAAATCAAATCACATGTAAGATTTGATCAAATTTTCACTTGGATCGCGTAATCTTAAAAATCGCATAAATCACAATACGAAAATGCGGTGCGTTGTAATACGATTTACGTGATTTATTTAGTCAAAGAAGTTAATATTTACATACAAATATAATAAAAATTTATCTAAACAAAAAAGCTAAAAATATTATGTTTTTGATTAAAAATAAATATATGTCAATAATTTATGATATGTAAACTAGCATTGATAACACAAAATTATAGTAAATAAGATTTTTTTTGAAGAAATATGGTAAATAAGAAATGAATCTATAATCTATAAATATATCTATATATACATCATGCTATATATATATATAAAAAATATATAAATAAATATAAAATTGCAGTGCAGTGCGGTGCGGTTTGAACCGTAATGTTAAAATGTGCAGTTTGTTAAAAACTCAAATCACAACAGTAACATAAAAGAATAAAAACGCATTTTGGGGTTCGCTATGGTGCGGTGCACACGATTTTTGCGGTTTGATCACCCCTAATACAAATTGCTTTTAGTTTTAAATTTTTTTAAAATTAAATAAAAATTTTTCCCATGAAAAATTAAGGCCATGTTCCCTTGATCCATTTTCCAGAAAACATTTCATTAAAAACTGAATAAAACTCAAAACATATTCATTTCATAAATTTTCCAAACAGAAAATCCAAAAAAAGAAAACAGGATTTTCTTTGTTTTTCCAAATTATAACTGGTTATAGAAAATTATTATTTATAATTTGATAACTCCTGGTGGCGGGACTTCTCCTTCGACGCCACGCCAGGAACCTTCGCCGCGGTGGTGTAGCTATCGTGGGGCTCCTACAAAACAACACTAGAAGGGGGGTTTGGATCCCGCGGCGCCTCTGATGTGAGAGTAAGAACTCGCTTTTGGGGAAGATGAAGATAGATAGGGATGCAAGGTGGCTGTGTGTGTATATGAGTGTAAGAGAGTGATTAACCCCAAAATCTTTCCTCCTTGGGCTATTTATAGCCCAATGGTAGGGTTTAGGGATTGATACCTTTTAATCGTAGTCGTCGGTTCTAGAAGCGGAGGACACCTGACTGGAGTGGATGCTTTACACGTGTCGGGACGGGACTGGTTGGGGAATTTTCTGAGGATCTTCTGACACGTGCCTTGATTATTCCCATGGTTGATGGGTGACAGTTGTCCCTATCATGTGTCTCAGCATGTGCCTCACGTGCTGGAACCTCCCAAGGTTGGGCTTGCGGGACTGGCCAGTTAGGACTAGTAGTGTGCGGGACTGGATTGAGTTAGGAGTCCGGGCCTGGTCCTTGCAGGAGATACATGTACTATCATGTGCCCCCACTCCCTTATGCAGATTTTATGGATGAGGGAGTAAGGTTGGTTTTGTCTTGTGAGTTTGAACTTTGCCTGCCCCCCAGTCCGGATTGAGGGAGTAAGGTTAGTTGTCTTTTGAAGAATATGCGCTTTGCTTGCCCTGCAGCCCGGATTGTGTTGAGTTCAGCCAATCAGGACTAAGGTGACTTGTCTTTAGAAGAATTTGTGCTTTGCTTGCCCCCTAGTCCGGATTGTGTTGAGTTCAGCCAATCAGGACTAAGGTGAGTTGTCTTTAGAAGAATTTGAGCTTTGCTTGCCCCCCAGTCCGGATTGTGTTGAGTTCAGCCAATCAGGATTAAGGTGACTTGTTTTTAGAAGAATTTGAGCTTTGCTTGCCCCCCAGTCCGGATTGTGTTGAGTTCAGCCAATCAGGACTAAGGTGAGTTGTCTTTAGAAAAATTTGAGATTTGCCTGCCCCCCAGTCTGGATTGTGTTGAGTTCAGCCAATCAGGACTAAGGCAAGTTGTCTTTAGCAGAATTTGAGCTTTGCCTGCCCCCCAGTCCGGATTGTGTTGAGTTCAGCCAATCGGGACTAAGGTTTGTTGGTTTAGAAGAATTTGTGCTTTGCCTTGCCCCTAGTTCGGAGTGGTTGGAGTTACAGGATCCGGAGTGGAAGATGAAGCATTTTCGTTTTCCCCCCCAATGATTTAAATTATTATAATTATCTTTTTTGAAAAGACGTGCAGTAATAATTACTTGCATTAATAACTGTATATATATTGCTGTGTATATATAATTTTTCTTGATGGATGGCCCAGATTTGGCCACGTGGAAAGGCCGTTGAGTTTCACCGTGCCTTTAAAAGGCACCCCTCTCCCTTCTTTTTATTTTTTACCTTTGTTTCTTCTTCTCGCCTTTTCTTTTTTCTCTGAAGCTTTTCCGAAGTTTGTCTCAGGAGATTTTCCGGTATGCCGTCGTTGCTCGGTCGTCCCCAACCTCTTCATATTCTCTATACTTGTAAGCTTTTCTGGTCTTTCTTGCACTTTTCCTTTTGTATCTGTTTCGAGGAATAATTTTGGTTGCTTCTGCTTTTTCTTTTCTTTTTGTTTCGAGTTGTTCATGCGTTTTTGTGTTTGCTTGTTTGAGTATGCCTATGTATATTTGTATGTATATGTGTTTCTGTCATATTTTGGTTTTTAATTTCATTTTGGAAGTGTTTCTGGAACTAGGGTTTTTAGGTTAGTCTGGACTTGCATGTTTAGTCCGGACTGATAGTTTGGGGTTTGTATTTCTTTGAGTTGGGTGTATTTTGAGTCCGGACTATGGTGGGTTGTGTTTATTGGTTTAGTGTAAGTTTAGTCTGGACTTTTTGATCTGGACTTCGACGCCGCGCCTGGATCATTTCCCGCGGTGGTGTAGTTGTCGTGGGGCTCCTACAAAACAACGCCGGAAGGGGGGTTTGGGTCCCGCGGTACCTCCGGTGTGAAAGTAAGAACTCGCTTTTTGGGAAGATGAAGATATATAGGGATGCAAGGTGGCTGTGTGTGTATATGAGTGTGAGAGAGTGATTAACCCCAAAACCTTTCCTCTTTAGGCTATTTATAGCCCAAGGGTAGGGTTTAGGGGTTGGTACCTTTTAATCCTAGTCGTCGGTTCTAGGAGCGGAGGACACCAGGCGAGAGTGGATGCTTTACACGCGTCGGGACGGGACTGGTTGGGGAATGTTCTGAGGATCTTCTGACACGTGCCTTGATTATTCCCATGGTTGATGGGTGACAATTGTCCCTATCATGTGTCTCAGCATGTGCCTCACGTGCTGGGACCTCCCAAGGTTGGGCTTGCGGGACTTGGCCAGTTAGGACTAGTAGTGTGCGGGACTGGAATGAGTTAGGAGTCTGGGCCTGGTACTTGCAGGAGCTACATGCACTATCATAATTTTCAACACTTCTCCGCATAAAAAGTAAGTTCGTTTTTCATAATAGGAAAAATTGGAAAACCCGACGTAAAATTAGGAACGGACGAGTTAGTGGTCTCAATTGGGGTGCTCTTCTCCTCAGTCATTTGATTTACACGGAGTCATTTGAATTCTAAAGAATTAACAAATTAATAAATTATTAGAGAGGAGTTTATTAATGAATACTATAAAAATTACTCTGGTTCCAAACAAAATAAAATGTAAATTTGTGAAAATCAATGCATATTTTTGACATTTTTATCACATATATTTAAACCAAGTATTTTCAAAATAATTATTTTAATCTTTTAATAGAATAGGACGACTATGAAACGTAATTTTATTTTTCTAAACAGAAAATTTGTAAATATTTTGAAAGAACGGTTTTATAAGTAAATAATTTTTTTTTAAATTTAAGAATATCACATGTATATGATCATT
Organism: Apium graveolens; assembly: GCF_009905375.1. Classification (NCBI taxonomy): domain Eukaryota; kingdom Viridiplantae; phylum Streptophyta; class Magnoliopsida; order Apiales; family Apiaceae; genus Apium; species Apium graveolens. The sequence goes on along the minus strand of NC_133653.1, from coordinate 87,737,118 downwards.
TATTTAAGTTTATAAAATTAGAAAATAGAAAATTAACATGATTTGAATTTTGAATATGTTTTCCACTTTTCTATTTCTAAAAATCTAGGTTACATGGAACATATTTTCTCAATTTTTTTATAATTTTTTAAGAAAATGAAAGCTTAATGATAGGGAATAAATAAATCCTGATTATGTAATTAATATTGCATTAATTACACATGATTTGGGCTACAAAGCCCAATAAGAAGATGTATGACATTCAGACCAAAAAGGTTAACACATAGATCAGGCCTGATGGAACAAAGAAGCCCCAAAACCCTGAATATTAATTAATTTCGTAATTAATTAATAAGGGAGAAAAACAGCTACTGAGATGAGTCCTAATAGGGACATGAATCCTTGTAGATCAGCCCTTAAAGGATCTAATTGAATAGGGGATCAACTTCATACTTCGTAGGACTGCAAAGTCCATTCTGATTCTGAGACTTGCCCACCAAGTCTCCTAACCCTAGTCCCATTCAAGGACTCCCAACATCAATATAAGGGGTCTCACCCCACAAATCAGAACTATGTTTTTTGACTTGATCCTTGGCAATCAGCAAGGTACGTAGGCATCTTGTTAAGGCAGATTGAGTCACGAAACACAAGAGCAGTCAAATCGAGCCTCGAAGCTCACGTTCCTTAGTAATAAGTACAATAATTAATATACCTTAGTTTTTGATCCATAACATTTGGTGCCGTCTGTGGGAAACACACAACAACAACCATGGCGAGAACACGGAGAACAAGCAGCGCCCCTGAAGGAGGAACACCCGCGGGGACAACCCAAACAATTTCGTCAACTGTGGAGGTACCTCCGCATTTGACCTATGCCGTCACCCAAGGAGGAGCCCAGGTAGGGGAAACTAAACCTCAACCTCAAGGGACGATTCCCCCGGCTCCTCAAGGTACGAATCCCCAACTTCAACAACTACATACACATGTGAATTCTCGACCCATTGGGTACGAATATTCAACTGTTGTAACCACTAACCCCCCTTATGGGATGCCCCTTTACCCCGAGGTTGGAGGAAGTGGACACGCTGGATGGAGTGAAGCACGAGGGCGATCGCCCCCTACATACGAGGTTTGACTTCTATCCCTGAGGATCAGGAATTTTCTGGTCCTTACACTGAGAGAGACTCCGAATCTTCGGATGATGAAGTGGCCCCAAGAAGGAGACGTGCTGGGAAAGAGCCGATGGCTGATGGTAGCCAACGTCCTAGGAGCATCCAAGGGACGAATCCCCAAGAAGTGCAGGAAAGGATCAGGGCTCACGAGGCTGAGATTCAAAGGCTGAAGCGCGACTTGGAGGCGCACCAGAACTCTAGACCCCCAATACCTCCAAGGGGGAGAAATCCTCCTCCGATCAGAGACCTGGATGGTCCAATACAAAGAAGGGCTGTAGTCCCGAGAACTGATCCAAGCAATCTTCTTCCCCTTGGAGATCCTGATGATCCTACTCCACCATTTACTGAAGAGATAATGAATGCCCATATCTCAAGGAAGTTCAGGATGCCCACTATCAAAGCTTATGATGGCACTGGAGATCCCTCCAATCATGTCAGGACATTCTCTAATGCACTGTTGCTGCAGCCCGTGAATGGCGCTATTAAGTGTCAAGTCTTTCCTCAAACCCTGTCGGGAATGGCTCAAAGATGGTATAGTAGTTTGCCCCCGAACTCCATTGGATCCTTCAGAGAATTAAGTCAGGCTTTTATCAAACAATTTATCAGTGGGAGAGTGCATGAGAAAAGTTCAGCATCCGTCATGAGCATTGTGCAGGGAGCAAAGGAATCTTTGAGAGACTACTTGAATCGTTTCACAAAGGAGGCTTTAAAAGTCCCGGACCTTGATGACAAGGTAGCCATGATAGCACTGCAACAAGGAACTAGGGATGAGTTCTTTAAGATGTCCTTGGCCAAGCGCCCCCCTGAAAGCATGTTGCAGCTCCAAGATAGGGCCGATGAGTACATCAAGGTGGAGGAGAGCATGAGGAAGACAATAGTAAGTAACGAGCCCACTGGAGGAAAGAAACAGAAAACTGATCTGGAATATATTGCTAAGGACAAGTATCCCAGAACCGAGCAAAACCCTGATTCAACCCCAAAGAAGGGACGACCTGGGCAAAAGTTCACTGAGTATGCTAAGCTAAATGCTCCTAGAAGCCAAATCTTGATGGAAATCGAGAAAGATCGAGATATTCGTTGGCCTAAACCCTTGAAGGCTGATCCTACCAAGCTAGATAAGAGTAAGTATTGTAGATTTCACAAGGATGTTGGCCATGACACCGATGAGTGTAGAAAACTTAAAGATGAAATTGAGTTCCTTATTCGAAAAGGAAGGTTGAATAAATACACTAGAGAAGTAGGGGATAGGAATAATAATGGAAGAAAGAACTTTGAAGATCGTAGGTGGGATCAAGATGATCAGGGGCGGAATCCCCAACCTAGAGGGTCTGTGATAAACACGATCTTTGGCGGACCACGACCCCGAGGGCCTGTGATAAATACAATCTTTGGAGGACCAACTGCTGCTGGATTAGCCAGGAACTCCAGGAAAACATATACTACAGAGGTTATGCATATTGTTGGAGAAGCCCCGAAAAGGGCCAGGACAGAAGTAACACTGGCTTTTGATGATTCTGACCTAGAGGGTGTGAAATTTCCTCATGACGACCTGCTGGTCATAACACCGATAATAGGAAATAGCCCGGTCAAGAGAGTCCTCGTGGATAATGGTGCTTCGGTGGATATATTACTCCATGACACCTTTTTAAGGATGGGTTATAATGATTCTTAACTAACCCTGACCGATATGCCGATATAAGGATTTGCGGGAGTAGAGTGCCCCGTAGAAGGGATAATCAAGTTGACAACAACTATAGGTCAGGAACCAAGGCAAGTAACACAGATGTTGGACTTTGTGGTGGTAAAGGCTAGTTCAACTTATAATGCTATCATGGGGAGAACAGGGATACATGCCTTCAAGGCAGTCCCTTCTTCCTACCATTCAGTTATGAAGTTTCCCACCCGGAATGGGATTGGAGAAGAGTGAGGAGATTAAAAAATGGCTAGAAGCTGTTATATAGTCTCTTTAAGGGCAGATGGAGTCGGGGGGCAGGTTCTGCCCATTGAAGATCTGGATATCCGTGAGCATGATGAGAAAAGGGGGAAGCCAGCAGAAGACTTGGTTCCGATTCCTTTAGATCCTGAGGATCCTAAGAAAGTGACTTTCATTGGAGCAACACTAGAGGAGCCCCTTAGAGGGAAGTTGGTGAAGTTTTTACAAGATAATAATGATGTGTTTGCATGGTCGGCAGCTGATATGCCAGGCATAGACCCGGAACTAATCACTCACAAACTGAATGTGGATCCAAACCGAAAAATAGTGAAACAAAAGAAAAGAAGTTTTGCTTCAGAGAGGCAAAAAGCTATAAAACAAGAAGTAGAGAAGCTCTTAGAGGCTGTTTTCATTGAGGAGATACAATTTCCAGAATGGTTGGCAAACCCTGTGATGGTAAAGAAAGCCAATAAAAAGTGGCGGATGTGTGTAGATTTCACTGATTTGAATGACGCATGCCCCAAGGACTGTTTCCCGTTACTAAGGATAGATACTTTGATAGATGCCACTGCTGGACATGAGATGCTGAGCTTTATGGATGGATTTAGTGGATATAATCAGATCAAGATGTATAAGGATGACATCCCAAAGGTATCATTCATCACTGACTTTGGTGTTTTTTGTTATCTTGTTATGGCATTTGGTCTCAAGAATGCAGGAGCCACCTATCAAAGGTTGGAAAATAAGATTTTTAAGGATCTTATTGGAAAGACCATGGAAGTCTATGTTGATGACATGTTAGTCAAGAGTCTAGTAAAGACTGACCATATAACCCATTTGAGGGAAGCTTTTGAGGTCCTGAGATACCACAAGATGATGTTAAACCCTGCGAAGTGTGCTTTCGGAGTAGGGTTTGAAATTTTTTTGGGATTGATGATCTCCAAGAGAGGAATCGAGGCTAATCCTGACAAAATAAAGGCAATCCTAGATATGGAGCCACCAAAAACTATCAAAGATGTTCAAAAGCTCACTGGAAGGGTTGCTGCGTTGGGATGATTCATCTCCAAATCTGGGGACAAGTGCTTGTCGTTCTTCAAATCCTTAAAGAAGGTTAAGGATTTTGTATGGAGTGAGGAAAGCCAGAAGGCATTCGAGGAATTAAAGAAATATATGGCTTAGGCTCCGTTGTTGGCCAAACCAGCTTTGAATGAGGTTTTATACTTGTACTTGGCCGTTTCAGAAAGTGCCTTGAGCGCTGTGTTGGTTAAGGAGGAACTAAAAATCCAAAAACCGTATACTATGTCAGCAAAATCCTGCATGGAGCTGAATTGAATTATTCAACTATTGAGAAATTTGCTTTAGCCTTGGTAATGGATTCGAGGAAGTTGTGTCTTTACTTCCAGGCTCATAAGATTGAGGTGCTAACAAACCAACCCCTGCGAAATATCATTCATAGTTCCAAGGCTAGTGGGAGGTTGATCAAGTGGGCAATAGAGCTGGGAGAATTCGACATCAAGTATAAGCCACAAACGATAATAATAGCCCAGGCATTGGCTGACTTCGTGGTGGAATGTACCATACCCAACCAAGAAGTCGGGGGGCAGGAAGATACCATACCTCAAGACAAGGAAGTTGATAAGGTGGACAAATAAATGGATGATAAGGACAAGGAATATTGGGTCCTCTATTTTGATGGGGCATCAAAAACAAATTCAAGTGGAGCGGATTTGGTTTTACAAAGCCCTGATGGGTTCTTGATGGAGTATGCCAGGAAGTTAGACTTCCTAGCCACAAATAATGAGGCAGAATATGAAGCTCTGATAGCTGGCCTCGGCCTAGCAGGGACACTGAGAGTCAAGAACTTGAAGGTCTGTGGAGACACAAAGTTGGTTATATCCCAGGTGAAGGGAGAGTTTGAGGCAAGGGATGATACGATGACTAAGTATGTCCGCCTAGTAAGGGCTGTGATGACCCAATTTGATGAATGCCATGTTGAGCACGTTCCAAGAGAGGAAAATGCTAAGACAGATGCCTTATCTAAGTTTGCTTCATCTGAGATAGAGGAAAGTTCAGGAAGTGTATGCTTCCTTATTTTGAAAACGCGAAGCATTGATGTTAAGCTTGTACCTCCCATAGGTCTGGGGACGTCATGGATAGATCCCATTAAGACTCATATTCAAACCGGTTGGTTGCCAAATGATGCTACTGAAGCACGGAAGCTGGCTGTTCGAGCATTAAGATACTCCTTGATAGATGGGATTTTATATAAAAGATCTTATGTAGTTCTATACCTAAGATGTCTCAGGCCCGATGAGGCACGCTTGGCTCTTGAAGAAGTGTATGGAGGTATATGTGGGCAACACTTGGGGGGCAGAGCACTAGCTCATAACATAACCCGTTTAGGCTTTTACTGGCCAGAAATGATGGCTGATGCCAATGAGTATGTGAAGTAGTGTGACCACTGTCAGAAGCATGCACCTGTCGTTAGACAACCCCCCGAGATGCTGACCTCTATCAACTCACCTATCCCCTTTGCTATGTGGGGAATGGATATACTGGGGCATTTCCCCATGGCTATGGCACAAAGGAAGTTCCTGATTGTAGCTATTGATTATTTTACTAAGTGGATTGAAGCCAAGCCTTTGGCCAAAATCACAACTAATGCACAATTCCTGTGGGAAAATATTATGTGCCGGTATGGAATTCCCCGCATCCTAGTCACAGACAATGGAACACAATTCAACAACGAGGAATTCAAGAAGTACTATAGGGAGAATGAGATTGAGTTACGATTTACCTCTGTGGCTCATCCGCAAGCCAATGGGCAAGCGGAAGTGGCAAATCGAATAATCCTGGACGGACTAAAGAAGAGGATTGAGAAATCCAGGAATAACTGGGTGGATGAAATACTCCCAATACTATGGGCTTACAGAACTACTTGTAGAGTCACTACCGGAGCCACTCCCTTCATGTTGGCGTATGGGGCAGAAGCAGTTGTTCCCGTAGAAATATCGCACTCATCTCCCCGAATCCAGGCTTTTAATGCTGAGGAAAATGAGGAGGGGCAAAGATTAGCCTTGGACTTAATCGATGAAGTACGGGATGAAGCACATGCGAAACTAGTAAACTATCAGAAGAAAGCTTCATTCTATTACAACCTAAGGGTTAAGGAAAGGTTCTTCAAGCAAGGAGATTTAGTCCTTGGAAAAGTGGAAGCCTCTGGAGTAGGGCAGAAAGGAAAGCTTGCCCCAAACTGGGAAGGGCCCTATAAGGTTAAGAACGTTCAAGGAAGGGGAACCTACAAGTTAGAGACTATGGATGGTTTTGAAGTCCCGAGAACTTGGCATGCACAAAACCTGAAGGTTTACTATGTGTTAATCAGTTGAGCACGATTCTCACTTGTCAAAATGATAATTATGTTAAAAAGCACCTTGAAGCTTTGCTTGCGTAGGATTTTATATTCTAATTTTAGTAGGATTTACATTGTTGATTCACTATTGTTAAGGGTCGAACCCATACCATGTAAGGTTTTGGAAAACCATACTTTATATGAGTTTGAAATTATTTCAACCTTTGGGTATCTAAGTTGTGATAATACTTTGTGAAAAGAAGAAGACTTCAAGAATTCTTCTATTATATGGAGTGCTTGTTGCACAACTCAAAGGGCCAAGTAGTTCAGGTCATTTAACATTCTCTTTAAAAGCATAATAAGTGCTGAAAAATTAAAGGAGAAGGGTATGAAGAAGAAAACAACATAAATAAACCCCGAAAGATAATAAGTTCTAGATACAAATAAAGTTCAACAATAAGTTATGAATAAAATTACAAACTAGAAACACTACTCCTCCATGTGGGAGCCTTCATTCCCCTGCTCCTTTTCAGTACCATCATTTTCAGCATCCTTCGCGGGAGAAGCAGGAGGAGAGGTAGTGCTAGCATCCAGGATGCGATCATCCGGCTGAGGGGAGTTGAAGAGGGCATCCAAGCTGTCCTCTGTCTCAGCCTGCTCAGGACTTATAAAGTCCTTAGGGTCGACTAAACCCGGATGCCTCTCAGAAACACCCTTCACGGCCGCATCCCACCCCTGGGTAAACTGTAGGGAATAAAGACCCTCATCATGAATCTCCATGAGATTCTTGAATTTATCAGAATCCATGTAATCATCAATGATGGTTTGCTTATCACTCCTAAGTTTCACCAGCTCAGATGAGCCTTAGACAGCTCCTCCTTCTTTGTGTCTAGCTTCTTCTCCAGGACCTTAGCTCTTTCATCCCATTTATTCATCTCCTTTTCAAACTCATCAGAGTTACCCTTCCAAGACCTAGCCTGATGAAGGGCCGCCTGGAAGTAGGTGTTACTCTGCACAAAGAAACATGAGTTAACACAAGTTCATTAAAAACAAGAAAGTTGGAATCTAAAAAGAAAGGAGTAGTATGTTACCGCAGCTTGGGCCTGAGAACCCAGAAGCTCAATGCTCTCAATGTCACTCCCCGTAACGATGTCAGTGAAGTCATGAGGAGTGATGGAATGGTACGACCAATCCTTGGCATGTTTGGTGGATCCAACCACCGTATCACTTCTCCTGAATCCCCAGTTAGGCCTAAAGGAGTGTGCCTTAGGTGGAGGATCCACATCATCCCCCAGCTCCACAACAGGGACGTGGGGCCTAAGGAAGATGGGACCATCAGGCTTGCCCCTGGGGTCTTTGTTCAGCTTGGCCCTTTTCTGGAGGCCAGATTCCCCCTCCTTAGGCCTATTGATGTTGTTAATGGCCTCGCAAGCTGAAAGAAAGATAAGAGAAGTATTAAAACTCTGGAAACAAAAAAAGTTGCATTTAAGGAAGGAAAGAAACAATTATGCAGATAAATTTACCCTTTTCACTGGCCTGAGAGAGACCAACTTTCTTCAAAGAGAACTCCTCTAAAAGGGTCCAAGTGTCTGTTTTTGTACGTCATCTGAAATGAGGGCTTGATAGGCCACCTCCTCCTCGTCACTTAGCCTACTGCTACCAGGACTACCATCTGACACTTTGCAAAAAGGCCTACGGAAGAGTGTGGCCCAATCACCCCCAGCCCAGGTCAGCCTAACAAACTCGTCCCTCCACTTTGGGTTATTCTCAACTATAGAGTTACTATCAAAAATATTGGGAACTTTGGGCCGTTGACGAATCAAAACCCAACCCGGTTGACTCAAGGAAGTGTTATAAAATTGGAAAACTTTCCTAAAGACAGCTACGGAGAGAGGAAATTTATTTCTAGGACACAGAAACAAAAAATAGATAATATTCCTCCATGCATTAGGAGGGAGTTGACATGGGTTGATTTTTACGTCTGCAAGTAAACGAGGAAGAAATTCGTGAAATGGGAACCTAAGACCTGCGGTCAGGGCTCCTCGATAAAAAAAATAAGGTATCACCCTCCCAGTTACATGTCCTATCCCCAGGGGCAGCCGGGGTTATTCTAAGGTAAGGAGGAAGTTTGTACAAGGAATTAAAAGCCTCAATTCTACCCTCAAACTCATGGAAAGTGTTACCGTGGTTGTATGAATCTAGTTCAGATAAAGAGGGATATTCATCGCCTCTAGAGTTTATCATATCTATTAAAGAAGTATACGGAGATTGGATTTGAATGGCAGTACCTCTCTTGGAAGTGTTCATCTTCCCCAAACGAGCCAGATCACAATCCGCCATCGATATTCCTTGAATGAAGGCTTGAAACCCAGAAAAAAACTTGAAGGTGGTGGAGCAACGGTGGCTGAGGCCGCCGGAAATTGCCTTTCTAAGAGAGGAAACTTGAGAGAATTTTTGAGAGAGAATTTGAGAAATGAGAAGTGAAGTGAGGGTTCTCACTTCTCACTTCTCTTTTATAGGCGAAAAGCTCGGAATACGAGGCGTTTTTAGGCCCATATAGTCAGGCCCAATTTGAGGAAAACCCATCATAGGGAAGTTTCAGGAATATTCTAGAAGCAGGAATGGAAACTGAAGAGTCAAAAATCGACCAGAATTTTGAAGAAATGATTCGATCAGAGTCCTGATCGACAAAGGGAAGAACCCTGATCGATATTTCATTCGATCTACTTAGTTCGATCAGAGTCCTGATCGACAAAGGGAAGAACCCTGATCGATATTTCATTCGATTAAAAGGGTAAAAATCCACTTAGTTCGACCAGAGTCCTGATCGATAAAGGAAAGAACCTTGATCGATATTTCATTCGATTAGAAGGGCAAAGGGTTACTTAATTCGATCAGAGTCCTAATCGAAAAAGGATAAAATCATGATCGAAGTTTCATGCGAACAGAAAAGTAGAAGTATGCATTAATCGATCAAAATCCTGATCGATTTTGTATAAATCCTGATAAAAGATTCCATCGATTAGAGTGGTGTATTGACAGCTAGTTCGATCAGGATCCTGATCGATTTCGATCAGGAATCCTGGTCGATTTTTGCACAAATCCTGGTCGAAATTCCATCGACCAGAGAAACAGAATGACAGCTAGTTAGATCAGGATCCTGATCGATTTCGATCAGGGATCTTGGTCGATTTTGGCACAAATCCTGGTCGAAATTCCATCGACCAGAGTGATAGATTGACGGTTTGTTCGATCAGGATCCTGGTCGATTTCGATCAGGATTCCTGATCGATTTGACACATCTCCTAATCGATTTTTAGCCAGAAAATAGGGATAAATCCCAGAATTAAAGGAAAAATCCAGAAAAATAGGGATAAATCCCAGAATTAAGGGAAAAATCCAGAAAAATAGGGATAAATCCCAGAAATAAGGGAAAAATCCAGAAAAATAGGGATAAATCCCAGAATTAAGAGAAAAATACCAGAAAATTCCTAAAAAGAAGGAATAAGGTAAGGAAAATAATTAGAGAGGTTTTAAAATAACCCTGAAGCCGTGTGCAAGGTAAATCATTGTAAATGTGTAGGTCGCTCCACACTTTACGCAAAAACGATACCCTGTAAGGGAACAAATGAACTTAACTTCCGCGAAATCTTTTACGGTTTCCCAGAAGTTGGGGGGAAAATGATAGGGAATAAATAAATCCTGATTATGTAATTAATATTGCAGTAATTACACATGATTTGGGCTACAAAGCCCAATAAGAAGATGTATGACATTCAGACCAAAAAGGTTAACACATAGATCAGGCCTGATGGAACAAAGAAGGCCCAAAACCCTGAATATTAATTGATTTCATAATTAATTAATAAGAGAGAAAAATAGCTACTGAGATGAGTCCTAATAGGGACATGATTCCTTGTAGATCAGCCCTTAAAGGATCTAATTGAATAAGGGATCAACTTTCTACTTCCTAGGACTCCAAAGTCCATTCTGATTCTGAGACTTGCCCACCAAGTCTTCTAACCCTAGTCCAATTCAAGGACTCCCAACATCTATATAAGGGGTCTCCCATAAATCAGAACTACGTTTTTTGACTTGATCCTTGACAATCAGCAAGGTACGTAGGGATCTTGTTAAGGAAGATTGAGTCACGAAACACAAGAGCAGTCAAATCGAGCCTCGAAGCTCACGTTCCTTAGTAATAAGTACAACAATTAATATACCTTAGTTTTTGATCCATAACACTTAGAAAGTTCATAAAATTCGGAAAAGGAATATAGAAAACTTTTTTTGAAATATAATTTATAATTACCCTTGAAAAAATAATTACTCCCTCCGTCCCAATTTATCTGCCCTGTTTGACTTTTTGCGGTCAAATTGACCAAATTTTGACTGAAAATTTTATATAGTATATGATCGAAAAAAATTATAAAAATTATATCATTAGAAAGTACACGTAATTTACTTTAATACGTATTTTTCGGTTTTTCAAAATAATGAAAAATTGATGTTTAATTTACGGTCAAAGTTGAGTCAATTTGATCACAAAAAGTCAAACAAGACATATAAATTGGGACGGAGGGAGTAATATTCTCTTGAAATGGTTTCAGTCTAAGGTTTTCTTGGTCAATCCGACTCCAGTTTTCCAGTTCAATGTACTTGGGTCATTAATTTGTTCCAAATCAGGTAGGATATATACAAGTGCTCACACTTGTACCTCGCAAAATGGGCATGGATTTAAATAATCGAATTAAAATTCATAAAATTGATATTCAATCTGAAATCCGAATCATGTAATTCAACAATTATTTAAAAATTTATTTACACTGATCTTAAAATTACCTGATCAAAACTTTAACCGAAAATGAACCGACCAAAACCGAATAATATATTATCTGAACCGAATATGACTTGAATTAAGCAACATTCATACTTAAAATAATTTTGTATTTATGATAAATATAATTATTTAATCGTAATATTTTATAAAAGTATATTATATTATATTATAAATAGATTATTTACTACTGATAGTAATTAAACAGTAATCTACCTTCTATTTTTGTACTTTTCCTCTATAAACTCAACTAAAATCTACTTAACACAAACAACGAGCACATATATACTTAAACATTAAACAACTTCACAGCTAACTACTAATAGCAGTAAAACATATATAAGAGAAAAGTTTAAGAACAAAGCACCTGAACTGATTTTTTTGTCTCACGCAATAGCCTGCAAATCACGTGAACCAAGGTAAACCGCATTTAAGCGATATGTTCTAGCTTATAAGGCATAATCATAAATTCTTCCCCCGTGGGATTCGAACCTGTGATCAAGAGAATAGGTATCCCATTTTTAACCAACTGAGTGAACCCTTGCGGGCCTGAACTGATTTTAGCTTATCTCTGTGATGACAATTGTGATTGCTGTGATTCTAAACTCGCACAACTTTCCTGGGAGTGCACAACACAGTTGAAGCAATGGTTGATCTAATCCAACTGCTCTTATACCAATTTGTCATGCCTTGATAAAGTAATTTTCTAGTTTTTGAATTTTTTTTGTGATTTTCTAAATTTATAAATACAGAAATAGTAAATCAAGGATAGAAACAGGGAAATGAAGGTAGATTAACAGAGAAACAAAAGTAAGAGATTGATAGATTTAGAGAGAAGATAGAGAGAGATTAGTTTGGAGAAAGAGAAAGAAATAACATATGTTAGAGAGGGGGGGGGGGAGATCATTGGTGAGTCGATCCACATGATATAATAAAAAGATTAAAAGACTATAATACCCTTTTCCCCTAATAATCCTGATACTAATACTCCCCTATAACTATTCATACTAATATTCATAATATGACTTCATGATATATACCAGTTTATACTTGTGTACTTTTTAATGTTAAAATCGTTTAATTCTTGAGATGTGATTTGTAAGATCATCGTACCTATGATCTTGAACTACTTTTGCGCATCTCGTATGCTACTTGCATGAATGTCTATATCAATATATCTATACATGTATATCCACAGAGTGCAATAAATTGCTGATAATTATATTTATGTAAATATGATCTGATTTTTTATGAAAATTGATAAATAAACTCCAAAACTTTCTATTTAATTTCAATTGCCGTATAAATGACATAACTATCTGTTACGCCCAGATCCTTTCGGTTGTATGAACAGGCTTCGGCTGGATTGAAGATGGCTTCGGCCGTACCTGAAAGTGAAGAGAATGCGAGGGTTTGGACCCCCGATTCACCTCCGGTGTGAGAATCAGAATCTGGCTGTAAAATTAGGGTAGTAATACAAGAGAAGTAGAGTGTTGAGAGTGTATATGTTTTATCTTACTTCACAAGGGTTTTTATACCCAATCATGCCACGAATGTTCTTCCGTTACCAACCATTAAGGAGGGAGTGAAAATGGGGCGTTATGTCCCTTGCATTGTCCAACGGTCCGCGAGTAGCAGGCCTCGGCCTGGGCTTTCATGGGCCTTGGCGACGCGGGCCCGGAGGTCCTTCAGCCCAGTAGCACAACCGCTTAATGGGCCTTCATTCAATGGGCCTTATTGGTCCTATAACCAACATGTCCCTGTCCTTCGGCTGGGCCTTCGGGCCGGCCGACGGACACCGGTCTCGGCCCATATGGGGAGGAAAGAACCCTAGGGCGATCGCTTCAGTCCCGCCTCGATCTTCCTTTTGCCTCGCCCAGGTTCTTCTTGATTCCACGGAATATCACTTTGTTCGCCGCCTCGATCGCCCCATTTCCTTGTGGGTGGGCGACTGAGCTAAATTTTTGTTGGATTCCGAAGTGGTGCAGGAACTTGCGGAATTTGTTTCCAACGAATTGAGTTCCATTATCTGAGATGCAGGTTTTTGGAATGCCAAACCGGAGAATGACCTGTTCCACGAAGAACTTTTTAGCGGCTTCTTCGGTTATGGTTGACAGAGGATGGGCTTTGACCCATTTAGTCATGTAGTCAATGGCGATTATGCAGTATTTCGCTTGCTTCGTGCTGGTAGGAAGTATGCTGACTATATCCACGACCCATACGGCGAACGGAATTGGGCTTAGTATAGAGGTCATCTCTTCTGGAGGTTGCTTCGGGACAGTGGAGAACAACTGGCATTGTACACATTTCTTTGCATAGTCGATGGCCTCTGCCTTCAAAGTGGGCCAGAAGAATCCCTGCCGGAGAATTTTAAAGGCGAGGGAACGACCGGCCAGATGCTCACCGCAAATTCCTTCGTGCACTGCCTCCAAAGCCTGTTGCTGTTCTTCGCTGTTCAAACAGCGCAGAAGGGGTTGACTGACTGATCGGCGATACATTCGCCCATTGATGATAGTGTAGCTTGATGCTTTGTATTTAACCTTCAGGGCATCTTTCCGGCCGGGTGGTAGAATGCCCTTCTCTAGAAAGTTCCTGAGGGGGGTTATCCAGTCGCTTCCCTGGTGAATCTCTAGGCACTCTTTCTTTTCGATCGAAGGCATCTTGGCTTCGGTGAGGTAAAGAAAACCGGTTAAGTTCTGTGTCTCGGCCGAAGCTAGCCTACAAAGTACGTCCGCCCTAGAATTGTTTTCTCTGCCAATTTGACTTAATTCAAAGGTTTCAAATGATAAAGAAGCATCTCGTACCTTGACAGCATAGGCTCTCGTTCGGGGATCCCTTTGTTCATACTCCCCGGTGAAATGTTTCACAACCAACATGGAGTCGCTGAAGGCCCTCAGGTGCTTTGCCTCAAGGCTTCGGGCAAGCTTCATTCCCGCGAGGAGGGCCTCGTATTCGGCCTCATTGTTTGTCAAGGGGAAGTCGAACCTTATGGCCTGGCATATTTCAAATCCTTCGGGGCCGGAGAGGATCAAGCCTGCCCCGCACTTTTTTCCGGCGACCGACCCGTCTACAAAGAGCTTCCACTTCCCTGGGATCCGGATTAGTTGTTCTTCAGGCGAGAGATCCTTCGGACCCGAGAATGCGCATTCAACCACGAAGTCGACCAAATCCTGGGCCTTAATTGCCGTTTGGGGGACATATTCGAGATCAAATTCCCCGAGTTCGATGGACCACGCTACGACTCTCCCAGAGGCTTCGGGCCTGGTCAAAATCTTCTTCAGAGGTTGATCGGTGACAACTTGGACCGTCCGGACTTGAAAATAATGTCGTAATTTTCGGGAGGCCATAACCAACCCATATGCGAATTTCTCGGCGTTGGGGTACCTTGTCTCCGCGTCCTTGAGAACATGGGACACGTAAAATACGGGATGTTGATTGCCTTCATAATTCTTCACAAGGACGACCCCCAGAGTTCTGTCAGACACAGCTAGATAAAGCTGAAGAGTTTTCTTCGGATCGGGCCTCATCAAGAGTGGTACCTTTGTTAAATATTCCTTTACTTCTTCGAACGCCCTTTGGCATTCGGGCCCCCACTCAAAATTCTTTGACCCTTTGAGCACGGTGAAGAAAGGAAGTGCTTTCTCGGCTGACCGGGAAATGAAACGCCGAAGGGCGGCGAGTCGGCCCGTCAATTTCTGTATATCTCTAATGCATTTGGGAGGTTCCATATTGATAACTGCTTCGATCTTCTCCGGGTTCGCCTCTATCCCCCGGGCGCTGACCATGTACCCGAGAAACTTTCCACTAGAGACTCCGAAGGTACATTTGTTCGGATTGATCCTCATGTTGTTCTTTCAGAGAGTTTCGAAGAATTTCTTTAAGTCCTCGGCATGATCTTGGAACAGTGACTTCACTATCATATCATCCACGTATGCTTCCATGTTCCTCCCAATCTGCTCCTTGAAGACTTTGTTCACCATTCGCTGGAATGTGGCTCCAGCGTTCTTCAGTCCGAAGATCATTTTAATATAAGCATAAGTCCCCTTCGGAGTTATGAACGCTGTCTTGGGCACATCCCTATCATTCATAGCAATTTGATGATAACCAGAAAAAGCATCCAAAAAACTAAGTACCTCATATCCTGCGGTTGCGTCTATTAGTTGGTCGATGTTAGGCAATGGGTAGTGATCCTTCGGACATGCTTTATTAAGGTCAGTGTAATCCACGCACATCCTCCATTTCCCGTTCGACTTCTTCACGACCACCACATTGGCTAGCCAGTCGGGATACTCGATCTCCTCGATAAATTTGGCCTCTAAAAGTTTTTCCACCTCGGCCTCTGTTACCTTCTGTCGTTCGACTGCAAATGTCCTCTTTTGCTTTACCGGCTTGGCCTCGGGCTGCACATTCAAGCAGTGCGTTGCCGTCTTGGGATCCAATCCGGGCATATCTTCAGGCCCCCAGGCGAACACATCATGGTATTGCCGAATGACAGCTATTATCTTCGCCTTCAGATCTGGCCCCATATTTTTGCCTATCCATACCATCTTTCCCGAATGGCCCGCGTACAACTCCACTTCTTCAGTCTCTGCCGCGAGTTCAGCAATAGGACTCGAGAGATCGGCCCCAAATTTTTCCAACTCAATGTTCAATGTTTCCCGACTTCCGCTGGGTTCGGATTCTGCCCGCTTCCTCTTTCCGGTTCCATCCGGTCCTTCATATTCTTGATCCTTTTCAAGGTCTTCGAGCATTATAATTCGGGCAGTTTTCTGATCGCCCCTCATTTCTCCTACCCCTTTTTCAGTTGGGAACTTGAGTTTGAGGTGGGGTATAGACTCCACTGCTTCGAAAGTTGATAAGAAGGGCCTGCCAAATATTGCATTATACGGGCTTTCAATCCGAACCACGTAGAACTTCACCAGCTTCTCGGCGGTATACGACAACTTGCCCAGGAGGACCGGAAGAGTAATCGTTCCTTCGAACTGAATTGGATGTCCTCCGATTGCATAGAGGGGAGCCTCGTTGCAGGGCTCTAGTTGCTCTCCCGCCAAGTTCATCTTACAGTAGGTCTTGTGGAATAGTATATTGGCTGAGCTGCCGGTATCCACCATCACTTTCCATATTTTATTCTGCCCGATGATAGGATTGATGATCAGAGGGTCCTCGTGCGGGCGGATGACATCCTCATAGTCTTCAGTGCTGAAGGTCATGGGCATGTGGGGCTTTGCCTGCCCGAACTGATACAGATTGTACACCTGTCGGGCGTACCTCTTCTTTGCTGTCTTGCTATCCTTATCCAGGATGCTTCTCCCAGATATAGTTTTTACTTCGCCCCTTATCCTGTCCCTTCGTTCTGGCTCATCGGCCTCTACTTCCTCTTCTGTGTTTTTCTTCTGCCCCAATCTATCTCTCAGATCTCGGACGAACTGATTAAGCTCGCCGTCTTTGATCATGCGCTCAATGAGCTTCTTGAGGTGGTAGCATTCATCTGTGTTATGCCCCTTGTCCCTGTGATAGTCACAGTACTTATCAGGGTTTTTCTTGTAATTCGGGACCTTCATCTTGGCGGGGCGAACAAATCCTGGCTTGCCCTTTATCTCATGGAGAATCTTGGAGATCGGCGCATTCAAAGGAGTGAACACGGCCGAATCTCTATCTCGAGGTTGTTCGGCCCCTCGATCTGATTTCTTCCTTCCTTCCTTTCTGCTATCCCTTCGATCAGATCGCGATCTTGAGCCCTCATATCTGTCGGCTCGCTTTGATCGGTCGTCCCTTCTTGTGTCTTTATATCCCCCAATACTTTCCATCTTACGGCGAATATTCTCGCCTCTCACATATATATCATTTAGGGATTTTGGGGGAAAATTGTAAAGAGATGAACGAAGTTTTTTACCTTTATAGGGGTCTAGCCCCGCCGTTAGGAAGCCTATTACTTTGATCTTGTCCAGATTGGTGACCATTCCTGCTTCTTCCTTGAATCTAGCGAGATAATCCCCCAGCTCCTCATTCGCCCTCTGCCGACAATGGACCAAGGCTTCGGTGTCCTTCGCCTTTCGGCACAGGTGCGAGTAGTACTTTAAAAATTTCCTCTTCAACTGCTCGTAAGACCCGATTGACCGAGGCTTCAGTGATTTGTACCACATCGAGGCAGACCCTTTGAGATAAGTCTTGAATATTTTGCACAGCATTATATTGTTGTGGCCCATCCCAACCATCAGGAGTTCATACTTTTCACAATGGTCCTCGGGGTCCCCTTTCCCGTTGAACTCGCTCATTTTGGGGAATTGTCTCTCTTCGCCCGGAGGGGGTCGGTACAGTTCAAACTCTTGTGTTACAACAGGTTCTCGATCGGGCCTCCTATCACCGAAGAGGGCCTTCTCTAAGCGATTGAGCCTGAGGCGGGATCCATCGGGCTCGTCATCTGAATCGGAAGAGTAGGGTTGCTTATCCCTCTTCCTTCGGGGATGCGAATCAGAGTCAAACTCATCTTCTTCGTCATACGCCCTTCGTTCTCTTCTATCCTTATGTGCTCTGCTGGTCTCTTCGGCCCGCATCGCTTCTCTCAAGGCTTGTTCTTGCAGTTCAATTTCTTCCCTCTGCAGTTGCAGGGCTTTGAGTCGGAGGGCATCAGCTTCTCTTTTCTTGGCTCGCGCTTCCGCTTCCTTGTCAATCTGATCAACTTTGGTCTTACCCTTCTCCGCGGCCTTTTCTGCCCAGATCTTTAGGAGTAAGGCCTCTTCTTCAGGGGTTAACGTGATAACCCCGTCCTCGTCGACTAGGGAGGATGGTTGTCCCTTGTCGGTGAAACCAGGTGGCGGTGAATGCTCATGAATTTCTGTCATTTTCTCAACTTGTAACTCTCGTACTTCCCACAGACGGCGCCAAATGTTACGCCCAGATCCTTTCGGTTGTATGAACAGGCTTCGGCTGAATTGAAGATGGCTTCGGCCGTACCTGAAAGTGAAGAGAATGCGAGGGTTTGGACCCTCGATTCACCTCCAGTGTGAGAATCAGAATCTGGCTGTAAAATTAGGATAGTAATACAAGAGAAGTAGAGTGTTGAGAGTGTATATGTTTTATCTTACTTCACAAGGGTTTTTATACCCAATCATGCCACGAATGTTCTTCCGTTACCAACCATTAAGGAGGGAGTGAAAAGGGGGCGTTATGTCCCTTGCATTGTCCAACGATCCGCGAGTAGCAGGCCTCGGCCTGAGCTTCCATGGGCCTTGGCGACGCGGGCCTGGAGGTCCTTCGGCCCAGTAGCACAACCGCTTAATGGACCTTCGTTCAATGGGCCTTATTGGGCTTATAACCAACACTATCCTTGACCAAGATAAATTTCAAGAATTTCACTATTAAAAATCATGGGCAAATGTGTAATAGAAATGTCTAAAATTTAAAAGTGGAGTTCAAATAGTAAAAATTGAAACTTATTTAACAATTCCCGTCCTTAAATGCAACAAGGCTGATGCTTGAAAACCGTCAAAACATTCAATTAAGAATGCCCAACACAATTGCGAGAGAGGTTCTAAAATTCACAAGCAAATAAAGATAGCATGTGCAAATTAGTCTTACATATTTATTGCTTATAACTGCATAACCTTAAAAGGTTTGATTTATTATGTGGCCAAAGTTCAAAAATTGTAAGTAGTTATTTATAGGAAATAGTAAAGTAGTATTTTTAATGTCAATTCCTCGCATCAACTATTGTAGGGCTAAAGTTTCTAAGGGGCTCCACGGCTGCCTCGCGTTTCAGCTTCGGTAACATGGATAACTTCCTCTTACATTTGTTGCTACCCACCGGCGCATCACTAACCGAAGACCCCACCAGATTTGGAGCAACCACGAGATAGTAAGAAAAACCAAGATCATTCAAAGTGGTTAAGAATGCACTTGCAATTTATTATATGGTATTGGAGAGGGGAAACAACGTTCTCCTACATTGATTGCCTGCTTCCACACCCTTAAGGCTTATAACTTATTCTGTAAATGTATGTCTTTTTTTCATATTCTTTAAATGCCCTTAATTTAACTTCTATAGTTATGACTTTAGTCAGTTTAATCTATGTTACACCATCGATATAATTTTTCAACTTTATATGAATAAAAATACAGAGAAAACCTGAAATTAACAAGTTTTTCATCTCAAACCTTAAAATCATCCTCAATATGTATCCTAATTAATAGTGAGGGAACTATTTCACGTGTTTGTAAATATATTCCACAAGTCAAAAAATTTCTTAAACTTTTACAATTCATGATTATATGTGTTGCTAAATTTATGAATGCATTCACAATTTGGAAAGAAGTGTGATATTGACTATATTTTTTGACAGTTCTATGTTCAATTTTGGCTACATCGTCTTGATAGAAGTCAAATTTATAATCATTTTACTGTTAATTTATTGAATGTTTTTGCTTATGGCATCAAATCATCGAGCATTTGGTATTTTTTCCTAACCTTTTCTTAATTTGCAGCATCTGACTCGAAGACTATAGATATTATATGGGGTATGCAGGTGGATGAAGAAATGAAGATGGAAAGAGGGATTCATGATCAATATTACATAAATCAATTTCTGTATGAGGCCTACCTAATAATGATTTTTCTTCCAAAAATCTTTCTAGATGTTGTTGCATGTGAAGCCTCTCATGCAAATGCTTGCTGAACCCATTCTGGTAGCAGCCTCGACATGAGGTAATCTTTTATAATTAGATTTTAATATGTATATATGCATTCATTTCTCTTACTTTTTTTAATTGTAAATGGGTATTTCGATATATATTTGATATTAACCACGTTCATATGTTCAGTTAGAGTAGTATTTAGTATGATAGTGGCGTGTGTGTGTTTTGTCTAGGATATGTGGGTTAGTGATTCCGATATTTTAAGCAGTTCATGTACTATGTTAGTTTTTCTCCAGTTGTATGGCTATATATTAATCCTATGTTAGATTGAATAATACTTAATGTTTATTCCTCAATATGTCTTCTTCTTGCTGATTCTTTTTACTCCTCTTACTACCATATATCGTATTAGTGGTATCAGAGCCACGTTCCTCTCATGGAAACACGAGCCAAAATTAATGCTAAATTCCATCACGAAGTCAGTGAGATCTTGGCATGTCATGAGACCAGTTTCAATCAGGTGAACGCAGCCTTACAAGCAGTGTTTACCGAACTTCAAGCTCTAGGAGCCTACTATAACCAAACCACCATTCCTCCACAGAACAATCTAAATCCAGAAACAAATATAATTAGGTATGGGGAATTTTCTCACACACCAACTTCTTGATCTAACACCATAAATGACCGAAGTCATCATCACCTGAAGTTATTTTCTCCAAAATTCAACGGAGATGACCCAAGTAAATAGATTTACAAGGATGAACAATATTTTAAATTCAAAAACATTTTTTCAGAACAACAAGTTCAGTTGGCCTCCTTTTATTTAGAGGGCATCGTATTGTAATTGCATAGGCGGTTTACAAAATTTTGTGGTACGCTTTCATGGGTTGATGTAATGCCCCCAAATCCGGGGTCAGAAGATTTGGTCGTTACTATGAAACCTCAATCCAAAATAACCTGTTTAATCAACAAACAAATGCCAAGCAGAAGATATTTAACATCTATGACCCCAAACTAATCCAAGATCTTTTAAGGTTACAATTCTAGAAACAAGAAATCCAAATTCCATAAATAAATTTTCACTTTCTTTTAAAACTCTTTTGAATAATTCCTAATCTTAAAACTTAACCCGCTAGTATAACTTCGAAAAGAAGTATATTAGGCCCAAATACAATACATAAATATAATATAATATGAATAACTTTACATAATAAAACTTACACTAGTCCGCAAACCCTGGATCAACCACCTTCCAAAAACTTGTTCTTTGCTTCCTCGAATTACGCGGCTAAACAGCGCAAGTTAATTAATCCTCACTGGAGGTTAAATTTGAAAACAGGAAAGTATGAGCGAAAGAAATGCTCAGCAAGATCATTGTAATATATAAATGGTCGTTTTGATATAAAACCGACATATGCAATAGCGCAGATCATTTTATGTTGAAACAGAAAATTTATTAAATAATCGGATAATTGTTTCTCACTGTACTCAAAACTCTTTTTGATATTTTCGAGCGAAATGCTTCAGCAATGCTTTGAATCTTGACGAGAATAAAACTCGTAAAACGTGTTTACGGAAATATCGTAAACAACAATAAAAAGAAGCAATGATTATGGATTGAATCATAAACTTTATTCAAAACCAAACTCTTGATATTAATACTCATTTTGTTGTCATATTAAATTAGATATCAATACGAACTTTGATGCTCACAACATCCCATACTGAAGTCAGCATCAATCATCTATACTAATACCACCTTTGATATTTAACAATAAAGTAAGTATCAACATAAATCAGATTCTGAATAAAAACTGCATTTCACCATTAATCCAAAACAGAAACAGTTGATAAATCATTTATTCTATGATTAACAAAAACAATATAATAATTTAGATTGGGATCATTCACCGACGGACGTATTATCACATGTCAATCAGCCTGTGTGATAGCACAAGGTCATGATTCATAGAAACATGTCCCCAAAACACGAGTACTCAAATAAAAATGCAATATATCTGCCCGTGGCACAAATTATGTCATAATATTTCATATGACACTTAGCAATAGCCCTCCGCTGGACCGTCCGCCCCGGTCACTTACGCATTGATCCAATCTTAAAACCATTTATTGAAAAGGGGTCATAATAATTGACACCCAAAATTATTTTATTTCCCTAATTTACTTGGGTTGGAATATTTGCAACCAAATCATCTTTCTCAAAATCCAAAACATTTATAAATCCAGTAATTTGATGAGTAAAAATATTTAACTATTCTGAACATAGAATGGCAGAGAGTTCTTGCATAGTAAGCATTGAATTCAGCGAGATGTAAAACATTTATCAATTCTGAACTGAAAATAGGGAAAGCAATACTTGCATAACAGGATTCAAAAATTAATATCACTTGAACAATAAGTGATGATAGGGATACTTGC